>NC_142154.1:27890000-28200108 GCF_024610735.1 Ursus americanus
AAAATACAGTGTGTGTACATACATAGAGAAAGAGAGAGAGAGAGGAGTCTGGCTCCTGATCAAAAACTTAAAATCTCTATGTGTAATTTTCCAGCCTGACTATAAGCAATTACAAAGGCTTTAACTGGCACGCCCCACATGGGAAAGCCATCCTACCCACACCAGACTGGAGACACAGCCAGTACACTGCAGTCTCTAAAGAGAGCTGTAGTCAGGAACTTGGGCTCCCCTGGCTGACCATGTTAAGCAGAGATACATTCCTAGCCCAGGCCCCAGACTTCATTCAGAAGTCTATCTGTCGCCTTCAGCTGAGGCTTTTCCTCATGCACCTCTGCTGAGGCCTTCTCATCAGGAAAGAAACACTGAAGACACTTTTTCTCTACTCTGACTCCATGCTTTTTGATCCCAAGCCCTTCCACCTCACTCTTGAACCAGCCCTGGGTCCATAAGACTGCAGGAACCTCCTGTCTGGCCTTCTCTCTGCAGTGAAATGATCCACCTCCCACCTCTGTACTGATCCACCTGAGTGGGACACCTGCACTTTCTGAGATTTAGCCTGTTGCTTATACTATCTTAGTAAGTGAATAAGGCTCAACTGTTACTTTCATTTTGGATCACTGTTTTTAATTAGCTACCCTGACACCAGGAAGTTCAGGTTTCTCTATCGCCAGGTCACCTGACCTGACACTTAAAAATGGAGTATTATTCAGCCATGAAAAGGAATGAAGTACTGATTCATGCAAAAACATGGATGAACCTTGAAAACTTTATGCTAAGTGAAAAAATAAGTCACAAAAGATTGCATATTCTACAATTTATATGAAATACCCAGAATAGGCAGATCTATAGAGACAGAAAGTAGATTAGTACCTGACAGGGACTGAGTGGAGGGAGGAACGAGTGGTGACTGCTAATGAGTACCAATGTCTCTTTGGAGTGATGACGATATTCTATATTTTAAAAATTTTTTTAAATGAGCTCCACATCAGGCGCAGAGCCCAACATGGGGCCTGAACCCACAACCCGAGATGAAGACCCAAGTGGAGATGAAGAGCTGGATGCCCAAACGACTGAGCCACCCAGGCGCCCCTGAAGCGATGAAAATATTCTAAAATTAGATTGTGGTGACAACTGCACAACTCCGTAACTACAATTTTAAAAAATAACAAAACAAAGCAAAAAAAAACCCACTGAATTGTACACTTTAAATAAATGGGTGAATTTTAAGGTATGTAAGTTATTTCTCGATAAAGCTGTTTTTAAAAAAATGTTAGTTCATAACATTCCTAGAGCACTAATGAGATGGAAAACTGGGTACAAGAGATTATACTGCTCTGTAAAGGAGTTTGTAAAATATCCTTTAAGCAATGTTAAGGTACTGAAGGATTCTGAGTTGTGGACTGACATGACAACATTCATCTTTTAGGAAAAGCAATCTTGTGACTGTGACAAGAATGGCTTAGAGAGTAGCTGGATTCGAAGTGGAAAGACCAGAAGACAGACCGGTTGCTTAAAAAATTAAAAGATGAAGAGAACTGGAGCCCAGACATGTCAGAAAGGAGAAAGGGCTATGAACCTATCTTTAGAGTAAAATGCTATTATGGAAAGAGAAACCAACTACTAACATACTAAAGGATATATTCTTATTTTATGAGCCCCCCAAACAGAGGGAACTACAGAAAATAATCAAGTCCAGGAGAATAGAGTGGTAGAAAACTCCTAATAACTGACTTATTAAAATAGTTACCAGTTATTGAAAACTATGACTTAACAAATTAAGGATCTGTCTTCAGGAATATCAGATTATAATGTCAATATCATTCTCAAATGTGTGTCAGGAGAGCAGTGTGAACTCTATCTTTGAGTATAAAAGAAAATGTCCTTTGGAATTACAATGGAAAAATTCACTCAAAACTACTGTAATCGCGAAAACCAGCTTCATTTCCTTCAATCAAATGTCCTACAAACTAAAAGTAAGCATGCTATATATGTAGTTTTATAATAAATAATATTTGCCTATTAAACTCTCAGAGGAAAAGACAGTTTGCACTGCCTTAAATTTTTCAAAAATAATTCTTTCTCATTATGAAATATATCTTATAAGGTAAATTCTTTAAAAAAAATCTCACCGCAGGTTTTCAGATGAATTCACAAAGAAATGTCTACAGCATAAGTTCCAGTTCAGGCAGATACCTGAATTGAAAAAAAAAAAAAAAAAAAAAGAAGAGGAAAAAAAAAAGACATGGTCAACATAACTAAATCTGAGTAGGGAACTTAATTTTTTCAATAGAACTCTAACTTGATCATTTACACACTAAACTTTTGTGTTCAAGTTGTGTTTTACAAATCTGTAGAATGTCAAGAATCTTAATTCTGCCAGACTTTCTATTGCCTTTAATTAAACTTAACAAAACATATACTATGTTAATGGAGGGGGGGTTGGGGGAGAGATCAATCCAAGAAAGATACCTTTCTTTCACCAGTTCAAGTCTTCAAAAGAAAGGGCATTTTCTAAAAGTTTGTACTCCCTATTATAATCCCACCATCATGACTTCCCATCCTCACAAAAAAACAGAATTCAAAAATCTGAAAATATAGGGGTACCTGGGTGGCTCAATCGTTAAGCATCTGCCTTCGGCTCAGGGCCTGATCCCAGGGTCCTGGGATCGAGCCCCACATCGGGCTCACCGCTGGGAGCCTGCTTCTCCCTCTCCCACTCCCCCTGCTTGTGTTCCCTCTCTCGCTGGCTGTCTCTCTCTCTGTCAAATAAATAAATAAAATCTTTAAAAAATCTGGAAATATACAAGTAAACCAACAGTATGTGTTTATAAAGCTTAAGTAAAAGGAAAGGTTAAATAAAACTGGCTAAAAAACTATGAAAATGTTTATCTACATTGGCAAAGAAAATCTAACTTAAATGAGATATCCTCTTCCATCAGTGAAATTAGAGGTTTTTGGGGTTTTTTTAAGATTTTATTTACTTATTTGACAGACAGCCAGAGAGAGAGGGAACACAAGCAGGGGGAGTAGGAGAGGAAGAAGCAGGCTTCCAGTGGAGCAGGGAGCCCGATGTGGGGTTCGATCCCAGGACCCTAGGATCACACCCTGAACCGAAGGCAGACGCTTAACGACTGAGCCACCCAGGCGCCCCTAGAGTTGTTTTTTGAATAAGATGTTAGTCATTAGTGCTGTCCCAGTTCTCCTCCTTCCCAGACTCACAGTAGGATTGCACTTCACTGCCCTTGTTTCAACTTAGGTGTGGCTACATGACTTGCTTTAGTCACTAGATGTACGTAAACATGATATGAAACGTCAGCAGGAATAAGCTTTAGGAACCAGTACACAACCGGAAGACCTACCCGCTACAGTAATTATGGAAACAAGTAACCAAAGGAGTTGATCAGGCTGGTTCACTAAATAACTCCAAAGAAAGAATACCACCCGCTGATATGTGTTTGACATATAACATGAGCTTTGTTGTAAAAAATAAAATTTGTTGCATTAAACAATGAGATTTGGGGGATTCTTTGTTACTACAGCATATTCTAAATTATACTGGCAGCTACAAATGACAATGTAATATACTATAATAGATATTACAACAATATAATAATGCAATATAATGGGCATCTCTGCACACTGTTCATGATAGTATAAATTGGTAATCTCTTTCTGGAAAGCAATACACAAAAACCTTAAAAAGTTCAAGCCCTCTGACCTAGTAATTTCTCTTCCAGAAACCTGTCCTAAATAATAAAAAATCCAAAGACTTAGATCATAGCTCACTTATGACTGCAAAGAAATGGAAATAACAAACTAAATGTCCAAAGGATTAGTTAATAAATCAGGATAAGAAATAATTAAAACTAAATATCAAAAATGCTTAAGGACTTACAGGGGAAACTGTGTGAAGGGCATATGTGGGAACTCTATGTATTGTCTGCTCACTTTTTCTGCATATGTATAATCTATAGTGACAGAAAGATCAGTTGTCACAGGAGCTGAAGGTCATGTGAAGGAACTGACTGCAAAGGGGCTTAAGAGAAACTTTATGTTTAACAGTATTTTATTGAGAACCAGAGCTTGATCCTAGAAAGAGTCTGAGGTTTTATTAATTTATTCTTTCAGTATTTATCGCATGTCTCCATGTACAAACAGCATCCTATATAGCAAGGATATCTTTCTGCACTGGGTCTGTTTCCCCAAGATTCAGCTAGACCTGCCTTTCAAGTGGTCACTGTAGCCAGTAAAAGCACTGACAATCTACAAACCACACCTTTTTAAAATAATCCTTACCCTGGAAAATAACAAGTAGGTCATGATTATTTTTAAGAACTATTTGCATTAGTGATTATTTGTTGACCTAGTCTTTCTGAAAATAAGCTTAGAATTTCTACAACTGAACATGTATCATCGACAACATGAACATTTTTCAGATGTTTTGAATTCATGTATTTTGAATTATATAAATGTGTTTATAAGATTATACGCATTGGTAACCATCATTAAAAATATAATGAGTTTTGAACATTTACTTAAAGGATTAAAGGTTTTTATAACTATAAAAAATGGCAGAAGTGTCTAAAACTTTAACTAAGAAATTATAGAAAAATATAAGTGAAACACAGAAAGAAATAAATGTGACAATGAAGACAAAGCATTAAGCAAAGAGAAGAACAAAAAGTATTAGGTTAATCAAATAGAAACAGCCAAGCCATATAACCAACAAATTTTATTCAACAAGAAAGGATATAACACAGGAAATATTTGTTTTAGCAATAAGCATGGAAATTCAAGACAGTGGGGACAGAGTTAAAAATAAAAAACTAGAGGCCCCTGGGCGGCTCAGTCAGTTAAGCATTCAACTCGTGATTTTGGCTCAGATCATGATCTCAGGGTCATGAGACCAGGCCCCACATCAGGCTCCGTGCTGGGCATGGAGCGTGCTTAAGATTCTCTTTCTCTCCCTCCACCTCCCTAAAAAAAAAAAAAATCAAATCAAAAATAAAAATAAAAAAACTGCACTAACTTCTCATGATAGAAAGATCTGAGATACCCACTCTATTACAGGGAATAATACATAAGAAGCAAAACACTGGAGAGAACATATAGTAGAGTCTAACCCAGAAATTATTTTCAATCAATGGGCACAGAGATTAAATCACTGTGTTTAGTTACAATTGTATACTATGTTGCTTTCTCGGGTCTGATGTTTGAACTTATTATGTTGTATCCAAAATGTATTAAACTGTTCATAGTTTAAAATAAGATACAAATAAATAACATTATTTATACTAATAACCATTAAGAGTACTAGAACAATGTGTGTTTATCAGAGAAAAGCTAGTAAATATGAGTGAAATATTCTTAGACATTAAGGATATAACACAGGAAATATTTGTGTTAATCAGAATACAGACAATAAAGATGAGTAAAATATCTCAGAGAGTTTTCGAGGCACTTAGAAATAAAGGACATAATCTGAAACACAAGATAATTTAGACTGTAAGAAAAAGAACAGAGAATTCTCAATACACATTAGTTTCCTGACCCTTAGAAAATATAACCTATAAGTAATCCATAAAAATAGATGGAAAACACTATCACCAAGTTGGTCTTGATTTCTAAATTCTAGAAACTTTAATAATAACTGCCCTCAATCAACTAAATTAATGGTCAACCTACAGCCTGGGGGCCAAATCCAGCCAATGCCTGTTTTTGTCTGGCCCTTGAGCTAAGAATGGTTTTCACATTTTTAAAAAGTTGTGAAAGAACAAAAAATAACATGCAACAGAGACAGTAGTGACAGAACTTAAAATATTTACTATCTCGCGCTTTACAGAAAAAGTTTGCTGCCCTCTGAACTAAACAATTCATAAATGAGTGAAACAAGTCTTAGTGGTGGCTCCAACCGAGAGACTGAAAGTGTGCCACAGTGTCACAGTATATTAGGACTGGAAAGGAGCTGAGACCATCTTTCTTCCCCATCATGTTACAAAGGAGGTAACTTAAAGTCCAGAAATGCCAATCTTCTAGGTCTACTGTCTCCTGAATCCAATGTCCTTTACTTGCTATCACAACACCGGCCCCCTTTTCTTTTAGTGGGGTCATTTGGGAATAAAAGAAAGGTACAATAAGGGTAAGTGCACTCTCCTCCAACTCTCCACAGAGCCCTTCATACCTGCGAATAATCAATTGACCAAAGTGAGGCACTGATAATCTTCATATTTCACCAGCTCAGTATCAAGGGTCATTTCTTATTTTCTCAGCTTCATCTCCTTCTACTCATGTAAGCAAAATAAGCAAATGAATCTACTTAACACTCCTGAAAAAGTGTCTTGTTCTTTTGTTCCTGAAGACCTAGGTTTATGCAGTTTCTCTCCTGTAGGCAGCTCCTCCACTGATTCAAATTCCTACCATCCGTCATGCCCAATTCAACAAACATGACACCTTCAGAAAGCTTACAATCCAACAGGAAACAGAGTTCAGATACACATACACAAAAGTAAAAGATAAATATCCCCGAAGCTGTAACTAGAAATTCCTGGTAAAATGTAACCTCTGAGGGAAATGTTTAGGGTAAGCCTTCGGGAAAGCCTCTGCATAAGATAATAGACACAAAATAAGTTTTTGAGATTGGCTGCACAACATTGTGATCACACATAACCCCAATGGACTGTGCACTTTAAAATGTCTAAGATGGTAAATTCTAAGTTACATATATTTTACCACAATTAAAAAAAAAAAAAAAGGAAAACAACATTTAGACCACAGAGCAAGATCATAATGGTGCAGGAAACAAGCACTTGCTTATAATAAACTAGATATAAATTTAATTGTAAAAGCTAAACACCTATCCTACGGCAATGGTTTTACACTTGCAAGTACCTTAAAATTAGACAATGTGGGGCATTGTGCATATAATAAGAGAGTTGCCTAGGAGATCAAATTGTATAAAATAAAACAGAGCCTACATCTAGAAACCACTAACTTTTGGCAGCTAGAAAAATGAATGTCCACAAGATCCCAAACTTTAAAAAAAAAAAAAATGATGTTAAAGAACAGAGAGAGGAAAAGGTGATGTTCCAGGAAGTGGAATGAATAAAGGTACAAAAGAGACAAGGTGTGATGGGAAGGATTCCCACTGTCTTTTTGTTTCCCTAGATTTGCCTCTAGCCAAGTTACAGCAAAGAATGTCCTTAGTTGCTAAGGTAGCTGGGCCACCCATGATATGGAATAGGTTACCAAAAACCACAGATGGAAATATGCTGGTGAAGGTAATCAGTACTCAAAGTAGAAGTTCGAGCCTTGCTTAAGTTTTCAGATAACTTTTGTGAACAACAGCAAAACTCCATAAAACCAAATATTAATTCTGTGCATTTAAAGGCTGAATCTGTTATTTTCATAAAATTAACCACACCAAAAGGGCTAGAAGTTTTTATTTTTTGATTATTTTGGTTTCCTTTTTTACTGAGTAATATTCTATGAATAGCAACCTCTGCTATTCTGTTCACTCCATGCCTAGGGCCTAGGAGATGCTCTCTAAATGCTTGTTGAATTAATATTGGGATATAATATACATTTCACTTAAAATACGACTTCTTTCTAATTATACAGAGTAACAGAAAGTAGACAGAAAATAAATAACATTAACTGAAAATGCTGTAAAAATGAAGCCGTCCAAAAACTTAAACCATATTTCAAAACCATCTTTGAAGCAAACTGCTCACAAGTCAAACCTTTATTGCACCCGTTGTTGTAACACTACACACACACATACACACATATACATACACACACACACATACACTTGTCAAGACAGTCATTTTTACTACATATAGCTTGAAGGAGAAAATCACATAATTTGATACTCAGAAAAATGCCAGTTTTCTTTCATCATTGTATTCCACACAATTCTTGGCACACAGTGGATGCTTTCAAATCATTCATTGAATTGAATAGTCACAGAGAAAATATTTTCTCTGCTGTCCATGTGACTGCATTATATTTCAAAGGTGTGAGTCATCAACTCTGGCAATAAAAGCAGAACTTACACCACTATAAATACTTGACGTATTTCAAGAGCTCTCAGAAATTAGAAGAGAGAGCCATACATGTATTCCCTAAATTACACAAGTATAAGAAGATACATCATTTCACTGTTGTCAATTTGCTATATTTAGATGGCTCTGAATTGAATTATTCAAGCATATACAAATACAACCTTGAAGGGGTCCCCATACTTGCTCCTGACAGTCTGGAAACAAAAGCTACTATTGAGATAAAAGATGACAGGCAACAGGAATCTGACAGGCCGGTAATTTACTGCATTTTCTGCACATCTGAATTTGTAGGCCTCCATAGCCATTAAGCAAAATTAGTTTCATGATGCCAGCCAAAAAGCCTCATAGGCAACAGTTTTATGTCATTAAAAGAACTACCATCCTCAATCTGTTTGAATTTGTGTTTGCTCATTAGAAGCCTCTCAGTGAATCGAGAGAGAGGTTTTAATTGCACTCTTGGTCTATTCATGTTTAGCACAGGCCTGAACTATAACAAATTCCTATTCTCCTTTCTTACCCAATGCCTAAAATACTTTAGATGTAGTAGAAGAAACTAAGCAATCTAGCAGTTCGCTACCGAAAATGGAGTAATTTCAAAGATACAAATGTGACCTTAATATATATTTATTCAGCTTAAAAAGCCAGGGTCAGAGAAAAACACCATCATCTTCCTTTTCTCCTATTTGTTAATCTCTGAATCCGCTATGCTATCTCGGGCTCCTATGTCTTTGCAAACGCTATTTTCCCCTCAGCTTGGTTGGAACCTCCTCTTCAAATTTGACTCTGGTGAATTTCTGCTAACTGGTTTTCCCAAAAAAGTTCCCGCAAACCTTTCCCTATGTACCTTCTACATACTTCCATCAAGTACTTCTCAAACTGGATTAACGCTGACTCTTACAGTCAAAGAACTGAACACCTCCTGGCAGAGTTAATATTCAGCTGGTACACACTAGTACAGCCTTAAGGGATGAAATACTAAAATACTTCTGAAATAATATCTAGTAAGCAGTCACTGCCCTGAACTCCACGGCCCAGTCTTACCACCACCACAATTCAGAAACAAAAGTATCAAAGCCTGATACAGTACAAAAGGTAGAGGGGTCCTTCAAGACCCTGAATCCAGTGCTATGGCCATCTTGATTGGTTGATGCCTATGCTGTGAATGGTAAATACTCTGAATATCACCCCTGCCGCCTTATGCCCAAAGCCTAGAATACTCCTATTAATTCTTTGTCAAAATAATGAATACCAATCCTAGTCAATGATCCAAGGGCCAGTGGGTATACCATCAAAACTATAAAACAATAATCAGATTCGCAAAAAAATCTAGGTCCTTAAGTACAAGATGGGAAAAGTGAACAAGTCTGCCTATTGCCTATTTCTATTTTCTTGCCTTTAGCCTCTGATAAAATAAATGCGTAATTTGATAATGTGGGCAAAAATCTCCAACGTGATCACTTATACAGCATATGATTCAAATATTTTTTATGTTATTAAATGAAGATTAAAACAAAGTTCCTATAGTGGCACCTGGGTGGCTCAGTCATTAAGTGTCTGCCTTCGGCTCAGGGCGTGATCCCAGCGTTCTGGGATCGAGCCCCACATCAGGCTCCTCCGCTATGAGCCTGCTTCTTCCTCTCCCACTCCCCCTGCTTATGTTCCCTCTCTCACTGGCTGTCTCTCTCTCTCTGTCAAATAAATAAATAAAATCTTTAAAAAAAAAAAAACAATGTTCCTATAAAACCACAGAATTTAAGAATGCCACCAACAGTGATCACCGAACTACAGTCAGTGTCTTGGACAGGTATCACTAAGGAAGAACACAAATGATTAATTCAAACAGAGGAAAAGGTAAGAATGAAAAGAGTCAGTTAATTATGAATCATATGTCTAATTACAAGTTTTGCTAGGGGCTTCAGATACTTCTAATTAGTTTTACTTGGTATAGTAATTATAAATAGAAAACCACAGAGAATTTTCTAATCATAGGAATTTGTTGAGTATGTAAAATCAGATTTTAAGTTATCATTTTTATAATTTAATAATTATTCAATAGTGCATAATTATTTTGAAAGTCATCAATAAAATATACATCACATTACAATCAAGTTACACAGAACAGAGCACTACTAAGGTGGTGACAGAATCTTTTAAAAAATCGAGAAGGAGGGACACCTGGCAGTTGGTTAAGTGTCTGACTTCAGGTCAGGTCATGATCTCAAGGTCCTAGGATTGAGCCCTGCATCAGGCTTGGTGCCTAGCAAGGAGTCTGCTTGTCCCTCTCCCATTGCCCAACCCCCATTCATGCTCTCTCTCTCAGATAAATAAATAAAATCTCAAAAAGAAAAATCCAGAAGGATAAGGTATGTAGCTGAAAGAAGGATGAATACACAACTTCAGTAAGAATTTTGAACTTATAAATGCTGATATACTAATCCTGGTAGAAAAATCATCCTTTAATCATGCTTGCTATAGAGAGTTTCGGAGAGCTATACGCTGAAAATATTCAAACTAACCACAAAGGGAAAAATAATAGCAACATCTTCAAAAAAAAAAAAAGCTTAATTATCTAATTTCAACACTGTCCCATTAATGTAACATCATCTTTAGTAAAAACAATGCTGTACTACACACTGTGCTAATGAAAAATTCTAGAAGGTGACAAAATCTTAAACAAGAAGTATCATGTGTTCATTTAGAACAAATCAAGGAAGGCCAGCCCGATGTTTTTTTTGTAGTTGCTAAATTAGAAACGAGAAAAATAAAGACTACAACATATTTTAACAAAAGCTTTGGAAGTGTCACTAATCCTAATTTGAAACAACCATGTAAATTACCTTGGCTATTAGCACTACTATATGAGTTTAAACAGAAAATGTTCGCAAATAGGCAACTAATAGTAACAGTTGCTACCATTTATTAAGTACCTATATTTTATACCAGACAGAATGCAAGCTTTTTTACCTAGATGGTTAATTTTCACAACCACCTTACAAGTTAGATAACATCATCCCTACCTTACTGACGGTGAATTCATGCTAGAAATAATCTAGCCAATGTCAGTGAGGAAGTGGAAGAGTAAACATTCAAACTACTACTCCACACACTTTGTGCTGGCTGCTATACCCCACTGCCTGAACAGATGTCTCAATGGATTAGAGCAAGCTAATTTAGTAATGAAGTTCCATGGTATATTAGCTGTTCTAAATGGATGAAGTCAAGACTTCATGAAGTTCAGTATCCCACTGGATGCAACCATCCGAATATCTAAGGAAAACAATATAACTTAGTAACTCTATTTCTGACCCCGATTTGGAAAATCAAGGATGTTGCCATCAGCTCATGGGCTGTCGCAAAACTCTATCTTCACTGAACACACTTTGATATAAATGATAAAAATTACTAAACGTTTACATGCAGAAGTAGTTGAATGCTGAGAAGGGGAAAATCAAATAAGAAATCTAATTTTTATACCTTCAGAATCTTCTAGAAAGAAGCTCTATATGGGATATAAGCATTCATGACAGAGAATCAAAGATGAGAACCAAGATCCATGGTCACTATAAACAAAAGAAAAAATAAGAAATTCTGGGGCGCCTGGGTGGCATAGCAGTTAAGCGTCTGCCTTTGGCTCAGGGCGTGATCCCGGCGTTATGGGATCGAGCCCAACATCAGGCTCCTCCACTGGGAGCCTGCTTCTTCCTCTCCCACTCCCCCTGCTTGTGTTCCCCCTCTCGCTGGCTGTCTCTATCTCTGTCAGATAAATAAATAAAATCTTTAAAAAAAAAGAAAAAATAAGAAATTCAATCAGGACAGATAGATAGGATCATAGGATAACAGGAGAGACAGGGATAATAGGATAATAAAAATAAATAGAAGTTCTACTAAAAGAAAAGTAGTGAAAAACAACCTTTCCTCATGTTTTGTGAGCACCTATAACAAACAGAGAAGAAAAGAAAATTTCCTGCTGATTTTAAAGAGGCAGTTATCTCAAATATCTCTCTTCCCAAAAAACTGACCAAAAATAAATTGGTATGTAAAAAATTACTACACAGCTAACTAATAAGGCACACAAACAAATGTCTGATGAACAAGTAAAGGTTTGGCTAAATGAGGATTAAAAGTGAAAATGGGGAAGAAAAGGAAAACTAAGGGGAAAAAGTTGACCTTTCTCCAATCTCCTCCTCATGTAAATAGTACTTACTACTTCCGAAAACAACTTCCCTGCAAAAAAACTCCTCCTCATATTGTGCTCCCCAAAATACCTCCTCTCTCCTAAAAGAAGGCCTTACATCCAAATGACTCTTCCCTTACCCTGAACAGCCTTTTTCTAGAGATATTTGCAATCCATCTACATCCCAGAGGATATCTTGAGGACCAACTTTTCCATTTCTCCTGGTTTTCTGAATTGAATATTAATGTTTAATCAGCATAATGAAAAATTTTAAGTGTTTTTGATATAGGATCGCTGATGCAATAAGGATACTGTATACCACAAATACAATTTTAATTTTGAAAAAGAGGCATCCTTCACAAAGATGAAGCCATTTGAAAAGAGTTTTTTTCAAAAGACCTTGCTACATGAGTTATCTTATACCTTTTATTTTAAAGAAACCGCATTTTTAATGAAAAGTATTATTTACAACTCCTTAACCTTGTGATCACCTCCCACATCTACTGTATCACTTGCCAATTCAAACATCATCTTAGAGCCCAACTCCTTTACTTGACCTTGTGAAACTTGCTGAGCTTGTACACGTCAGGAGTATGCATGGTATATGTCCTCTAACACAACAATGCTATGGCTGGACAAGCTGAGACCAAGGGTGACCTCTTCTCCCCATTATACCAAACAACTAGCCTATAATTTGACATACAAGTTAAAAAAGAAAAATTTGCCTGCCTGTCTTAGTTCCTAAAACTATAGGCTTCTAAGGACTACCCTGTATAGCAATACTGTACATATTCTCATAAAAATGAGGCAATTTGTAGATCCAATTTCACTGTGAAAAGGTCAGCCACATAACTGTTTTATGAAGTATCTCATTTCTTCAGCAAACTATTAAAAGATGATCTCCCTTTCTTTGACATATATGGACAAGTGTTAAGTCATAAGCAAAGGCTAAATGAAATGGTCCACAGAAATTCTTGCTTCTGAAATCAATCAGAAGTCTTAGAGAGCAAAGCTGCATGTCTACAAACAGAAAAAAAAAAAAAAACCCTGGAAGGTAGGAACTGTGGAGAGCTGATTCCTGGGAGAAGGGAGCCACAGGTACTGCATAGGGGAGGGAGCTCTGATCATGCAGGGAGTACCCAGAGAGAATGAGGAGAAAAGGGGGTGGGGATGAAAACACATGCAGGGGACTGCACAAGAAAACTATTCCTCAAAACCACTGACTGGGAAAAAGGAGAGGGTTTCAATACCGCCATTTTTTTTTTTTTTTTTTTTGTATAAACGGCAGAGTGCAAGGTCTTAACTTTTAGAGGTCAACGTCATAGCCAGGATCGCAGGCACCAGTGCTCCAGTAGGGTGGGCAGCACAGTCTGAGAATCCCCTGGGTCACACAGAGAGAAATGGTTCCCCTGCTTGGAGTGCATTTGGTAGAAGTGATACGGCCTTTCCCTGAGCAAAGGACCCTGTGGGCACAACTGAGCTGCCCTGTTCACCAGTATTGGAATAAAGACACCAGCTGAGGGCAGCGAACCCTGACGCCAGCTGTATGTTGTGATTTATCATAAACTCCAAAAGGCTGCACAGTGGTGCGACTGTTTTCTGGAACAAGCTGGCACCGGCCACAGTGCAGCCAGACCCTCCCTCAGAGGATCAGCACAGGCCTGCTCCGTGGGGGGTCTCTGAAATATGGGGATTTGAAACACAGCTACGCCTGAGATAAAACACAGGAGTGCTACACCACCTGGCAGGCGGACAGCTCAGTCAAGGACAGGGCAAAGGCCATGATCTGATAGAAGCCAAGGATAAAGGAAGGGTGGTTATCTGAGTGTCTGTGAGGGCTTCCTGAAGAGTGGTGGGCCCGACTTTCCCAATCCACGGACGAGAAAGCAGGGAGAAGCCATTTTCACCCCTCTCCCAAAAGCGCTGATCGACCTCAGTGAGCTAAACAGCGCCACCAAGGGGAGGACGGAGCCGCCACACCAAGCCCTGCCCCCCTGAGTCCGCAGGTGCATCTCCACTAGGGCAAGTCCACAGGACAATCAGAGCAGCAGGCCCCTCCCCCAGGAGATCAGAACAAATCTCTTGCCAGTACCAAGTCAACTAATCATAGAGTGCTGCAAAGCTTCAGCTCTAGGGGAAACAGGATATAGCTTCCTTCGAGTTTTGTTGGTTGGTTGGTTGGTTGGTTTGGTTTTGGTTTTTTGGGATACAGAAAGACCAATTTATTTTTATTTATTTATTTTTTAATTTTTAATATTTTTTCTTTCTTTCTTCTATCAAGCTTCTCCTAACAAGCAGACCAAAACATACCTAGCTTCTTTTATATTTTAAATTTTTAAAAATCTTTATTTTATTTTGATTTTTTACCTCCAAAATGGCAAGATGGAGGCATTCACCCCAAAAGAAAGACCAGAAAGAAATGACAGCCATAGATTTAATCAATGCAGATATAAATAAGATGCCTGAACTAGATTTTAAAACAATTATAAGGATACTAGCTGCGCTTGAAAAAAGCGTATGACACTAGAGAATTCCTTACTGCAGAGCCAAACATTAGTCAAGTGAAAATTAAAAATGCTATAACCGGGATGCAAACCCAAACGGATGCCATAACAATGAGGATGGAAGAAACAGAGGAATGAATCAGTGATATACAAGAAAAAATTATGGAAAATAATAAAACTAAAAGATGAGGGAAACAAAGGGAATGTCACAAAGGAAGACTTTGTTTATAACCCGCCCTACAAGAAATATTAAAGGGGACTCTTTACTGGGGGGAAAAAGACCAAAAGTAACAAAAACCACAAAGGAACAGAAAACATCACCAAAAACACCAACTTTACATGTAACAAAATGGCATTAAATCCATATTTTTCAATAATCACTCTGAATGTAAATGGATTAAATGCTCCAATCAAAAGACATAGGGTATCAGAATGGATTAAAAAACAAGACCTATCTATATGCTGTGTACAGGAGACTCATTTTAGACCTAAAGACATCTGCAGATTGAAAGTGAGGGGATGGAGAACCATCTATCATGTTAATGGGTGCCAAAAGAAAGCCAGAGTAGCCATATTTATATCAGACAAACTAGATTTTAAACCAAACGCTGTAACAAGAGATGAAGGGCATTATATCATGATTAAGGGGTCTATCCATAAAGAAGATCTAACAATTGTACATATGTATGCCTCTAACATGGGAGCACCCACATATATAAAACAATAACAAACATAAAGGAACTCATCGGTAATAACACAATAATAGTAGGGGACTTTAACACCCAACTTACAGTAATGGACAGATTATCTAAACAGAAAATCAACAAGGAAACAATGGGCCAGATGAACTTAACAGATATATTCAGAACATTTCATCCTAAAGCAGCAGAATACACATTCTTCTCAAGTGCACACAGAACATTCTCTATTCTAGAGACCCACATACTGGGTCACAAATCAGCCTTCAACGAGTATAAAAAGACTGAGATCATACCATACATATTTTCAGACCATAACATTATGAAACTTGAAGTCAACCACAAGAAAAAATTTGGAAAGACCATAAATACATGGAAGTTAAAGAACATCCTACTAAAGAATGAATGGGTTAAAACCAGGAAATTAAAGATGAAATAAAAACGTACATGGAAGCAAATGAAAACATGACAGTCCAAAACTTCCAGGATGCAGCAAAAGCAGTCCTAGGAGGGGAGTATATTGCAATACAGTCCTACCTCAAGAAGCAAGAAAAGTTTCAAATACACAACCTAACCTTGCACCTAAAGGAGCTGGAAAAGGAACAGCAAATAAAGCCTAAAGCCAGCAGAAGAGGAGAAATAATAAAGATGAGAACAGAAATAAACAACATAGAAACAACAACAACAAAAACCAGAACAGATCAGCGAAACTAAGAGCTGGTTCTTTGAAAGAATTAATAAAATTGATAAACACTTAGTCAGAATTATCAAAAAGGGGGCGCCTGGGTGGCACAGTCGTTAAGCGTCTGCCTTAGGCTCAGGGCGTGATCCCAGCGTTTTGGGATCGAGCCCCACATCAGGCTTCTCCACTGGGAGCCTCCTTCTTCCTCTCCCACTCCCCCTGCTTGTGTTCCCTCTCTCGCTGGCTGTCTCTCTCTGTCAAATAAATAAATAAAATCTTTAAAAAAAAAAAAAAAGAATTATCAAAAAGAAAAAAGTAAGGACCCAAATAAACATAATCATGAATGAAAGCAGAGAGATCACAACCAACACGACAGAAATACAAAGTTATAAGAAAATATTTTGAAAAATTATATGCCACTGAGCAATTTGGGAGAAATAAATTCCTAGAAACATACAAACTACCAAAACTGAAACAGGAAGAAATAGACAATTTGAACAGACCCATAACCAGCAAAGAAATTGAAACAGTAATCAAAAATCTCCCAACAAACAAAATTCCAGAGCCAGATGGCTTCCCAGGGGAATTCTACCACACATTTAAGGAAGAGTTAATACCTATTCTTCTCAAATTGTTTCAAAAAATAGAAATGGAAGGGAAACTTCCAAGCTCATTCTACAAGGCTAGCATTACCTTGATTTTAAAACTAGACAAACACCCATTAAAAAGAATTACAGGCCAATATCCCTGATGAACATGGATGTAAAAATTCTCAACAAGATACTAGCAAATCGAATTCAACAGTACATTAAAAGAATGATTCACCATTTATTCCTAGGCTGTGGGGCTGGTTCGGTATTCGCAAATCAATCAATGTGATACACCACATTAATAAAAGAAAAGATAAGAACCATACAATGCTCTCAATAGCTGCAGAAAAAGCATTTGACAAAATACAGCATCCATTCTTGATAAATATCCTCAACAAAGCAGGAACAGATGAAACATACCACAACATCATAATGGCCATTTACAAAGGAGCTACAGCTAGTATCATCCTTAATGGGGAAATTAAGAGAGCCTTTCCCCTATGGTCAGGAACTCTCACCATTACTATTTAACACAGTACTGGAAGCATTAGCCTCAGCAATCAGATAACCAAAAGAAATAAAAGGCATTCAATTTGCCAAGTAAGAAGTCAAACTTTCACTATCTGTAGATATGATACTCTACGTAGAAAACCTGAAAGACTCCACCAAAAAATTGCTAGAATACATGAATTCAGCAAAGTCACAGGATATAAAGTCAATGTACAGAATTCTGGTGCATTTCTATATACCAATAATGAAGCAGCAGAAAAAAATCAAGGAATCAATCCCATCTGCAATCACACCAAAAATAATAAGATACTTAGGAATAAACCTAACCAAAGAGATAAAAGATCTGTACTCTGAAAACTATAGAACACTTATAAAAGAAATTGAAGAGGACATAAAGAAATGGAAAAGCATTCCGTGCTCATGGATTAGAAGAACAAACATTGTTAAAATGCCTACACTACCCAAAGCAATCTACACATTTAATGCAATCCCTATCAAAATACCACCAGTATTCTTCACAGAGCTAGAACAAACAATCCTAAAATTTGTATGGAACCACAAAAGACCCCGAATAGCCAAAGCAATCTTGAAAAAGAAAAACCAAACTGGAGGCATCATGATTCCAGATTTCACGCTGTATTACATTACGTTGCCATTTGCAAGGACGTGGAAGGAGCTAGAGTGTATGATGCTAAACGAGTAAGTCAGTCAGAGAAAGACAAATACCATACGATTTCACTCATATGTGGAATTTAAGAAAGAAAACAGATGAACATATAGGAGGGAGAAAAAAAGAAAAAAGAGAAAGGGGGACAAACATAAAAGACTTTTAAAGACAGAGAATAAACTGAGGGGTAAGGGAGGGAGGTGGGTAGGGGATGGGCTAGACAGGTGATAGTATTAAGGAGGGCACTTGATATCATGAGCACTGGGTGTTGTATGTAACAGATGAATCACTGAATTCTACTCCTGAAACCAACATTGCAGTGTATGTTGACTAACTAGAATTTAAATAAAAATTTGAAAAAAAAATTTTAATTAAAAAAAATATATTCTTGCTCCTTATAGAGTATGGAATCAATCATCCAACCATCAGAAATCTTGCTATTTCAAGCTCTTATTTATATTACAAACCATGTTTAATTAGGGTTTTGGTATACAGAGCTTATTTGTTGCATTTTAAAGTTATTGGGAAATAACAAAATCTTTCCCTTTGCTGACAAGCTGAATGCATTTTTAACTCTACTGTGCAATATGAATTTATAACAATAACATTTTATGCCTTAGTGGTTTTTGGAATGCCAATACCATTGCATACTTATTTGTTGAAATAAATAAATCCTTTTAAAAATCACATTGCCAATTCTCCCTGGCCCCAGAAAATAGACGTGTCGAAAACTCAACTAGAAAGCAAATAAATCAAGATATATTTGAAACATTATTAAATGTTCCCAAAGACCAAATCTAGGCCAAACTACAAAAAGACCCTCAATCTCTGCTACCAAGGAGAATTCCACTGATTCATTCACATACCATTCATAGAAAAGAGGTCATCAACACGTCCGTTCTCAAGCACAAACATGTTTGCTGAGGTAGACTGGGTATATTTAAGGATTTTGCTTTTCCTCTCCTCATCTTTCTTTGATCTGCAAGAAACAACTCTACCTCAGCTGAGACGATCTTTAATTTTAACTAGTTCGTCTTTAGAGAGATAAAACTGCTTAAATGGGCCTTGCCAAAAAGCATGGCAACCCTCTCCAGTGGGTGACAAGTTATAGTGGCAACGAATTAACCATGTTTAGTTAGGTAACAATAAGAAAAAAGCAACCTACAATAGTGTCAGAATCTGGGGTCACACAAACACTTTCTCCAAAAAAATAAAACGGGTTGAGTACCATGCATTTCAAATGGAAACTCAAAGATTTGGGGGTGTCCATAACAAGGCCTTCCAATAAGGAGCAAAATTATCTAGCAGACTTTATGAGAGTTCTGTGAATTACCATTCTCCATTGAGCTGAAAGTCCTAAGAGAATGTGAGTTAGTCTTGGAGAGTGCATTGAAGAATGAAATGTGAAACTTTTTAAAGAACTTTTTATCTAGAAATATATATATTTATCTCCCAAGCTTTTGTACAACTTAACAAAAATAACACTTATCAAATAACCTTCATACATACAATTCTGTACCCTCTGGGAAGCTTGGCATATGCTGAGGGAGGCTATGTTCTAACTGGACATACTACTCCACAGTTCCCCACATCTAACAAATGCAGATTCGGGGACTTCCTATGAAAATATTCTAGAAGTGTTATCTAGAGTGGCAACTGTTCATTGCCAACCTGAGGGCTTACTCAACTCTAGACCACACCAACAGGGACCCTTACAGGGCTGGTTTGGTCCAGAACATTCAGAAGAGATTTAATCAGCTTTGGAACAGGGCCTAGAAGCTCATAAAAGGCAAGTTTTCCATGTACAGCAGTACCTGCCTAGGACATATCAAAACAAAATGCTGGTCACTACAATGGGACCTGTTGAACCAATTACACACAGATCTACAAATTCATTCCATCCTACCGAAATTCTAGTTTTCAACTCTAAATTGGTATAACCACCATTCCTGCTCTTTCCAGGACTAAAAAACCAGGCTTTTCTTCTTTGACCATTTCTTTACTATGTTTCCTAGCTTGGCAAATGAATAAACTCAGTTGTTTTATTTTGTTTGGTTTTGTTTTTTAGACCCTATGGTCTTTGTTTTATTCTGTAACGCACTGACATTTCAAGGATACTCTCTTCCCTTTCCTCCACCAAATGCAAATCAGAACTAGCCTAGGAGCTAGTGCTGTGAACAATGTTCTGCCCTAGCAATCAGTAAGTAATACACGCTGGGAAAGCTCACAGATCTGACTGATGGTTGTGTCATGCCACTGGTGCACCTGAAAATCTGCCAGACAATTAGAATCACCACTTCAGCAAAAACAGCAGTCCTCTGAGTACTGAATGGTGATGCTGACAAGTAAGATGTTAGGAGGCAGAACATAACAATTTTTAGAGACAAATTTGCTTTTTATCTTCTTCCTGCTTATCTTGTACAGAGTCCAACTGTCAGAGATGAAAGAAAATCAATTATTAAGTAACAATTGTTTGTTCCTCAAAGATAGGCATCCCCCTACTATTACAAATGGCAGATCAATAGGCGTTTTGCTGGAAACCCTGGAACACCACATTCACCAACCCAAGACTATGCACCTTCTTCAATCACATAATCTTCTATGAGGAACTTATTCCTTTGGTCATTTCGAAGTGAAAGATATTTGCCATCAGTAAAAATACTTTTATTCAGACAATACAAATTAAAAATATGATTTGTCTTACTAAGTCAGACACATCTCCAGCACATCCCAAGCACTCCTCTCCCCATTCACAGAGAACATTCCAGAGGTTCTATGAAACCCAAACGGACAGCAAAATGGTGCTGTGGATTTTTAAATTAAGGAAATAACAATGATGAAAATTGTGTTTTAAGGTTAATAAACATGACAGGATAATGTGGGACTGCAGTTGGGAGATAATGAAAGCAAAGAGACCACCTCAACACAAGATAATAATTAGTCCATACAGAATAAAGCAATGATTGTTGCAACAGTAAAGAAGAGCTGAACCTGACATTGCCAACAAATTTCACCTTTTCCTATCACAAATTCAGGTCAAGTAATCATCTTCTTAATATGCCGCATGGAACAAAGGGGGCCTGAGTTCACTTGTGAGGTCCTAAGGTCTTCGTTTTCCACCCAGGCTATAGAGTGCCTGAAATCCAACCACCAGGAAATCATCCTGTTCAATTACAAAACCCTACTATCCTGGCATTTTCTGCCAAAATACCCTAGAAAAAAAAATTTCAGAAGTACTTATCGAGACACCATTGCTGTTTTGAGGCCAATTAGCCTGTTCGCCTGCCTTCATGTACATCCGCCTCCATCCTCACCCCAGCTTTGCTTAAAAGGGCCTGGGCAAAAACAAAGGTCCGAGAACCTAATTTTATCTGACCTGGAAGTGAGACTAAAAGAGATTAGATGCTTTGCCAAAATCAGTAAAGAAACCAGAATCAGAACCAAAAGTTTTAAACACCTAATCTCAGAGCTTTAAGATAACCTTCATATTTTCTCTGCTTTGGGATATAATATGAAAAAAATTCTTCCTAACCTAATAAGAAAATTCACAGAAGTTTCAAATTAGACTCCATCCTCCTCTTTTTATTTTACATTAATTGGGCAAGAGTGGTAATAGACACAGCTAATAAATCAAAAAGGATACTAACCCAAGCTTCCTTCAGGGACTCCCTGCCATCATTAGAACAAAGTTCTGACTCTGTAGCCTGGTAAATAATGCCCTTAATATTTAAAACCCAACAATCCTTTCCAACTTGATCCTTCACACCACCACTTTCCACGTCCTGATTCATCAACTGTTTCTACTGCATACCTAGAGATACCCAGTGTTTAACAACCTCTCATACCTCCACCCTAGCTCAATGCATTTTTTTTTCATAGAACTCTTCCTTTGCCTGAATGGCTATGTTAAGCTCACATTCTTCTCTTAGAAATAATCTCCTGGGGGCGCCTGGGTCGCACGGCGGTTGAGCGTCCGCCTTCAGCTCAGGGTGTGATCCTGGCGTTATGGGATCTGGGATCGAGCCCCACATCAGGCTCCTCCGCTATGAGCCTGCTTCTTCCTCACCCACTCCCCCTGCTTTTGTTCCCTCTCTCGCTGGCTGTCTCTATCTCTGTCAAATAAATAAATAAAATCTTTAAAAAAAAAAAAAAAAAGAAAGAATCTCCTGACATCCTCCCTCTTGGACCATGAAACACATTCTTCCCTAACCCACATCAAGTCTGAATTAGGCTCCCTTTATTTCCCCCTCTCTATGGTAAAATAGAGGGCATTATCAATTTCCAAACAAGTGAATGCCTGCCACATTATAGGTGCTAAAATGATCACGAGTTCCCACTTCTGTGTTCTCTCTATAGGACAGTATTCAATCTACTCCATTAGGGAGATATACAGCTGTGGGTTTTCCTTCTTTTATTTTGATTTGTTGTCTAACAATCTTCAGTATTCTTCCTATTAACCTAACAGTTTTAAGTACATTTAGAATGTGGCTACTAACTTCTTGAAAAGGAATCCAACCAAGATTAAATACAAATGAAGTTTTTCCATATAGGGCTCAATGGATCAATCTCACCAAAAAAATGAACTGTTTTATGAATATTCATAATGCTCCTAAAATAAAGGAAAAAGAACTTCACTTAAAATGTTCATTGTAACTATTTGGAAGATGTATTCATACAACAGCTGATGAGTGATCAAGCAGTTGAAATACGAAATCAGTTTATTTCATTATTTTATAGAGAGAAGGACAGCTACACCATAATAGGAAATATCTGCCTTGAAAAGAAATATCAGAATCAAAATTTGCAACATCCGATTCCACATTCTCTTGGTCTTTTTATAAGTGGGATAAGTGTTAAAAGATACATTAAAATCTGATAACCACACTTATCAGAACCATTCAAAACTTTCCCTCCTAGGGATTCAGATTGGGAGCTGCATGGCATCCTGATGCCATTAACGTAAAAGAGACACAAAGGAAGCTTTGAGCAAAACACCATCCAGTTAGAGCCTGAAACTGGTCACAAACCCCAAATCTGTTGCAACCCCATATACAATCACGTTTTTATAATACTAGGTTGAGGGATTTTACCAAATGAATGGTTTAATAAGAGCACAAAAATGTGACCTAAAATAAAACACTCATATGGTATTAAGAACTTTGGCCAATCTATTTAACCTTTTCTATTTCTTAAGCTCTAAAATGTAGTTGTAAAATTACTATTTTAAAATGTTTTCTAAGCCACTTGGTACACCTTATGTCAGTTACTCCTGCTCTAAAACAGAAGTACTCACTGAGGGGAAACATACTTAGAATTAAACACTATAAAACATAGATTGCAAATAAAAACATTAGTCAACTTGGATCAGAAGGTTAAATTCTAACAAAATGGCTCATAATAAAGATATGTCAGTAAACTCATACTAATTAAAATACAGAAAATATTTACCTGAGGGGGTTATGGAATGTAGAAAATAAATGACGTATTCTAAAGATCGGAGTGAAAGAAAGCACAATCTAACTGGAATTGAAATTTGGTAGAGGAAAAAAAAAAACAAGCTCAAAAGAGTATTATATTTTGGCCCTTTACCTTCACTCTTCCCCTGTTGCCTGCTGCCTATTTTAGATGTTACCATGCAGAGGAAAGAGCAACAATGCCATTTCCCCTCCAAAGGCAATCAGGTTTTGGCAAGCTTAAGGCAGTATATCAGTTAAAAATAGAAACTCAACCCAAAATGTGATCTGGCAAATAACTACTTGAGTACTGAGTAGTAGTTCCTCTCTTGAATGGTACTGAATTTTCCATTTATCACTTTAAAATGTACAAAGAAAACTAAAATATGCACATGTAGTTGAACAAATAATAGCTTCTAAATTAATAATATATTACGCAAGACTCTCGTAAGCATTCAGTGAGAGCAAAATCTTGGAAAAAGAACTCCTTGTGAGAGTGGTTCTTAGTAGTCTGTGATATTTCAAACCACTGCTTTATTTTTATATAAACACTATTGTGCCTCCTCTGAGTTAGCAGCCAATTTTGCCAGAAGCTTAAACAGCTGTTTTCATCACGCAAGTGCCTTCTTCACTGGACCCTCAGCATCAAAAGCCTCAAACTAAGTCTACATAAGTAAAGTTTTATTGAAACACAGTCGTGCCCATAGAGTTACATTTCTATGGCTTTGTAGTCTACACTGGCAGAGGTGAAGAGCTGTGACAGAGATCATATGGTCCACAAAACATAAAATATTTACTATTTGGCCCTTTACAGAAAAAAATTACCAACACCAAGACTTTTTCAAAATAAAATGGTAAAAATTACCTCACCATTATCTCCACTGTTCAGCTAACTACAAATGAAGGTGACAGAACTTCTTAGAACTTCTTAAATGCAATTAACTTTTTAGAATTATACTACTTGGAACCCATGTATAAGATACTTTTCTGAAATACTGAACAAAGCAGAGTTGACTCAGCAACTGAAATGAAGCTAAAACCTTCTCAAACTCAAAATGCAAAATGTCTACACCCAGCACCACCCTTACTCATATTATTCAACATTAAGTATGGTAATGTCATAAGAAGGTTGAATAATGACAGAGACCTATTTGTGTACCATTATTTACACTAAAGAATTTTCAAGATAAAAAAAACAAAAGTGGCTATGGGTAGCTGAAATGAATGTAATCTAAAGTTTTGTAAATAAGTAACAACTGATGTTATATTTTCAATGTTTTTTCACGGTAAAGCCATTTTTAAATTTTCAAGTGAAAAATACAAGAGCTAAACTCCAGATTAAAATGTCATATACCTAGATATTCAGTTAAATATTTGGTGAATAAAGTGAGAGTTTTGTGGACGCTCAGGTTATTACCTTCATTAAAATTGTGTTACAATTTTCACTCTCCTCCATTAACGAGGTAGATCTAGCAATAAAGGAGTCTTTTATAACCCAAGGCTGATGTCATAGAAACTGGGAAGTGGGTACCAATGGTGGGTCAGTCTGCAGAGGAGATGGACCAAAAAAATATATATATATATCAAATCGCATCACAGTGTATGAAAACAGTTCACAGAGAGCCCTGAAGCCTGAAAGGCCCAGATATAAAAAAAGAGGGAGAGACAGTCAAATCATTTTATCCTGGTGACAGGAGACATTCAAATGCTAAATGAGCCTTGATCTTCCAACACCAAGGACCTCCTGAAGTCAATGCCCAGAGAATAATTAACAGCATTTAGAATTTCCAAAAGACTGGACTTAGAGCACTATACAATTGACCTCAGAACAATGAAGGGGTTAGGGTTGCCCACCCCCACCCACATGCAGTCAAAAATCCAGGTATAACATAAATCCCCAAAAACTTTACTATTAACCTACTGTTGACCAGAAGACTTACCAATGACAAACTCAATTAACACATACTTTGTATATTATATACTGTATTCTTACAATAAGGCATGCTAGATAAAAAATGTTAAGAAAATCTTAAGAAAGATTGGGGTGACTGGGTGGTTCAGTCCGTTAAGTGGCTGCGTTTGGCTCAGGTCATGGTCCCACGGTCCTGGGATCAAGCACCACATCGGGCTTCTTGCTCAGTGGGGAGCCTGCTTCTCCCTCTTCCTCTGCTCCTCCCCCTGCTTGTGCTTGCTCTCTCTATCTCAAATAAATAAATGAAATCTTTCAAAAAAAAAAAAAAAAGAAAAAGAAAATCATAAGAAAGAGAAAATATATTTACAGTGCTATTCTGTAATAAGAAAAAAGCCCCATACAAGTGGACCCATGCAGTTCAAATCCATATTGTTGAAGGGTCAACTGTACACAGATGAGGAAGGAACCTAGACTTAAGAATGAGTCAGAAAGACCTAGTTTGAATCATGACTCTAGCACCTGCTTCATATGTGATGCAAGTTATTTAACCTCTCTTAGCCAAGAGTCTCATGAGGATAATGATGGTATCGCTTTCACAGGATTATTATGAGGATTAAAGGGATATCAGAGGAGGACCTGATCCCTGGCATGTAAAAAATAATTACTAAATTCACAGTAGCAGCTACACATATAAGGAATCACAGGCCAGGCATCTATTCCTCAGCAAACCTATTAGATATGTGCTATGATTATAACTTGTCCAAGGTCACAAAAGGAGCAAGTGGCAGAGCCAGATGTGTGTGGATCCAGGTGGTACAGGCTCCAGCATCCAGGTTCTCAACTACCTCATTATCTGTTGCTGCTGTTACTACAATGAGCATCGCAGATAACCCTAAGAATGGCTCTGTGTAAACAAAGTGTTTAAAGCCCTTCTTCATCAACATTTGAATTTTAATAGATTTCTAATTTGGAAACAATCCTGCTCTGTTGCTAAAATGCGGTTGGGAACAAAACTAATAACACTATTGTCAAATTCATTATCTGTTTAGGTCACTTAACTTCAGTCAGAGAAAAAACAAATTCCAAACTCGAGAACATGTAAGCTGGCTTCGAGAGAACAGAAAAGGCTATGGGACAAACACCCCTTCTCTGAGAAAACAGCTCAGAAGTGATTTGGGTGGCACCACAAAATCAGAAGTTCAGAACTGGGAGGAACCTCAGTCTAACTCTCTTAAGCTACAGAGTAGAAACCAAAGCCAAGAGAGAAGTGTGGCTTTCCCCATGTCCCACATACAATCGTCCATCATGTTAGGCCATTTGCAGAAAGAGGTTTCCACTACACCACTCTGTTTGATTCCTACTGAACTGCAAACTCAGTGCCTCATTGATGTAATACTTCAACTGCAAAGATATGTATAGGTTGTTGCACAACAGAAATATGTTGGAGAGGAAATCTTTTACCAAAGATCTTTAAACAATCTATCTGAACAAAACATAGTCAACTTGTTGACTAAACAAATTCAGACACACAAATTTACTAATGCTCCTAATGTGCTTCTGAACTGTTTCAGTGTTCTCAACATAGAGTAAATCTCAAACAGAAATTATCCCCTCCCTTTTAATATACCCCACAAGAAAACTGCCATTAAGGACTGACTACATTCCTGATAATCTTTTTTACAAATACATTTGCTCCCTTAAATTAATAAATTATAAAATTCATTCTTTCTAAAAAAAAACACATCAACACACTTTTAAAATAGTGAAAGATCATACATTTTGTCATCCCCTCAGATCACTGGATGTTCACTGCCCAGGTGTAACTATAATTAGCTTGTTCCTGAAATAATTTTGAAGGGTAGGAATTCCCTCATCGTGGGTTGCAAATATTTGTCTTCAAACACATCTCACCTTTTGTTTAAGGCAAAACAGATGAGTTTGTTGTTCAAATTCAAAACAATCATATAAGGGGAAAGTGATTCTATTACTGTTAACAGCTGATGTTTCAACTCCTCTTCTGCAACCCTGGCTAATCCAAATGATCTCTTTTAGCAGAACTGAAACTTACTGTCCCAACAGGAGCCGCCTCTCCAGTGACATACGCTAGCCGCAAAACTAAATTGGTTGAATAACTAAAATAAGCGAAACATAAAAGGCACTATCCAGGAAAACATCTTTCAAAAATTATTTGGAGAGCCTTATGGGAATTCTACAAAAGAAAAACCACCACCCAAGAAACAATGATCTTTTTCCTTTCTAGCAAAAAAGGAAAAACATTCAAGTAGTAGCGATGAAGAGAAAAGGACAAACCATACATTCCAAATGAAGATCTACCAGATTTGGCAAGACTGGAGGCAATGAATCAAAAGTGACCTCAGCATTTTGGTGCCTGGGCAACTGTGCAGAAGAGGGCCTCCCCGAAAAACCTGCAAGTCTGAGAAGAGCGGTTGATGGGGAAGGGAGGCAAAACAAGTTTATCCTGTGGAAGCAAATGCTAGCAAGTCGGTTTATTTAGTATGTCTTAAGTATATGCAGCCGGTTTATAGGTAAATTGAAGATGCAAAATTTGAGCCTCTTGTAGGGGTTTAAACAAGTGAAAATGTTAAAAAAAGGCAGGCTTCTTAGGTAAAAGCTAAAGCCTCAGTGACAGATATGACAGGCTAACACACAGCTAATGAAATTCACATCAGACCCAGAAGTGTATTCCAGATACCTCCTCCGAAAGTATTCAGTGTTTACCTCCACACACCCTGCTTAAACAAATTCCAAATAAATAATAAAGTCTCACACTGGGATCTCATTTCTAGAAAGATATAATTTAATTCTATGGCAACAACTCCAGAAAGCTTATCTGAATCTTCTCTACCTGAATCAAAGAATATCTGCAATTAGCCTTCTCTGAACCATACCTACGTTGAACCCCTACTTAGCTCATATGTCTTTAACAGTTCATCTGAATCATTTTCTTCTGTTAAATACACGTAACATTTCTATGTCTACATTTTCCTTTCCACAAATACTATCTTTACCCTCTCTTCTAGATATATTTTTAAGTTGAATTTTGAATCTCCGAGTTAAAATATGACACTACCAAAAAAAAAAAAAATCCTCCAACAGGGAAACTGCCTTCTATGAATTGGTTCAATACCAAAAGTGCTTGAATGATACTCTCTGCTTATCTTTTGTAGTTGGCCCACATTTATTGATTCAACCTCTCCATACCTTCTTTCCACCTATTTCCTTTCTTTTACCTAAGTTCTGTATGTAGCCAAATCATTTATAAATTTCTCCAGGAAAAATTTTGACCCTAATTTGGGGATTCAACTTTCTAATTTTGAGAAGAAAAAAGGTATGGAGTGAATTAACTCTCTCACTGTGTTCAGTGCCTAAGTTGCACAGCAATTATTTAAACTTTCTGAGCCTCGGTTTTCTCAATTGTAAAAGGGAGAGATGATACCGCCTATCACGCAGGGATGTTTTTCAAATTAAAGGAAAAGAAATGCAACAAATCTAGGGTAAGTGGTAAACTGGAGGTTATACATAAAAATGTATATGTTATTATCACCATACTTATCTCGTAGGCCATTACAGAATTTTGCTACCAAAAAGTACTGAATGTACGTCCTAACTCTGGCCTCAATTCAAGGACAGAATGCAAATCACATTACTGCAATTTTACTGGAGAAGCTACCAAGGGGAGTGTGTAATGAAAATCTAGACTACAATATTTCAGCAGAAAGGAACTAGAAATACAGGATCAGAAAAGCCAACTCTCAAGACTTACTGTGTTCCAGCACCCCTGTATGCCCTTGAAGGTAGTAAAATCTTGACTGCAAAAGGAAGGTTACAGCACATTTCAAGCAGAGAGCTGCTACATTCCATTTAGTCTTCCAGTTCCAAGCAGAAATGAGGATTAGTGCAAATTTGTATTTCGCTGGCAATTTGAAATATGGAACAATAATGACCACCATGCTGATCAGGACAAATATATTAACTTTACAACCAATATTTGAGACTTACTGCATGCCTGGTACTACGCTAAGTGTTTTGTTTTTATTAACCCTTACAACAATCCTATGGGCTGGACACTTTCATCCCATTTAACAAAACACCTGAAGCTTGGCAAAACTGGGATTCAAACCCAGGTAATAGTGAAAATTTTAAGTACCCAATAACATGTCAACAAGCTACATGCTGAAAGTAAGATAACAAATATTTTGGCAGTCAGAGCTATTTGGGTATCTGTGTGGGAAGTGAAGCATCATATTCATTCAGCGGTATAAGCAAAAGCAGCAAAGAGGTTGAAGAAGAAAGGGTTATATCCCAAAGCAGTAATTCCAAAACTTTCAAATATTAAAAATCATGACACTGTCAAATTGAGCATGGCCTACTTTGGAGATAATCAGAGCTCTCCAGATCAAAGGTTCTCCACCTGTTTTCCACCTGACACATAGTGATGGATGAGGGCCTTAGAAGCTGATGCTATGCGCCATCTAATGCTCAACACACCTCCATACACCTCCATACACCTCCACACCCCACCTTTGTGAAATACCCAGAACATCACCTCCATACACCTCCACACCCCACCTTTGTGAAATACCCAGAACATCAACTGTACCTCAGTGCCTTCTCACACTTCTCAGGAAAGCACAGAATAAAAATGAGTTAAAAGGCATGAATTGTTTTTCTGTACCAAATAAGCAAATATGAATATTTACAGAGCACTGGTATTATGTACCAGGCATATTCTAAGCTCTTTGCCTATATTAATCCTCAAACCACATTATGAATTAGGTACTATTTTATTCCTGTTTTTACAGATGAGGTATCTGAAACACAAAATAAGTAATTTGCTGCAGATCATACATAAGGGAAATGGCAGTATCAAGATTCTAAAAAGGAGGTCTGGCTGTAGATCCTCGGCTCTTAAACACAACAATAGAACTGCCTCTCAGCTTTCCTGGGACATGACCCAATGGATAGGAGCCCCAGGGAATTCCAGGAACTCTTTCCATGATGCCATAACCAAAAAGATAAGAGCTTCTGCCTGGGTAGGATATACCCAAAAGGCTCCCTAGGACTATGAGAGTTCACTCCTCCACCAAAATTTTTGTTTAATGTTACAGCAATCTTGGATCCCAGCCTCACAGGCCCAGAAGATGACTTCACTGAAGGCCTCTCTCCTTATCCCTGGATAAGCACTGCAGTAGGAATCTTCTTAGTAACCCTAACAAATGATACTGGTTATGAGGTTATGAGGTGCTGCTGCTAAGCTACATGGAATTAACAAAGCTTCACATAAAGAATAGGAACACAACCCCTTGCTCTGAAACAAGATCTGTGCATTAAAGATTCACTCAGTCTTCTATGTAGGGTTGTCACATACCATTCATTAAACAGTATTTACTGCAAGTCTGCTATATGACGGGCACTATTATTCTAAGTGCTGGAATACATCTGTGAACAAGAAGTCCTACAACCATAGAGATTACATTCTAGTGGGATGGAAATATGGGTCTATATAGACTTATAAAGGTCCAACCACAAATAAAAAAAGAAACAACTATGGGAGAAGAGGTTTTTTCCAGCAGCAAGTAGAAGCTGAGGCCAGAGCTGGTTCACAGTCCTTTGCTCTAACAGAGTAGCTCACATCCAAGAAACTGAAAGAAAGAGGGAAAAACACTACATACATACTAAAAACTAGCTGTTCAGCTGTAGGTTCTCCAAAAAGTAATAATGTCAGAATATGAAGCATGATGAAGCATTAGAGATACTTTAAACTCCTAGCCTACAGACAGTCTCAATCTCAGAATGGCCAAATTAATGCCAAAGCACAAAATTATGGTCCAGTATATACCCTTATAATTGCACTTGCCATGTAGCACTGACACTCTCTTATTCTTGTATTCCCCCCTCTGGGCACTGAGAGGCAGGAAGGTCAGGACTGCAGTTCATTTATTTCTGTACCCCCACTATCTAGCATCAGGTCCGTTACAAAGTAGGCACTCAGAAAATGCTTCCTAACTGAACTGAAAACAGCAAGCATCCTCAATATGGTAACAAAGATAGGAACCACTGGTGAAAGACACACCAAAAACTACTCATCACAGTTGTTCATTTTGAATGGTTTGGCCAAAGGTTCCTAAGAAACTTAGATAATAACTTAGATAATGTTAATCCACCTGAAAAAAAAAAAAAGAAAGACTACTTATAGAAAGTAAAGATAACAAGAGAGCAAAACAACTCAAGGTTTTGGATAAATTATCAGATATACAAGTGCTCAGTATTATAGATGTGTTAATACCAATGCAATTCAAGGTCAAGATCTGCAGCCTTAGCTGCTAGGTTATTTTCAACACATGCTTCATATATAGGACCTTTATGTACCATTCACTCATTCCTACATCTTCATGTCTTTGTCACACTAGGCACAATGGGAGGTGCCTGGGATCTAACAATGAACAGGAAAACACAGGGAACCTACCCTCAGGGATCATCTTCTTTCTGGTTACAGTCATCAAAGATCTTTGTAGCCTAAATATAAGCTGCTTTTTATGATCCTATCTCACTGCAGAAAAACTGTAATCATTTTTGTTCTTCCCAACTACAAGTGGGAGTTCAGTGATGCAACAACACAGTTTCAACTGCATTAAATCATATACCTGGAACAATACAACACAATTCAGGCATTTTTAAAAGTTGAAATAATCCAACTAATTAACTAATTTTTGCTTCCTCTCAGTTTTGATAAAAAAAATTTATTGTGTTTTACTTACTCAGAAAACAGACTTGAAGAAATCAAATGATCTTTACCATTTCCAGATTTAAAATGGTAAGCTCGTGCAATACAAGTGCAAGAGCACTGCTTTTAATTTTTTTTAATGGAATGAGCTAAAACTGTGAAAACTCCATGCAAAGGAATACTATGTAGCAGTTTAAAGAACGAGATACAACTGTATGTACTGACATGAAAAGATATAATCCATATTGGGTAGAGGACAGAATGCAGATCAATGTATAGAATACATTAAAAAAAATACAGACGCAAAATAAAACCACACACACGCACACACAGAATAAAAGACCTGGAACGACATCAAGCTGACTGCAGTGATTACTATTTATTTACCCCTGGGAGGTAAATAGAGGGAGAGATACTCAGAAGGAATTTGGCTTCTCCATTTATTGCTACATTGTTTCATTTCCCTTGAGATATTATTCATCTGTAACTTGTTTAATTAGGAACATTTTTAAAGAAACCATCTCTAAAATCAGATAAATATCCAATATTTAGCATAGGTCCTTAATTCCAAACACTACAAAATACAAACAAAAATCTTGTTTGAACAGTCAGAATAACTGACGGGGCACTTAGACCCAAAAAACACTTATACAATAAATGGCAAGAACTTAGAAAATTTAAATTCGAAAAGGAGTAGGTCAGAACAAAGAAATCTTACACTTTCAAAATGCATATTCTAAGCCGCTGGAACTAAGCTAGATACCATAAACACCGCTTTCATACATACTCTGTAACTCGTTTATTATAACTGTGTTTTACATATTAACTGCTCACAATATCCTCAAATTGCAAACTACTCTCTCCAAAATAATCATCTTACAAACATGAGCAACTTTTTTTTCTTCCCTAAAGAAAAGTTTTGCTATACACACTATTTCCTTACCTCCAGAAGTTCAATTTGCTGGCAATTCAAGCAGTGGTTCCACTGTAGCACTAAACCTTAAAAATACCCACCCTTCTTGCTCTCTTAATATTTCCCTGAAATGATACCCAAGGACCAGCAACTGAACTATCACACAAGAGCCAATCTGCACTAGTCACAATATAATTGTTAAGGGTATGAAAAGTACTTATGCAAGTAAAATCATATCCCTTTCTTGTGCTTCTTTAAAAAAACAGCTCAACACAAAAATTGTAGGTCACAGCTCAATTAAATTCCCAAATCAGCTATGAACATACCTTTTTATTTTTCACAGATTATTTGTCATTTGAACTTCATCAATCAGATACTGACATGAAAGAACCAAAAGTTAATGCAGAGCATATTGTCAAATGCATGAGCAACAATTTGGTCTACATTAAAGGTGCCAGTTTTACTTTCTTAGGGAGCTTTACTTTCTTAGGGAGCTTTCTTAGGTTGGAATATTTAAGGGCCTAATAATAAAAGTTATTCAGAATTAGATTACTATAAATAGTCATGAGATGAACGTCTTCTTTAACCAATTATCATTAGTATTTTCTAAGCTAAGAATGAGCAGATGCAAGATACATAAATAGCAGAATTAAAGAAAACGGACAAGCTTTCAATCCTTCTTTCCTTGTGTCTGAACACAACAACAAACAGTAAAATTCAGAATGGAATAGACATAAGCAGAGATTTTTTTTTTTTGTAATAGAATCACTTTTTAAAAATGCATATCTAGCCTAGACATCAGGGAGAAACATCAAACAAGGGAAGAAAAAAAAACAAGTTACCTCTTCTCTGCCTTTAATTGAGGTTCATCATTTCATTTAATCAATACATCACTCAGTTTTCATTTGGCCAAATGGTCTGCACTGTCATTGCACAGATCTCTTTCATTAACATGTACTATGTTTCTTTTTTATAAGTTTATTTGAGCAATCTCTATACCCAACATAGGGCTCAAACTCACAATCCTGAGATCAAGAGCCACATGCTCTTCCAACTGAACCAGCTAGGCGCCCCTGTACTATATTTCTTGATTTCAACAATTTTAACATTTACTGTCATGGGTAGAAAAAAGAAAAAAAAATCGAGTTTGATTTGATTATCTTTCTGTCACTAAATATCCAAAGATACCCAAAGGTGTTGGGGGAAGGTAGAAGTGGGGGAACAGAACTACTCCTGGTAGTGTATCATTCAGTTTATGGTGTCCTAGCACACAGACAATATTCAACTGCTTCCTAAAGCTCCTCATCCCCAGGAAACAATGAGGCACACTGCCACACTGCGCAGGCTGTTCTACATGAGGCTGCTTACTTCATTCATAAGAGATAAAAGGAAGCCACTTAATCAAAAAATATACCCTAAAAAATGGGAAATATCCAAATTTTCAATTGCTACAGATGACTCAGTGAGTGGGCAGTTACAGAAACTCATAGCTGGTGCTAGAAAAAGCTAATGTTTTCATGAGGATCACTTTGAAATGCTGTTCTGGGTGCACATTATTGGCTCTTGCATTATAATTTTGTTTTACTTCCACACTAAGCATTTATGAAGAGCTGGATCCCTTCTGGAGGAAAAAGATGGAATTTCTCCCATCTTTATATAAATAAGAAAGCCATTCTTATAGGGGGCAGTTTCTGGTTACCAAACCACAGTGTGGTAATTAAAATACTACTACTTTGCCTCAACAGTGTTGACATCCAATAAGCATGCATTAGTGTCTCGGGCTGATTTTTAAGCTGGTAAAGATGGACTACAGTGAAAACAGTCCTATCTCACAGTAACAAAAAAAAAAATTATTAACTGTTTATGCTAAACAGGTGAAGATATTTAAGTGCTAGACATCTTTTAAAACAAGATAATTATAACATTTTTAGAGATATACTTATTTATAGACAAGACAGATCTGGTGAATAAAATAATAATGGTAAGTAAAAATAGAACCACAACACGCACTCCTATTTATTGAGTATATGGGGAAATATTAATTATTACACTTCTCATATTCCAGTCAAGAAATTAAATAAGAAGAAATAGTACAAACCAAGTAAAAACATAATAGCTTCCACTTGCAGCACTCTCAGTTTAGAAAGTTCTTTAACATATATTCAGACTCTGAATACAATGTATATTGGGTGCCAGTGTGTCAAACCCTATATTAAGTCCTGGGGACATAAAGATGTCCCTTTAGTCTCCGCTCATCCCATTTGATAATCAAAATCATATTAAGAAAAAAAGGCAGGATTATCTCCATCCTACAAAACAAAATAAAGCTTAGAGATATTAAGGAATTTTTCACATGATCACAAACTAAATTAAAAGCAAAGCGTGTTCTTTACTCTTCTATTATATATTATTTATTCACTAACCTTAGGGATCTTCCTGATCATGCCATGTCTTTCTCATCATGCCAAAAATTCATTTTAAAAAGAAAAGATTGGGGGGCGCCTGGGTGGCACAGTGGTTAAGCGTCTGTCTTCGGCTCAGGGCGTGATCCCGGCGTTATGGGATCGAGCCCCACATTGGGCTCCTCCACTGTGAGCCTGCTTCTTCCTCTCCCACTCCCCCTGCTTGTGTTCCCTCTCTCACTGGCTGTCTCTATCTCTGTCAAATAAATAAATAAAATCCTTAAAAAAAAATAAAATAAAAATAAAATAAAATAAAATAAAAAGAAAAGATTGATTTTAATTGCTACTGTTTCTTCAGAGTAATGATGAGGATTATGATAAATGTGTATGTATGTGTGTATATAATATACATACTTTGTACACATATATGTAACATGTACATGTGCATACATGTTTGCTACACACTTCATAAAAGCACTCTCTACAAGGAAGGATACATTTGTCCTCAGGTCTTAAACCATGAAGTGTACTTGCAAACTCTTAGTTATCCAAAATCTTTGGAATATGGAATTGATCTTATTGACTATCCTGAGAATAGCTACAGGTAAGTATGCACAGTAAACCTTTACGTGACTACAAATTTAACATTATTCTCTGACATGAAGGTCAATAAATATAGGAATGTGTCATTTTATTGAGGCAAAGTTTTAAAATTTCATAAGACACCAAAATGAGTGCTCAGTATCCCCAGTGCAACTTGGCTTTGTAGTCTTCTTCTCATACTAACCCACTCTAAAGTACCTGAAAAGTGCTATTTTGTTTTATTTTATGGGAGAAATTATATGCTCCAGGACTGTGCTAATATTAGTCACATATGACTCCTGAGCACTCGAAATGTGGCTAGTCTGAATTGAGATGTGCTATAAGTAGAAAATATACATCAAATTTTGAAGACTTAGCAACAAAAAAATTGTAAAACATCTCAATAATTTATTATATTGAGTATATGTTGCAATGATATTTTAGTTATACTAAGAAAAATGTATCATTATAATTAATTCCCCCCATTTCTTTGTACTCTTAAAAATGTGGCTACTAGGAAATCTGAGATTACATTTGTAGCATGCATTATTTCTACTGAACAGCACCAGTCCTTAATAGATATGCCTAAGAGATTTGAGATATATTCTTTGAGACTATCAAGGGCCTATTTAACTATCGTACCCTTTATTATTGTCAGTCCTCTATTTGAAAGTGAGCATGGGTTGGTGAAGATGTAAGATTTTTTAATGACATAGGAAAATGTCCATAATCAATTATCAGAAAAAAATCAGGATATGAGATTATTAAAAAGTGGAGCTGCTTCAAACATGCATTAAAGAGGTTGTAGTGGTGTCCTAGCACACACAATATTCCAATTTAGTTTAACAATATGAAAAAGAGAAAAATACCAATTCCTCTAAAAGCAAAGTATTTCCTATAAGTGAGCATGAGTCTGTCTCCTCGGCCAGTCTCAGCACCTACGTGTCTCTGACAGTATGACCAGCTTACTGTACTGACTATAATAGACACAGAAGCTGTATCTCTACCATACACAGTATGATGTCAACTAGGCATTCTGAAAAATATATGTATATGCAGAAAAATGGGGAGAAAGGCACCAAATTATCAGTACAGGTTATCTCTGGTTGGAAGGATAGCAGATTTTTCTCCTTTTTACTTATTCTATATTTTTCCAATTTTCTACATTAAAAATTAACTTTTTTCCTATCATAATAACTTGAAATTTTTTAAGATGTGTAGTTTGATATGTAATAAAGATTTAAAGCTAAAAAGGACAGAGAATTAAAGGAAAGTCATATTGTACAGGACTCAGTCTCCTAGTCAGACAGCCAGTCCATGAAAATGCAGACCACACAGTCCTGCAGAAGATAAGAGGGTATTCATGCAGCTACAAAGCCCTATATTTGCCTTTTACAAAAGAATACAAAACACAACCTTCTCTCAATGACAAGATTTTTTGTTAGACTTTTGGAATATAAAACTGACAACAGAACTACAAGTTGCGTTTATAATAGGATTCAAATTTTATTTGCATATGTTTAATAAAAATATTCATGTGGGGTAAAATCTAAGTTTATAATAAAAGTTCAGCTCCCTGAATTAGGAACCACTCTATTTATAAATTATTTCTATGCTACTGATGGTGCAATTTGTATATTCACTGATGCTATCATTCCACAGCTACATTTATATAGAAAAGAGCATATTAAGAAACAAAGTAGGGATGCCTGGGTTGGTTAAGCATCTGCCTTTGGCTCAGGTTGTGATCCCAGGGTCCTGAGATTGAGTCCTGCATCCGACCAGCCCCTTGTTCAGCAGGGAGCCTGCCTCTCCCTCTGCCTACTGCTCGCCCTGCCTGTGTGCGAGCTCACTCTCTCTCTCTGACAAATAAATAAATAAATAAAAATTTTAAAAAGAAACAAAGTAAATTTGTTCTTACACTGTATAGAAGAAAAAGGGTTATCAAACCACAGGATTCTCTTCTGGACCTCTCATCACTCTTATATTATACTAACTTCCTCACTGAATTTGGAAACCAACAACCTCTTTTAACTTCAGGACAAATAGCTGAATTAAGATCTGTCAGTCTACCTGAAATATTTAGTTGTAAGGTTTAACATTGTGAATACAGCCAGTCCTTAATAGGCAAATGCTGAAAAACAGTCTGAGGATATTGCTGTTAACAGAATTTTCAAGTCAAGGAGAGAACTGGCATTAGGAAAATACTTTTTTTTTCTTGCTTCTTCAATGCCTTAAATCTTCTTTCACACTAACTCCCACAATTACTCCTACTTCATACCCAAATAAAATCTATAAAAACTGCTGCACACCTGGGAAGAAGAAGACAGCATTTTCTCAGCATTTGAAATATTCAACTCACTATTCCAAAACATTTAAGAGGTGTACCATGGCATCTTCCCTTGTAGTACCAAAAGTAACTGAATCTGTTTTGAAAAATTATGGGAGGGTGAGGGGGGTTAGATCCTAACTTTAAACAATGAAAAGTGCTCCTGTCATACAAAGGATTTATGAGAAAAATAGTTGTCCTGCTTCTCTACCATCAGTGGAACCAAAGAAGCTCAGGAAGGTAGAGATAGGAGAGTTAAAGGAAAACTTGTGGAATAACCTATAAGTACACTGGAAAGCTAAAATCTTTCACTAATTTTTAAACGTAATATTTCTACCATCCTTTATTTTATCAGCAAACACATGATACTTCCTATGCCCCAAGAATTATTTTAAGCACTTTATAAATATTAGTTCATTAAAAACCCTCTGACTTAGGTACTATTGTTATCCCCATTTTACAGATGAGAACACTAAGGCATAGAGAAATAAAGTAACTTTCCCAAGATCACACAGCTAATAAGTGGCAGAGATGAGATTCAATCCCAGGCAGTCTAGGTCCAGAATTCATCTCTTAACCATAATGCAATGCTAACTCTCAAAAAGTAATACGCTCTTGAAAGCCCATTTCTGGCTCATAGTTAAATATTTAACAAAAATCTGGTAAACAAACTAAGAGGAAAAAGATGGAAGTAACAAAAAGTAGAAAACCTATTATTCATAGTTCCGATACATCACTATGAATATATTAGTATACTTCCCATCAGTCTTTTTCCCTTTTTCACATAGGGTTTTTCCCCTTTTCCCTCACTCAGCATACATGATTTTCTAGAAAATGAAAAACTTTAAGATACTAGCCTCTCAGCATTTTTAGAGTAACAGTTAAAATTAACTGAACACTTATCGTATATCAAAACATATATGTGCTTGCTACCTATTACTTCACCTGACAACCTCATAAAGTAGGTAGAAATGTTCATTTTACAAATAAGGAAACGGAAGAATAGTCCAGAAACAAACTTAATGTCAAACATCTAGTATGTAGTTGAGCAAGATTCAAATTTAAGCAGTTTGACCCCTGAACTAGAAGAATTCTACTACTGGAGGGTAGGATTATGGGCTACCCGAAAAACAGTGATCACGTTTTTACAGAGTAGTATTATTTGTCTGGCTTAGTCTAAAATGAGAATGTTACCATACAGATTTTACTTTGCCCTAATTCTGACTTAGACAACTAAAGTTTTTAGTATCCTAACTTTTCTTGAACAAGCTAAGTAACTCTACATGTCTTACTTTATATCTTACTTTACATCTTCAAGTATCTTATGTACTTCCTTCATCCAACAATCGTTTGAGTATCCATTATGTGCTAGGGACCATGCTAATAAGACCTAGTGACAGAGTCTCTTTCCACTCAGCATATGCTCAAGTTTCTCACAACTAATAAATACAACACACCCGTATACATAAGGGGATAACAGCTTTGCCAACCAATTCAGTGGAATAACTGAGAATGGAATCCTGTAATTCTCTGCCCCCCATTCTGTAAAATAGATAATACCCTTATTTTTCTTGTAATTCCTTAGGAGTGAATGAGAAATAATTACTCGATAGGTACTTTTAATCTGTCTCACTCTATACTACCTCTTATCAGCAGGCAATGAAAGCCTTTTTTCCACTTTTAGTACAAAGGAGATGAAATTAAAATATTTTACTAAAACCTCGGTTTACTAGGATACAAGTTTAAATTACTCTTCAAGTTCTATAAGTGTATTTTGGGTATGACCTTAATAACAAAATGATACATGGGAATGTCAAAGACCATCTAAGAAGCAGTCAAAAAATAAGCAGGTTCACAGAAGAAGGTAAGGCCACTGCTGCTTGATTTCACATGGAAACATTTTATCTGAAGCAGTCCTGAGTTGAATCCCACTGATTATGAAAAGGTGGCAGAAGGCCGAAAGTTAAAAAGTAAAGTGCATCAGAAACCCTCCTAACCAGTTCACTGAGTGCCTTAATTGATAGCCAACGACCATAGGTACAATTACCAACCCCAAACCTTGTAATGGCAGGAGACCAACAGCAGAAGCAACCTAAGAAACCAAGGTCAACATATGGAGGAGTTTCTGCTTGTCGATAATTACTAGTTGTGTGCATGAAGCCCTGGCAAGTTTCCTGCCTGACACATGCTTGCGTTAATGTTTACTTCCAGTTGGCACGCTTGCCGTTCGCTTCTTTTGTTCATGTCCTCCGACAAGCTTCTCCAGGATCTATACTATTATCCAGTATTTGCCTTCCACTGCTACTCTTTTTAAGTCTGTAATTTGTCCCATCCTAGACTGTAAATTTATGGAGGAAGGAAACAAGGTTAACCCCCAAAACAGCTCAGCACCTTGAAAATAGTGTTTATTAGTGATGGATATGGAATCCACCCTATAGCTACACCCCAATCCTTAACATTTTGCAGAACTGCTCCTCCTCATCTCTCTGACTGGTATGCTCCAGGGGTCAGTCCTTGAACCTCTTCTCTACCAACATTTACTCCTCAGGCATCGATGTCACCTACACTGACAACTCCCAATCATATCCAACCTGGACCATTCTCCTCTGAACTCCAGATTCATTTGTTCAGCTGCTGACTTGATATCCCTATTAGCATATCTATTAGACATCTCAAAAACTTAGCCAGTCCAGAAATCATTCCTGAACTCTTCCCAGAAACCTGCTCTACCCACAATCTTCACATCTCTGATAATGACATCTCCATCCTTCTGGTTCTCAAGCCAAAAACCTTGGAGTCCCTTAACCACTCTCTTTTCACATTCTATATCCAATCCATCAGCAAAGATAGTTAGATCAAAACACATCCAACCAGAGTCACATAAGTATAAATGCAGGCCTAGTTTTATATACAGAAATAAATGCAGATATGTGTGGATACATAGATTAGTATACATACATGTCTTTCCTAGCTCTCTGTCCACTGAGTGTGCCTAGAAGCAGTGATACTCCAGTAGCAACAAGCACACCTAGCATCCAGATCTTGGCCTCAAAATACCATTCTCTGATAAAAGGAGCCACAGCTTCTTGAAAAAATGAGCCTAGGGCCATTGCAGGAAAAATACAAGATGAGCCTGAAGCATCTAGCAGTACCCAAGAATAGAGAAGTGTACAAGGATACACACAAACAAATGACAGGAATATGGCGAACGACACAGAGTCAACCTAAAAGAGATCCCAATGGCCAAAGCTGGATGATTCGGTCAATAAAATAAATAATGCTAGCACTGAACTATAACCCTAAGAATAAAATAAATATCCATGAACTGGAATTGATATAAATGATTAAATAGGTAGATAGAAAAACAGATGAGAAAGGACAGGTCTTCCTTACCGAAGAATTCCAATTAATAAATACAGGAAAAAATGAGGGAAATAAAAAAGTACTTTTAGAACACAACAGCAATAATTACTGCAAGCATGATCTACTGATGAATGCTAAAATTCATGAGCAGAAACAGGATACTGGCAAAGCCTCAAAGTATCCCCTCCCCAAATATTTACCAATTACTATGGTGGTTTTAATATATGTCACAAATTCTTTGATTCTCCTCCTCCAGAAAGTAGGTGTTTAATTCCTCCCCCGTTTGCGTGTAGGCTGGACTTAGCAACCTGCTTCTAATGAACGGAGACTGGAAAGGGAAAAATAACTTTCCAGTGGAGAAACTTGCCAGAAAACACCTTAACAAAGTGATTGTCAATAGTAAGTCATGCTGGTATCATGCACCTCCTATATGACATGATAAGAAGGGCACTTCACTGCTTTGATATTCTTCCCCCCAAAATCCATAACCCCACTCTAAGGAGAAAACATCAAAAAACCCAAACTGAAGAACATTCCACAAAACAAGTAACTCATACTCTGTAAAAGTCTCAAGGTCATAAAAGAAAAGACCAAGAAACTGTCATGCATTAGAAGAGGTAAAGGAGACTTGAAAACTAAAAACAATGTAATATCCTGGTTTAAATAATGGAATGGGAAAAGGATATTAGTGGAAAAACTGGTAAAATACAAATAAAATCAGGAGTTCAATTGAAGTATTGTACCAATGTTAATTTCTTACCTTGATAAATGTACCATGGTTATATAAGTTTTTTTTTAATTTTTTATTTTTATTTATTTATTTTTAACATTAGGGGAAACAGAGTGAAGGGTGTATGATAGTGGTTCTTAATAGGAGCAACTTTGCCCTATAAGGGCCATTGGGTAATGTATGGAAACATTTCTGATTGTTAGAAGTGGGGAGACGGTACTGGCATCTAGTGGATAAAGGACAGGGATGCTGCATAACATCCTACTGTACAGGGCAACCCCCTACAACAAAGGATTATCTAGTCCAAAATGTCAATAACGGGAAGCTTAAGAAACATGGCATAAGGAAACTCTATGTACAATCTGTGCAACTCTTCTGTAAATCTAACAGATCCAATCACTTTTCAATTCCCTGGTCCAAGACTCTCTCTCAAATGGATTTTTTAGGAGAGCTTCCCAACAGGTCTACTTGGTTTCCTCTGTACCTCCTTAGACTACTTTCAACACATGGCCCAGAATGAAGTTTTTAAAGCATAAATCTGATCATGTCACTCCTTTGCTCAAAACCCTGTAATAGTTTCCATTGCACAAAGTAAACATGCAAGTGCTTACAATGGCCTACTACAGGTTCTATGAGATATGGACCCAGTTATCTCTCTGACCTTACCACCTTCTCTTCTGTTCAGCCCAGTGCAGGAACACTGGCCGAGCACATCTCTTGCTTCAGGGCCAATGCAAAATGTTTCTTCTACCTACTCTGTCCCTTACTTCTTTCAAGTCTTTGCTCACTTCTCACCAAGTCCTTCCCAGACATCCTCTTTAAAAGTGCACAGACTCTGTGGCATTCCTGTCCCTCTTGCTTGCTTGCTTTATTTTTCTCTACAGCACTTATCTATCACCTTCTAATATAATAATAACTCTCACTTATTTTGTTTAATGTCTGTCTCAGCCTCTCAAAAATATAAGATTCATGAGGGCAAGGATTTTGTGTTTGGTTCGCTATTATAACCTGTGTACCTAGAATAATGCCTGGCACGTGTACTAAATGCTCAACAAATATTTGTTAAATGAATGATATACCTCTGAAATCCTAAATTAAATATCCCAGTGTCTTTCAACCACTTTTCATCACTACTGCATTTTCTGTCTTAACTACTTAAGAAGAATATGATTTGGGGGTGCCTGGCTGGCTCAGTTGTAGCATGTGACTCTTGATCTTGGGGTTGTGAGTTCGAGCCCTACATTGGGCCTAGAGCTTACTTTAAAAAATAAAAACTCTTTTAAAAAGAAGAATATGAATTGGAGAAAAAAGAATAAGCTTTGGATCATGGTTTCATCACTTAATAGTGTAGGTCTCTGGACAGATTATTTAACCTCTCTAATCCTGTTTCTTCCTCTGATGGAGAATGACTAAGGGAAGATGATAAGGTTAATAACACATTGTAGAGTTAATGTTAGAATTAGAAATAAGGTGGTAAAGTGACTAGCATATAGTAGGTACTCCATTAAAAAAAGCTAGTATCATTGCTTCCTCCTCACCAGCTCTTCAGCTTCACAGTGACATCTATCTAGCCTTTCATGTCCTTCATTTTCTCCTAATTGAATCACCCTTTCCAGGCTTCCTGTTCATGATCCAGCCTGGACTCCACAGTACTTTGATTCAGTAACAATCCTCAATATCAATAATTTCCTTATCCTTCAGGAATCTCTACTAAGCAGGCATCTGCAAAGCAATGGATAACAGTCTGGGTTCTAGAAATGAACAACCAGTCTTTGCAACCCAGCTGTTCATCTTACAATCAAGGAGATTAACAGTACCTATCTTATGAGCTCCTGGGAGTATTAAATAGTTTCTTCAGCTATATACAGAGTGATCACGCTGCAGGGAAAAAAATCAAACCACCATGCAAATCGGTACCCTTACAAATCCAAGGTGTACAATCTCAAATGGGCCCTCAATGCCTCTAAACATCCTTCATTCTCCTAGTCATGTCTGTGTCAGTGTCTGCCCCTCTCTCCCTCCATGTCTCTCTCTCTCTCTCTCTCTCTCTCTCTCTCTCTCTCTCATTCGCTTGGAAGTTGTTATAAACTCACATACTTTTTTTAAGAACTCCTATTCCACCACGTTCTCCTTCACTTTTAGAAGGTACTCAAAAATATGTCATCAACTCATTCTCCTTCCTGCCCCCGTCAGTTACAACTTTATCGCCAACTTTACCTCCTTCCATTCTGTTCACTGGAAAGGAAAATCACCTCCTATCTAAGGCCAATTTCTCTACCTATGCCTTGGATCTCATGCTCTCCTATTGCTTCCAACTCTTTGGATCCATCAATCACCTTTCTCCCCCTCTCTCCCTGCCCATGTCTCCCCAACTTTGGTTCTTTTCAATCCCATACAGATGTGCCCTAATCCTCTTAATTTAAAAGGGAGAGGGAGTAAACTTCTCTAAATCCCTTGCATCTCCCTCCACCTATACTCTTTTGTTCTCTGTTGAAAACACTGTATTAGCCCTGAATTGGCTAAGCTTCTGTCGTTCACTATTAACCCCCTAAATGCACTGCAATGTAGCTACCTGCTAGTGCAGGCTAAAGTTACAAATAACATCTTAATCACCAAGTCTCAGAAACTTTATTTGGTCCTTATCTTCTTTGGCCTTTTCATGGCAGGATACAGTGTTGACAACTCCTAGTCCTTGAAATACTCTCTCCTCCCTCAGCTTCTGAGACAAATCTCTCATAGTTTCCTTTTTTCATCTTTGGTCTGTCTGGCACAGATGGTTGGCTTCTCTTCGGTTGCCTGCCCCATACAGTAGGTCACAACAGAAATGTGGAATCATCCTAAATCTTCAACCTTGCTCAACTCCATAATCTGATTATTTACCCTGTACTGTTGATAATACTTCCTCAATCGCTTATATATCCACCCCGCCCCCTTTTATCCCCCATCCTTTCTCACCTGGAATGGCTTCCTAACTGATCTTGCTTTCAGTTTTGCCCTTCTCTAATCCAGCATTCACTTCACTGTCAACATGATAGGTCTAAAACACAAAACTGATTCCATCACAGAATTTTTCCCCCACTAAATCCTCACAGCCTTCAGGATAAAGTTAAAGCTCCTTAACTTGGCTGATAAGGCATTTAGTGATTTGGCTTCTTACCACTTCACTGGCCCCCATTGGAAAACTGTGCTGTACACCTGTGGCTACTGATTACTTGAATGTGACTAGTCTAAGTTGAAACGTGCTTTAAATTTAAAATACATACCGGACTCTGAAGACTTCGTATGAACAAGGGAATGTCAAATATTTCAATACTTTCAGAATATTGATTACGTGTTGAAATGATAATATTTTAGCTATATCAGGTTAGATAATACATTATTAAAATGAATTTCACGTTTTTAAATGTATCTACTAGAAAATTCAAACATGTATGACATATTTGTGGCTCGCATTACATTTTTATAGGACAGCACTAGTCTAAAATGTCCTTTAAGGGAAGGGGGAGGCCAGATGGGTTAAGGAGCAAAATAAACTGGTCTTTTATCAAAAAATAAATAAATAAAAATAAAATAAAATAAAATAAAATGTCCTCTCCCTTCTTCTGTACCTAGTTAAGTCCTACTTTTGAAGATTAGCTCAGGTAACCAACAAGGATGCATTTCAGGACTTCCCCTCCCTAAAATCCCAAGTCTGAGTCAACTACCCTACCTGAGTCAACTACCCCACCTACCTGACTCGACTCCCCCTCCACAACTACCCCAAGTCTGAGTCAACTACCCCCACATACCCTACCCCAATTCTCAGAGTAGTGCTTCCACCCATAGGAATCTACTTACACCTGTGTCATAGATCACATCACATTGTTAATTGTCACTTATCAACTATCTTCTCCTCCTCAACTGTACACTGCTTGCGAGAAGGAACATCATTCTACATACACTCAGGGCCTACCACGCCTACCACTTAAAAGGCACTCAAAATATTTGTCAAATAAATATGAACTATCTATTCCTGGCCTGCAAGTTCCCAGAATTTCTAGTTCTATAAGGAAAACAAACCAGCAGTGAAGGAGCCTAGACTTTCCAAGCCTTCCAAGGAGCTTTAGTAATGAAAGGACTGGGGTGGTGGTGAGGAATAGGAATTACAGAGAGAACAGCAAGGAGAAAGTAAAGCTCATCACACACGCCTGCCTCTTACAGTGAAAATAGGAATTTGCAGCAGTGATATGGAACCTTGAACTCACTCTTGGCATGCCAGGGGCCACAGTCTGGTTCCTAAATTACTTAAACAACCCAACCAACAAAAGAGTATGATTTGGCACGTTTCAACACAAACAGCTAGAGCCCAGCACCTGTTCCACTTAAACAGCACATCATTACAGTTAAAAACAACAACAAATCTCTCTCATGAAGCAAATGCTAATCTCATGATGCTTCACCATGGAGCAATTTAGAAGAGTTATTATATGAAATGTGCCAAAGCATGAATTTATGGCTGATGCTTATTTGGCAAATACGGTTGGCACTGCTAGATGTTGAAAAACATGTATGCAAATAAGCAAATAAAAGTTTTTAAGCTCTCAGACTTAAATATTTACATTACCATAAATGTACAAAGATAAATGTTTATATGAGTACACATATAATGCATTCCAGGAACACATTTTTTAATGTGATTGTCAGAAACAGTTATGAAGTGGCATTATTTCTTTATAGGCCTCAGGGTAGACTCAAAAATGTATTCTGACAGAATGTTAATGGGGTACAAACATTAGCGAGGAAGTTTCTCTGTACTATCACTGGGTAAAATAAATACTTATAATATCATAACAGTTCAAAGCAATCTTATCTTTTCCTTTCGCCAAAATATTTTCTTCCCATCCTGGAACCCAGCCAAACATAAGTATCAGCCCCTAAATGGGAGATAGAGGATGGAAAGGAGGACCACACATCACAAAGCCTCAAAGAAAATAATTTGACATTTTTTTCCCACATAATATAATCAAGTTAGAGTCTCCAAAATAAAGACATGATAAAATATTTCCCCCTCTGACAGCTATGGAAAGATGTTTGTTTTTTCACATAGTTTGTGAGTTGGTCATAGCCCAAACTCACTAGGAATGGTATGAATTCTGCTTCCATTGTTAACTATTAATCTCTGGGCCGAAGCTATAACTCCCATCTTTGAAGCCACGAAAATGTACCATAACTGCCATTATAGCTTACTAAACGAGTCACAGAAGAGAAGATGTGCCAGGCACTTCAGAAAGTAATTAAGGTAGTCAGTGAATTGAGCTATCTGGAAATGCTCTGAGATTACAGGAGAAGACATCATGAAGCAAGTATCCAAGATTGCTCATGGAAAGTTTTACCCCTGTGCATAATTCACGTTTTTCACTTCCACACTACAGAGAGCAATATGGGTTCTCCCACTACACACATTTCTACAACATTTCATTTATCGGGAAAAAAAAAGATGCTGTGGCTGAACAAAAATCAGTACACAGGCCCCAAAACAGAATCCTTGAGGCAAACCCAATTCAGGTGAAAAGCTGTTGACATACATCATCCAATGACCTAAAAATAGCCTTTTATGTAAGTCTCCAAATATTTAATTCAACGTCTAATCTTACCACATCTAACAGAGGCAGAAGAAAAATTTATTAGGTTTTCTATAGCAAAGCCAATAAAGATGAAATCATAGTTTTCTTTTAACTCGTCACTATCCCCTCAACTCCAGCCTTCTAATAACTCCATTCCACAGCTCTCAAATTCCTAAACTTGGATCTTGAAAAAACAAAACGAAACAACGGATTGCAAGAAAGTTAACATTTAAAGGTGGGAAATCTCCTTCCTACTGCTCTCAGCAGTCTTTAACGTTGTCAAAGGACGAAAAACGAAATCAAATTCTCAGACGGAGGGTGCAGAGACACGGAGGGGGAGGGATGGGGGTTCAGACTGCTAGTCCTCAACGCGGGAGGTAAGAAAAGTAGCAAGAACGGATGAGTCAAAGGGCAAAGGAGAAACAAATTGACCAACCGAACCACTGAAAATTCCCAAACAACCCAGCAAATCTACACGTTAGCGGGCTCACAAACCACAGGGCCAAGTGAGGAGGCAAAGAGCCCCCGGGTGTCGCCCTGGCGCTGGCGACCCTGCGCTGGATCTTCCCGGGTTTGGAGCGGGATGACGGTGTAGACTTAGCAAAAGACAGAGAAGCCCTTCCTGCCCTACTCTCCCCGTATCCAGCTCTCCACAGGCTTCACTTTCCCCAGCAGCCTCCCAGCCGCGCCCGGGGGCGTCCCTCTTCGCCAGGTCCCAACTTTCCCTCCTCTGGGGGGCGCCGAGCTACCGGGGCCGCCGCCGCCGCCGCCGCGGGAGGGGGCGGCGGCGGCGGGCCCCGGGGGCGGCAGGGCTCGGGGGTGGCCGCAGAGCCCGCGCCAGGCGGGACACACCGGCCGCCTGGGCCCCCGCGGCGGCGCCACTCGACCCCGCGCCGCGCCGCCCCGCCCGGATTCCCCCGGGTCAGCACCCTCACCCCAGGACGACCGTGGTCCCACAAGTCGGTGCCGGAGGAGAAGGGAACCGAGGGGACATGGGTAGTCCTGCCCCCGTTACCTGAAAGGCGCACATGCCGCTGTGGTGACCACCATCGCCGGCCGGCCCGTCCCCTTCCTGGTGACCGCGGCCGCCGCCACCGAGCAACTGACACTGACTAACAAGTAACTAACTACTCGCCGCCGCCGAGTCTGTCGCGCGCTCCCGGCCGCCCGCCGCCCGCCCAGCCCACCAGCCTGCCAGCCTCCTCCCAGCCCAGCGCGCCACCCCTCCGCGCGCACACTCGCCGCCCCGCTCCTTGAGGAGCGAGCACGCGCGCGCGCACGAACCCTCGGCCTTCGGCCCCTCTTACCAGTCTCACCACGGCCCCGCGGGAGGAATCACCGTGACGCCCCTCCTCTCGCGTTCCTACCTCCAGAGGATGAGCCTATGAGGGCGCCTGACTGGTGATGAGGGCGTGGCCAAAGGAAGAGGGAGGGACGACCAGGACCTTGGGCCAAAGTGAAGGGAAAATTTGGTTCCATTAAGTTCCAGAGGAAAAGGGCAACGGAGTATTGGCCCTTTTGGTGCCTAAGTCCCCTGGTCAGTCTGCCCTCGAATACAAAACATGTATTTCCAAGGACTCCAGTATATAGTAATTACTGATTTCTTTCTGCAGGCCTTAGCAATTTAAAAAACTACATCTCCCAGAAACCTCCGCGAAAGTAAGTCTCACCTTGCGTAATCACGTAGTCCTTCGCCGCATTTGAACAAAATAATCCCTTCATTTTTCTGAAGGTGTGGGGACTAATATTCCATTTTTGTCCCCACCGGAACAATTTTAAGTGTTACTGCGATAAGAAAAGTTACCTATGGGAAGATGGTTACGCGACCAGGTAAAGGGAAAGAAAAGATATCAAAATAAAGTACTGCGGAGGAATTTTTTCCATGCTGTGAGACGACGGAGTGAGAAGAGTGAAGGCGATTGAGAGGGGCTCAGGGAATTGTCCTCTGTGCAAGGGACTTTCTTTAGGCCCCAGGCCCCTGCCTGCCCCTATCGTCAGCAGGTCAGTAAGCAAGGCGAGCTTCGGGGTGGCCACAGTGGAGGTGCCCTTCACCCCTTGAAGATCATCTCTCTTTTGCTGTTGTTACTGGTTTGTCTCGGTTTGAGGCCGACTGAATGGGGGCGCTTCACTTCCGGTTGGGGGAGGGGAGGAAGGCCGTCCAAGGGGAGGGGGAAGACAGAACTCATTTCCTGTGGGGGTAGGGTGATGGTTTGGGGGTGTCCAACCCACTTCCATTGCCGGCGAAGGCTTGAAAACGTGATACTTGGTGCCATTTGCATAGACGGTATCTTAAAGTTTTAGGATTGTGTTTCATGTGAAAAGTTAGGTTATTCCCCAAAGTTGTGCTAATCACCAGCCTCCAGTCAGAATTTATGAGTTTTATTTCTACGTGTGAGAATGAAAATTTCCTTCCCCCCCGATTTTTTTAAGCGTTCATCAAAGTATTCGAAGACCTTTGTTAAAATTGCTCAGTTCCACAAGACATACTTTCTTGTGTAATTAATGGATTTCCCAGCTCTGCTCCCCTACTCAAGTCCAACCTGGATTCAGTGAGGTATAGTGGTGGTCTCTGTCTTGGCATGCCACCGGAACTCTGTAGCTGCTCTTTTAAGGAGGTGGCTTATTATAGGACTCAACGTTTTACCTAAATTATGAGGCATTTTCACCTTACAAGAGTGGAGATATCATACTAAAGTACTGAAATACTTGGTGTTACCTTAACTGATAGGATTGGTGTCTTAAATTCTTGGACCTGTTGATTTGAAGCTACAGCTTTTGCCCTGTACCTGAAAACAACTTCCTCAACCTTAAAAATTCTTACATGTAACTTTCATGTAGCACTTTTGAGAGTTGTGCATTGGTAATTTTTCCCCTTTGTAGTATAATTAATTTCAGCACTGATTAAAAACTGGTATCTGCTCTTTGTGTTTTCAAACCATGGTGCAAGGATCATGATACTTAGCTAGATTTTAAGCAAGCAGGACATTCGGCTCACAAAGGGCAAAAGATGAATAAGACAACTTTTTATTTTTCCTATGTTCTCAATGTTTTATAAGAAATGATATGTAAAGTGGTAATAAACACTCAACAATTTAGATTTCTTGGCTTCTCTTTTCAAGTATCACTGTGTGTGTGTGTGTGTGTGTTTGTGTGTACTGAAGGAGTCATTCTGGAGCCTGTGAAATCTCAGTTTTAGTCATTTTAGAATATCAAATGAACCGTAATGTCTTTAAAGGATTTTTAAAAGAATAAGGCCTATGTATTTTTTCTTTGGGATTTGTTACCTAATCTATCCTCAGAATTTGCAGTTGTTTTAATTCTAGGTCTTTTAAAAAGTTATTTCACTTAGAATTTATTAGAAGATGTCTTTTAAACTAAGTATTACAGTAAGGAAAAATATATGTTCCAACCTTCTGTAAACATTTAAAAAAAAATCTAAGACCCTAAAATCAGTGAGTTATCTTTTAAAAGACTACAACATTTCTGCAAAAATTGGCAAGACATGATAATGTCTATGTTATTATTAATTGAAGGCTAGGGACATGTTAGACTGCCTCAAGCAAGTATTAATTGATTAGAAAGAAAGTGCTCACTATCTTCCATATTAATGTATTATAAAAGAAAATATGATATGATCACCCTGACAAATTAAACTATAGTATTACAAATTATTGAAGTAAGCAAAGATTGTGGAACTAAATGAAAAAGATAGAGAAAATTTAGTTAAAATATTGATTGAGCTACGTAGTATTGCCTTTAGGAAACTGGAGAGCAAAGGAGTTTTTTTAATTGGGTCTTTATGATATTCCGTGGAAGAATTGCAGTATAACAGAAATAAGAAAAATTGCTGCAGCTGAAAGACTTGAGCAGCTTGAAGAACTGTCTGTTCTGAAGAAAGTAATATATACAGCACATATCTGAAAGAAGCCGTTTTGTGATAAGTGGTAGTTATTCATTGGTTCCATCAAAGAAGAAATATTAGAAAAGCTTGTGAGAAACAGAGGGAAAAGTCCATGGAACCTGCTTTTATTCTCTTTAAATCTTTAGAAGTGTTTCTTTAGAAAGGATTGCTATCTTCCAAAGACTTTTTTTTCCCCTCTGCGCTCTTTGTTGCAGCTTTCTTTGTATGTTTTAATAGAAACATAGTATCAAAATTAGAAAAATAAAGACTTATGGAAGTGTACTCTGCTACTTCTTTGAGTTAATGATTTTGAGAGTTTCATTCCATTGCTTGCCATCTAAAAGAAAGAAATTGTTGGTACTTTTAAGGTACTCAGATTAGATAACCATTTTCTTTTCCAGAAATGGTCATTGGATATGCTGCTCACAAAAGTTTAAAACATTAAAATAACAGGCCAAAATTCTGTATTCCATTTCACTGAAATTTGATTACCCACAGAGTGCTAGGTGCTATATAAAGTGCAAAAGTGTCTTTTAATTTCTTTTGTCCACCTTTCATTGTAAAATCATGCTAATGTTTTACAACTATTGCTTTTTTGTATATTTGTTGTTTTGGTAGTTTGTTTTTGCCATGAGGTTGAGTGTTAGAGTATCCTAACAACTTGAATGGTTTTTAAAGTTACTACTCTGCTGTCTTTATCTCTATTTCAAGAGTATTCGAATGAAAATACTCCTTACACGACTTCATTATGTCAGCAAAAGTTTACTGAGCGCTTACTGTGGGATAGACCCTGTTCTAGGGACTTGGGATGTATCAGTGAGTACAGACAAATAACCCTATTCGCTTGGAATTTACTCTCTAGTGTCCAAACGAAAAGCAGAGTATTGCTGCCTTGGTATTCCTAAATAAGATCTATCATACAATCATTGTTCATACTGGATCGAGAAGCAGCCCTAAACTTCATCTCTCCAGATCTCAATCTGTAAGCCATTCCAAAACTAGTTTTGACTATTTCAGCCTAACTTTTCTCCAGACCATTAAAGCCCTTGGTCTCCTTTATGTACTAAAAACAGAAGTGAGCAATAGAGAAAATAGGGGATCGGAGAGGCCTGGTTTCAAAACTCATATCCACCTTTTACTAGCTGAGCTTACTAGCTTTGTTACCTTGAAAAATTTATTTGACCTCTCAGACTCAGTTGCCATAAACCTAAATAGGGTTGTTTGGCGGATTGAGTATATTCTGGGTAAATCACCTGGCACAATGCCTGGTGTTAGGACCTTAATGAATGCAATTATTTTATTCCAGTCTTGCTTCTGCTATTTTGGCCATTATGATTTGCGTACATGTGTGTTTTAAGCCTTACATGTCCCCCAAAGTATGGAGATGCGGTGCCAGAATTATTGAAATTATGCCTTCTTCTCTTTTTTTTTTTAAGATTTTATTTATTTATTTGGCAGAGATAGAGACAGCTAGCAAGAGAGGGGACACAAGCAGGGGGAGTGGGAGAGGAAGAAGCAGGCTCATAGCAGAGGAGCCTGATGTGGGGCTTGATCCCACAATGCTGGGATCACGCCCTGAGCCAAAGGCAGACGCTTAACCGCTGTGCCACCTAGGCGCCCCTATGCCTTCTTCTATCAGCCTGCTCTGCTATTAAGATTTTATTTTCTATCTCTTGTGAGAAGGAGAAATTTCTAATATCCATAATCACTTTAGAAAGTATATATAATAGAAGAGTTTCAAGAAAAGATTAAGGAATCAGCAAAGTAATTTGAATTGTTACAGAAAGGCTTTCAAATGATTCTTCTAAACCTATTTAAATACTAAGCCTAACATTCACTCATTACCCATCTACACATTCCTAACTGGATTGGTCTCTGAAAAAAATTCTGTACTGTACCCAGCCTTTCAATCTTGCTATCCTCCACCTGAAACACTTTCTCTTTAGCTAGGAATCCCTATCTGTCAAAATGCCATCATCTTGGAGGCCCTACCACCTTCAACTTCAGGAAGTATTTTCTGATATTGGTCCTTCTCACTCCACTCTTTCAAGCATATATGCTCTTACCATTGACTCTCCAGAGCCTTTTGTACTTTCCTTATGGCATTTAGCATCCATTGCTGCTGCTGCTGTTGTTTGCTTTTGTTGTTGTTATTTTTGTATGTGGAGCTTATGTACTGCCATAAAAGGCTGCAGACTATATCTTTTTCCTGTCTGTGTCTGCTGAAATACCTGACACAATGCTATTCACATCATAAGTATATAGTGCATATTTGTGGAGTTGAAGTGGCACTTGGGGTATGATGGAACTTACTAACTTTTGTGCACTATTTGTACCGAACATTAAGCACAGTGACCAGTGTACAACTCAGGTATCTGCCAAATGAAGGAACGAATAAGTCCTCATTCTCGCATTTGTGAGCATCTCAGAATGTCAGTGTATCAATGAACATATATTAAACAACTACTGTATGATCAAAACTGTGAGAATTGATCCCTGTCTTCAATTTAAGTGGAAAGAAGTAAGTTGCAATTAACGTGTAGACTCCGAAGACTCCAGGTGTTTGAGTGAAGGTGGGATGGAGAGGTCAGTATAGAGTTGTTTGCATTGCGAAAGATAACTCAAGCTCTCAGAACTCAGAAACAATAGATTTGGATATCAAGAGGTACTTAACTTGCATTTCTACTCCTAGTTTGCATACCCAAGAGATTGAAAATACAGGGGCGCCTGGGTGGCTCAGTCAGTTAAGTGTCTGCCTTCAGCTCAGATCATGATCCCAGGGTCCTGGGATGGAGCTCCACATCGGGCTCCCTGCTCAGCGAGGAGCTTGCTTCTCCCTCTACCTGCTACTCCCCCTACTTGTGCTCTCTCTCTTTCTGTCAAATAAATTAATTTAAAAAAAAAAGAAAATATATGCACATAAAAACTTTTATGCAGATGTTCATAACAGCACTACTCATAAGAGTCAAAAAAATAGAAACAAATCCAAATGTTCATCAGTTGATGAATGAAGTATAGTATAGCCATCCAAAGAAATATTATTCATCAGTAAAAAGGAAAGAAGTAGTGATACATACTATAACATGGATGAACCTTGAAAATATTACACTCAATGAAAGAAGCCAGACACAGAAAGTCACATTATGTATGATTCCATTTATATGAAATGTCCATAGAGGTGGAAAGTATATCAGAGGTTGCCAGGGGTTGGAGGTAGGGGATGGGGAGTGACTGCTAATGGGCATGGAATTTCTTCTGGGTTAATGAAGATGTTCTGGAATTAGATAGTGGTGATGGTTGTACAATCTTGATACTAAAGTACCTTGTATACCAACATACTAAAAACCACTGAAATCGTACACTAAAGAGGTGTGTGAATTATATCTTTAAAAAAGAAGGAGATACTTAAACTTGAAGAATTTGGATTTTGGATGGAACTAGAAGAAAGCAATAGTATGGAAGCAAGGAGGTGATAATTTTTCCTTGGATCCTAGAGGGAAATACAAGTGGCTAGGTACAAGACTTAGAGATATAGTGAGGATCAGGTGAGGATGGGTATGAAGGTTTCTGGCTATCTTTTGTCTTAGTGAAGCAGGCAGTAAGGCAGTTGGTGAGACTAGAAAGGTGTTGACAAAGGAGAAATACATCCTAGGATCTTGATGGAAGTGCCAGATTTTTTATTTGGTCAAGGGTGTAGTATATTGTCAACTTGGTGTCCTTATAAAGGTAAACTGAATTTAGAGGTTGAAAGTATCAGAAGGTCAGGGGGTTTGATAGCAATCAACAATGAAGTTAATGGAGAAGGTTGGAGAACAGAGACTAGACAAAGACAAAATAATTTGATTCTAAAACTCTCCTGAGAGGTGCCTGGGTGGCTTAGTGGTTGGGCGTCTGCCTTTAGCTCAGGTCATGATCCCAGGGTCCTGGGATCAAGCCCCGCATCGGGCTCCCTGCTCAGTGAGGAGCCTGCTTCTTCTCCCTTTCCCTCTGCCTGCTGTTCCCCTTGCTTGTGCTCTCGCTCTCTCTCTCTCCACCCCCCTGTCAAATAAATAAATAAAATCTTTAAATAAATAAAACTATCCTGGGGCGCCTGGGTGAATCAGTCGTTAAGCGGCTGCCTTCAGCTCAGGGTGTGATCCCGGCGTTCTGGGATCGAGCCCCACATCAGGCTCCTACGCTGGGAGCCTGCTTCTTCCTCTCCCACTCCCCTTGCTTGTGTTCCCTCTCTTGCTGACTCACTCTCTCTTTGTCAAATAAATAAATCTTTAAATAAATAAATAAATAAATAAATAAAACTATCCTGAGATGATGAAAATAGAAAATCTTAAATGAGAAGGAACCCAAGGGCAGTGACTTGGAGAGCCCAGTGCAAATAAAGGTATTCATTTGAAGAAATATGTGAGTACCTTTTATGTGCCCGCTATTATCCTTATTTGAATTAACGTCTTAGGATAAAGTCTTATGAGTGGGATTATTGGTTCTAAGGGTATCAGCATTTTATAGTTCTCGATAGAATACTGTATTATTTCTCTGAAAGGTTGAACTAACTTTTGATGCACCAGCAATGTATGAGTGTGTTGTTCTCCCCATAATTTCACCAGCAAGTTTTTGGCTAATTGAATAGATACAAAATTATTCTTCTTTTTGGCTGTTGCTTTTAATATACCATTTTCTATACCTTGGAATTGGCATCTATTGGAGCATGAAAGAATTCAAAGCCTTTATATTTGCTCTGCCATCTAGAATGGATTTTTTAAAAGGTATGGATTTTTAGAACCCTAGAAATAAACCAGCCTCTAATTTGAATCAGCTTAAAAACTATTCAGTGGGGCTCTCCTTATTTTCTAAATGATATTCACATTCAAACCACAGTTAGCCGTAATTCCAAATACTATTTGACTAATTTAATTCTAATAATTTAGTGTTGTAGGTATTAACTAACTTCATTTTACATATGAAGAAATTGAGACTTCGAGAGCTTAGGTCACTTGCCCAAAATCACTTAACCAGTAAGTGATAGAGACAAGATTTGAATGCCTCTTAAGCAAGTTATCATTCTCACACTCCACGATCCCCTAAAATTTTCTAGGGGCTAACAGAAACTGGAAGAAAAATCTGAGATGGAACTTGGATAGTCAGGCACTTACCTGTGCACATAATGAAGCAGTTAGCAGAGAAGTCTTTTATTTGCTTCATTTTTTCTTGGGGAGGCTGTAGTGCAAAGACAAAGAGAGGAGGGTCTCTCTTTAAGCCCACATTTTCAGGGCCCTTTCTGTTTCTCCCTGATGAGAAACTGTCCCAAAATCTACAATAGGAGAAAGAGGAAGGCAGTGGTAGAAAAGCAGCTGCTTTGAGTATATACATTGAGATTCATCTGATGGTAGAAGGAGCAGACAAATGACCCTAAGAGAGTCCTGCAAAGTAGCTTTTAAAATAATAACTTCAAATCTAAACTGGTGATGAGGTTAATAAGATATTCAAATTTTAAAAAAAGATTCAAATCATGGTAGGCATTAGCAAATGAAGAGAGACCCTTTCACTTTTATTCAAGTATAGTATACTCACTAAATATATTTAAGATCAGGAATATTAAACAAGAGATATCATGTTCCTATAATGGCTTTTAGTCAGATAAAATATAATCCCCAATATAGAGGTAAGGCAGGTAAGGCCCAAAATTATGCACCAAGCAGGTGACATAGTGGGTGCTAGAACATAGGCCTTCTGCTTCCCAGTACGTTTTACTAAATTGACTAAACTAAGAGAAAACAGTAACATGTGGTTATTTTGTAAGTTATATGTATAAATTTTTATAATTTAATATGCTATCCTCAAGAGAGATAATTTCTCTGCGTATCTTCAAACAACAATAATAGAGATCCACACACCGGATTACTAAATGTTGTTAGAATGTTAGGTTAAAATAAGTGATATTGAAGATTAAGTTAAACCCTGGTGTATCAGATAATCTTATCTGTAAATTACACCTAAATAATATTTCTCTGTATCCAGTGTTGCATTGATGAGGGTGGGAAACACATATCTTTTGAAAACTTATCATAGAAACATTATTCATCAAAGATTATGATGTACATGTGTGTTTATTTATATTGAAGCATTTGAATTTTCAGCACAGCCCAGTCCTTTTTCCAATCCTACTCCTTTAAGTGAAATTGATACCCCTCCTTCACGAGAATTAGTATCCAGATACTCCACTCCTCAGAATGTATATCTTTCTTCTCTTTCCCATCTCCACATTTCTGTCATTCCTGTTCTCCATAGCTTTAATTCCTATTCTCTTGACACAAACCTTTCATTTTCGTTGCTGATGGTATCATAATTACTACAACTCTTTGGGGTAACAGTGTAACGGTATAGCTGTTATATCAGCAATAATGAAGTGTTCATAGTCATGAGCCAGTAATCGACTGATAGGATTTTATTCTGAAAAAATACTTCAAATGGGGAAAGGAGTTAAAGACACAAAATGTTAATAGTACTGATATCTATACTGTCTAAAAAAATGGAAACCTTCTGAATATCCAACAGTAAAGTAGTGGTTAAGCAAATGATTGCCTCCCCATTCAGTAGGCTATTAGACATTTTTCACAAGAGGTTCTTTTAAAATACATAGAAAGATGTTTTAAGAATGTTTTTTCAAAAAGAAAAAGGAAAAAATAAAAAGAAGAGGAAAACTGATGTGATCAGTGTATATTTCTGAAGCATTTTTATTTCCTGTATAATAATAACTGACATTTATTGAGCATTTAACTGGTATCAGACATGATACAAAAGCAATATTAGAGAAGTAGTATTGAGTAGTTAGTAAGGAAAGTGCTCTAGAGTCAAATCCTTGCTCCATCAGTTACTATGTGACCTTGGAAAGGAAATGGGAAATGATAATCATATCTCCATTAAATCCACATAAGGTGCCTGTCACATAGTAAGCCCTCATTAAGTGTTTTTGTTACTAGACATTTTACAAATGTATTTCATTTAATCTTCACATCTCATAACTGTATAAGATAGTATTCATTTTACATAAAAGAAAATTGAAACTCAGAATGTTTAAGTATCTAGGTTAAGTAATTTGCCAAAGTCACACAGCTAGTAACCAGTAGAGTTTTGATTGAGAACCCTGCTATGACTTCCACTTCTGGCTCTGAAGGACTAGGTTACTACAGACTGGTGCTTTTGCTGAGAACAACATGAAAAGGCAAATATCATACCAAAAAAAGGAAAGAAAAGAATAGTAATATCGGAGACTACTGAGGTAGCCAGAACTTAAGAAACCAAAATTATGGAGTCCAGGCAACATCCAAAGATGTGGACTTATGTTCTGTGCTTCTACTGCTGAGGTAGCCAGAACTTAAGAAACCAAAATTATGGAGTCCAGGCAACATCCAAAGATGTGGACTTATGTTCTGTGCTTCTCTTTTCCCCTCTAGGAATTTGGTTAATTCTTGGTACAAAAGAAGAGATTATGAAACTTAGCAGAGGACTTCTGCTAGAAGCAGAGGAGCCAGTTTAGGGCTGGTACACAAAAATTGGGAGTTTAGAGATCCCCAGGTGGCCAGGACTGAGGAGCCAAAAATCCTAGGAGAAAAGGTTAGGCACCAAGAAATTATTTTTTTTTATTTATTTTTCCCTTAGGATATTTGTTACCCAGAGTCAAAGGTTAGGAAGCTAAGCAGAAAACTCCTGAAAATCAGTGAAATTTTTGTCCGTCTCATGATGTTAAGAAGCAAAAGTTAAAATTCAGGTTCCTCCAAGGAGGAAAGGACCTATAAGTAGCCCAGACTCTCAAGTAGGATTCCCTTTTAAAGGACTATACCCTTTAAGTGGAGGCAAACTAGAGGTAGAGAGAGAGCCTTATGAAAATTGCCACCTAACCTCAAATCAGCTCAGTTTCTGATAAAAATAAGGTGATCTATCCTGTTGCTGCATTCCAGAGGAGAGGGTGATTTCTCTCTGAAGGCAGTAATGTCTTCCAAAGCTTCTACAATTTTTCATCTACCTTGTTAGCAAAAATTACCAGGCAAATGAAAATAATAGGATTAAGAGAAAATGCGGACAGTGGGAACAGATGAAGTGATACAGATATTGGAGTTATCAGACACAGACAGTGACTAATACGTTTAAAAGAAATAGATGCTAAAATGGAAAATGTTACTAGAGAAGTGGGATTTAAAAATCATTTGGATGTTCTAGAAACCAAAAAATACAATGATTGAAACTAAGAACCTTTAATAGGATTTAACAAAACAGAAGAGGTGAATTGGAAGATGGAGCCTTAGAAAATGTCAGACTGAAGCATGGAGAAGAAGTATGAAAATATAATAAAAAGTATAAGAGAATGTGAAAGGCTGAATAATGGCCCCTGAAAGATGTCCATATCCTAATCCCCAGAACCTGTGCGTATGTTACCCTACATAAGAAAAAAAGAACTTTGCAGATATGACTAAATTAGGAATCTTGAGGTAAGATTATCCTGGATTATCCAGATGTGTCCTGTGTAATCAGAAGGATCTTAAGTGGGAGGCAAAAAGATCAGATATAGATAGAAGATACACAGAAATAGGTCAGAGAGAAGAGAAGATGCTGCATTCGTGGCTTTGAAGGTGGTGGAAGGGGCCATAAACCAGAAGGCAGCACCTAGAAGCTGGAAAAGGCAAGGAAATGGATTCTCCCCTAGAGCCTCCAGACAAATCCAGCCCTTTGGAACTGTTTTAGACTTCTAATATCCAGACCATAAGGAAATAAATTTGTATAACTCTAAGCCAGTAGTTTTATGGTAATTTGTTATCGCAGCAATATGAAAATATTCAAAACTATAGGGGAAGTGATGAAAAAGTCTAATACACTTGTAATTGGAGTCCTGGAAAAGGAGAGAGAAAATTAGGAAAAGCAGTGTTTGAAAAGGTAATGTGTTGTGACTAATTGTTAAATTAACCTTTGGTAAGTAGAGCTCTGGAGTGTCAAGTGGTGAAGCACAGTTTAACAAAAGATCATAAGGGAATTGAAATAGAAAAATTTATTTCTCACAGGTCCTAGAGAAAGTACACGGTACACCTTAAGGGACCACACAGGAAGATCAAGGTAGGGTACAGATAGAGAGAGCCACAGGACCGGGGCATATGCGTTTATGAGGTTCCATGGGCGAAGTGCTTTAGAGTTCCCAGGCTAAGGCTTGACTGATCAATTGAAACCAAAAGAACAGAATTTAATAAGCTCCAAGGGGATCTTAACCGAGGGGACGCACAAGGGGAAGGCCCTGGGAGCTAGGGGAGACTGTTATCACAACAGCTATTGGGTAAATCGTATCAGGAACTTAAATTCATGTGTGACTCTGCAGGTTGTTGGCTAAGGCACGTGCTTTCCTGAGGGGCGAATGTCAGTTTAAGCTCCCTCCACCCCCAGGCTGCTTGGCCCAATAAAATGGACACCAATACAGCAATACCGTGGAGTACCTTAGCTAAACTTTTGACATAATGACTGAGAATTTTCCTGAACTGATGAAAGACATGAAGCCATGGATTCAAGCAGAATAAATGCAAGGAGGAAAATAAGAAGAAATGCAAGGAGTACCAAACTTAGGCACTTTATAGTAAAACTGCTGAAAGTAGCCAGAGAATTAAAGACCTTTCATATTCAAAGGAACAATGATAAGACACATCTGACTTCTCAACAGAAATAGTGGAGGTCAAAAAAACAATGGAATGCAATCTTTAAAGTGCTTAAAGAAATTAACTGTCAATCTAAAAATCTATTCCCAATGAAAATGTTGTTCTGAAGTACATGAGACATAAAGAGATTACCAGAAAAATAACTAAAACAACTTACTGCATGCATTCCGTCACAAAAAAACAAAAACAAACAAAAAACCCTAAAGGTAATTTTTCAAACAGAAAAAAATGATCCTAGATGGAACTTGAAAGTTCAAGAACGAAACAAAGAGCAACAGAAAGGATAAATACGTGGATACAGCTACATTAACATTGACTATATAAAAACAGTAATGTCTTTCGGGGTTTTAAATATATATAAAATTAAAATGTGTGATCATTGTAACACAAAAGGTAGGATCAGTGTAAATGGAAAGTACAAGGTCCTAGCATTGTCCGGAAGGAGTAGAATTCCTAATGTTTTATTAGACTAAAATAAGCCAATGATGTATGTTGTAATCTCCTGTATAACCAGTAAAAGAACAGTAAGTGAGTGTATAGCTAGGAGAAAAACAGAATGAAAAATTACTAGATTAATCCAAAAGAAGGAAAGAGAAGGACATATAACATGAGACAGAAACAATAACATAATAGGTAGAAACCAAATTTTATTTAAAAACCAATTAAAACAGTAAATGTCAGATTGATTTGTTTTTAATACAACTACATACTGCTTATGAAAGACTCACCATAAATGTAAAGACCCAGAAAGATTGGAAATAAAAGAATGGAAAATATCATACAAACACTAAACAAAACAAACTATATACATATATATATATATATATATATATATATATATATATATATATTAATAACAATGCACAATAGACTTGAATACAAGAAGAATAACTAGAAATAAGAAAATATTTCATAATTATAAAAGGGTCGTTCTTTTTTTTTATTTTATTTTATTTAAGTAATCTACACCCAAGATGGGGCTCAAACCCACAACCCCAAGATCAGGAGTCCCATGTTCCAGCAACTGAGCCAACCGGACACCCCAAAAGGGTCATTCTATCAGGAAAACGTAAGAACTGTAAGTTTGTATGTATCTAGTAATACAGCTTAAAAAATGTTTTTTCAAGTTCACACAGATCTTTTACCAAAATAGATCACATGATGGGCCATAGAGAAAGTCTCAACAAATCTAATCCAGAATGTGCTATCCAGCCACAATAGAATTAAGGAATGGATTATAAAAGAGTAGGTAGCAAACTCCCCCCAAAATACATTTCCAAATAACCCATTGGATCAAAGAGAAAGCACTATGAAATTAGAACACATTTGCAACAGAATGATAATGAAAATACAGTATATCAAAATATATGTGAATCCGCTAAAGCTATGATGGAAATGTATATGATGGGAAATGTATAGCTATAAATGGGTATATTAGAAAAGTCAAAAATCAGTGATCTCAATATCCATCTCAAGAAATTAGGAGAAGAACAGCAAATTAAAACTAAAGTAAGTAGTAAAAGGAAATTATAAAAAGTAGGAATTAATGAAATAGAAAACAAATGTGCAATAGGAAATAACAAGAAAACCAAAAGTTAGTTCTTTGAAGAAATCAGTAAAATGCATAGACCTCTAGCAATACTGATCAAGGGGGAAAAAAGGCACCTGGGTGGCTCAGTCGATTAAGCATCTGCCATTGGCTCAGGTCATGATCTCAGGGTCCTGGGATTTAGCCCTGCATCTGGCTCCCTGCTCAGCTGGGAGCCTGCTTTTCCCTCTGCCTCTGCCTCTGCCACTCCTCCTGTGCTCTCTCGCTTGTGCTCTCTCTCTCAAATAAATAAATTCTTAAAAAAAAAAAAAAAGAATACAATATTAGGAATGAAAAGAAGACATTTCTCTACAGATTCTACAGATGTTAAAATGGTAAGATATTATGAACAACTTTATGCAAGCAAATTTTAAATTTCAGGTGAAATGGTAAACATACTTTACCAAAATTGGCACATGGAGAAATGGGATATCTGAATATTGCTTTTACCTGTTAAAGGCATTAACTCCATTATTTAAATTTTATTTACAAAGAAAGTCATACCTAGATGACTTCACTGGTGAATTCTTTTTTTTTTAAGATTTTATTTATTAGAGAGAGAGAGAAAGCACGAACAGGGGGAGAGGCAGAGGGAGAGGAAGAAAAGGACTCCCTGCAGAGTAGAGAGCCTGACACTGGGCTCCATCCCAAGACCCTGGGATCATGACCTGAGCCAAAGGCAGACGCTTAACCCACCAGAGCCACCCAGGCGCCCCACTGGTGAGTTCTTATAAATGTTTAAAGAAGTAACCCCAATCTTAGTTAAAATCTTTCATAGAATTTGACTCGTTTTCTGAAATCAGCAAAGCCTTGATGCCAAAACCCGACTATCACATTTTGAGAGAAAATATTTACAGGCCAGTCTCTTTCATAAACCTAAATATATTACTTGGGAATGTAAAAAATCTACAAATTATTAGAATTAGTAAATGAAGTTAGCAAGACTACTTGATGCAAGATCAAAATACAAAATTAATTTGTATACAAGCAACAAGTTAGAAAATGAAATTTACAAAAACAATACCATTTACAATAGAATCCAAAAAAAAAAAAATCAAACAAGTCTTGTAAGACCTTTTGACAGAAAACTTTGACAGAAATTAAAAGCTAATAATCTATAATCAGATTGGGAAACTCAGTTCTGTGAAGATTGACTCCTTCCTAAATTGGTCTATAGATTAAATAGAATCCTAATAAAATGCCAGATGGCTTATATATAGGGTAGAAAAAGGGAGTGATGAATTGGTTTTAAAATCCACACAGACATGAAAAGGACTAAGAATAGTCAAGACAATCTTAAGAACAAAGCTGAAAGACTTTCATTACCAGATAACAGGGTTTGCTATAAAACCACAGTAATTAGACTGTGTCATAATTCACACGAGGATAGACAAATGGATCTATGGAACAGAATAAAGAGTCCAGAAACAGCCTAACATGTATGTGATTACTTGATTTTATGACAGCAAAGGCACTGCAGCACAGTAGGGAAAGAAGAGTTTTCAATAAATAGTGGTGGGTTGTGTGAGGAGGGGAAAGAATGAATCTTGATTCCTACCTCACAAGAATCAATTCCAGTTGGTTCATAGGTCTAAATGTTAAAGATGAGACTTTAGGGACAAACTGAAAATACCTTAACAATCTTGGAATAGGTGAGGGTCCAAAAAGGAAGGAGAAGATTGCTAAATTGAACCTTATTAAAATTAAGAACTTATATTAATCAGAAGACATAACTATTATAAGAGAACAAACAAGTCACAGAGTGAGAGAATATAATTGTAATCCATGTATCTAATAAAGGACTTGTCAAACTCCTAAAAATCAGTAAGAGAAAAAAGAAAACCAAATTTCCAAAAGGACAAAATACTTGAATGGGTGCTCCACAAAAGAAACTATCCAAAAACCAACATGCATCCAATAATTGTTAATCATTGAATAAATTCAAATCAAAACCACAATGAGATACCACTACATACCCTAAGAAATGGCTAAAATTTTAAAAGACTGACAGTATCAAGTACCTTGATGTGGAACAACTGAAACTTAATATGCTATTGGTAGATGTGTATGTAAATCGTTGAGACTATTTTGGAAATCAGTTTGTATGTTCTAAAAGTGAACATGCATATATCCTCTGACCTAGCTATTCTGGGGTGTACAGCCAGCAGAAATCTATACATATATTCACCAAAAGACAAGAATGAACCAGAGTATTCATAGTAGCATTATAAATAGCCTTAACATCCATCAAAGTAGAAAGGGTGAATAAATTCTTCTTGTAACAACATGGGATGATCATCAAGCATAATACTGAGCAAAAGAAGCCAGACACAAATAAGTATATAGTGTATGGATGAAGTTTGAAAACAAGCAAAACAAATTTACAGTTTAGAAGTCACACTAGTTACTTTTATGGTGATAGTGAATGGGAGGGGTTACATTGTAGGTGAAAGTCATACTTTTCACAAGCTATGCACTTATAATTTGTATAATTTTTTCTAACTTAGTTTACTTAACCTCCTCCAAATGACTTTTAAGGCTATGTTATTTTTCTAGACATCCCACCCCCATACAAACCATGTAGATGGTATGCTTATCTACGACTACCAGTCCATCAGAAGGGTCTTGCCAGATCGCTTATAACTTCCATGTTGCAAAAAAACAGACATCTTTTCTCATTTTATTTAATCTCTCAGCGACATTTGGGTTTATCTTTTTTTCTTCACACCTTTGCAAACTTCTCTGTTGATCTTCTAATTGTTGAATTCCTCAGGACTCAATCCTCTTTCCTTACTCTAGCATCTCTCCCCAGGATATCTCTTACATTCTTGACTTAAAATACCAACCACCATATGTGCTGAAAATTCCTAAATTCCTATCACCAACCCAGACTTCTGAGCTCTAGGGTCTGGTGTTCAGCTTCCAACTTGATATTTATCTCAAAGGCATCTTACAATGATCATATTCAATCTTACTTAAGCTCTTGGCTCTTTCCCTATTTCTACATCTTCAATCTTCTTGATCTCTATAAATCATATCTCCATAAATATTTACTAACTTCCTAATTAGACATCTTGAATCATTTTTAAGACCTCTCATTACCGGAGCACTTGGGTGGCTCAGTCAGTTAAACGTCTGCCTTTGGCTTAGGTCATGATCCTGAGGTCCTGGCATCCAGCCCCACATCGGGCTACCTGCTCAGCAGGGAACCTGCTTCTCCCTCTCCTCCCTACTCGTGCTCTCTCTCACTATCTCTGTCTCTCTCAAATAAATAAATATTTTTTTAAAAAGACCTCTCATTACCATGCACATACATGAGCACACACACACACCCATCCAGACCACTACTAGATTCTATCGATTCTGCTTCCTAAACAGATCTTGAATTTACCCTCTATTCTATATCCTCCACTCCCAGTATACTATTTCAAACCACCATCTTGCTGTGGAGGACTATTGCAGTAGCTTCCCAACTGGTCCTTCTAGATCCATTCTTACTACCTGTCAGTCCATTCTTCACACAGAAGTTAGAATGATCCTTTCAAAAGCGTAAATATATCATGCCTTTCCTTAAAATTCTTCAAAGGTTTGCTCCTACACTTTGGAGAAAAACCCAAACCTTTAACATAGCCCCACATCTCTGCAGGATTTAGTTCTTGCTTATCTTTCTTTACTGCTCTCCTTTCCTGATCATTTTCTACAGCCCACTCTAGCCTTCTCCCACTTCCTCCAAAGCACCAAGTTCCTTCTCACCTCTATATTCAGCATGGAAGGTACCTATTTAACATTCAGCGCACTTCTGTAGAAAGGTGCCCTGTCTAAATGACAGCTCCCACTGTTATTCTATAGTGTTCTGTTTTCCTTCATAGAATTTTTTGATTTTAAATTTTGTTTATTGGTATATTTGCTTGATGTCTTTCACTTCAAACCGTAACTTTCATGACAACAGAGACTGTTTTGCTCCCTGTTGTAGTTCTGGTATCTTAACTAAATGCCTATGTTATATGTTTAGTAAATATATGGTAAATGAGAAAAGATAGCATGCCACCTTAGGTAAATTATAAGTCAGGAACTATTTCATTTGTGTGCCTGTACCCTGGGAGCATGAAAGGGTTTCCTCTGGGTTAGTCCTTTATTTCTTCAGAATTGCTCTCTGAGAAAGGCATCACGTAATCATTGTAATGCCTGGAGACCATTTTTGATAAGTCAGTCTTCTCAGTGATGTATAGTTTATGTGCTAAGCTGAACTGTCAGTTGTGGGCAAATTTTATTTAAGCCCCCAAAGAGGAATACGCCTGCCCACATTTCTTAGATTAGAGCTCTTAAAAACTAGAGGCAGAGTGTTGTCACTGGCAGTCTCGGCTAAGTAATTTGTCTTCGTTTCTAGAACTTCATTTTTTTTCTTATAATTCTTACAGCACTACAAAGGAAAGGTGGTCTAATTGCATTTGCTTGCTACTAGAATTGACAGGATTGTTCATGTAAAGATTATTAGCTCTTTTGGTCATACAAGTATGTTGAAATGCCACCACAGTAAGTATATGACATGCCTTTTAATCACAGCAAGGCAAAAATGACCACATTTCATAATACTACTATCTTCATATGTTTCATAAACTATACAGAGCTATTATGATTTGATGTTACAAAATATTCTACATTTTCTTAGGAGCTTATGTTTGCTTTCTTCATCTTAGACTTAGTTTTTAATTAAAATTTTAATTGTTTTTAAGCTAATTTCAGTAAAATTAGGTGTTTCATTGTATGTTTGGTAGAAAATGATAAGTCCAGAAATTTGAAGCAGTTTTCAGGCCACTAGCATGAAAAAAAACATTTAAAAATGCCTGTTTACTACCCAATTTTAGACCAGATAAATTTTGTTTCAAGAGGAAGAGTTTTAGGGATTTAGCATATTTCTTAATGTATAGTAAATGAGGTATTCTTTATTTCTAAGGTCTAGATACCATACTTAGAATTCTCCCATAAATTGAAAAAAAACATGCCAGATGTTTACTGTGCATATAAGCAGATTCAGGGCCATGGTAGGGAAGGGGTGCAGAACAAGAATGAAGATTTTGAATGCTTTTGAAAAGCCAGGTTTCTGACATTATCACTATCAACATCATCATTATTCTACCTTTAGCAAAATTGTTAATTCTCTCTTGGTGAAATAATTTTTAGAGCTTCATCTATTTATTGATATTTGCAGATTTACCAGACATTCGTAGCTATTTTCATATCAATGAAATTAAGGCTCATAGGAGTTTTAAAATGTCTGCTCTCGGGTATGACTAAATAAGTTTCTGAATTTCACAATCCTCTGGTTGCTACTGCCGGCTTTTTCTTCAGATTTTTAAAATGTAGATCACTGGCTCTAGAGCTAGTGAAATAATATATTAGAGAAATATTGACTTTCTTTCTATAGTACTGTAACAACATACAAATATGGTAAACTATGATTATAGAGGGGGTGGGGATATTTAAGTACAGGGGTCTCTGCCATATGTAAGAACAGTCTTTTCAAGCTAATTGCCAATTTAGGGAGTGTATTAAATAAACATGATGGTTTTTATGTTTATTTCAAAAAAGGGGAAAGAGCAGCTTTATTTTGCCAGAAAGACAATGTCAGCTGCTAGGCATTTATTTCCTAGCAAAACAAACTACTTGCAAAATTCTAATTGGCAGATTTCTTCTCCCTGGCGTCTAATTAAAATCTTTCTCTAGCAATACATGATACTGAGGATAGTGTACAGATTCATTTATTGTACCAAGAAAAACTTGGGCCAAGTATGTCTTTCTAGCTTTCAGCGATTACTAATTATGTATCTTCTCTGATTTGTTTAGTACTATCATTGGTAAGGAGCAGAGTAGATGTATTGTTTACAATCTTTCCCTTTTATGCCTATGTCATTGTTTCTAGAGTTGTATTCATTTCTGCAGCGAGTTTAATGTTTTTTTAGATAAGTGAAACCTTATCATACTAGAAATTACAACTCAATTTTTGTGTGTAGCTTAATGTCTGTCATACAATAAAATAATACTGGTGCGTAGGATTGGAATTGATCTCTCTTTGCATCCTACCTTAGAGTGCTACCCTACAAATGAATATTGCTGCTCCAAGGGGGCTGGGTGGAAGACCAAGGATGAATTGGTGTAATTGCATCCTCGTTATTAAAAAGTAGAAAATGCTTAGCCAGTGGTACAGCAACCATTTTTATATCAAGGACACTGTCCTGTTAGCAGTTGATCATCATCTGATAGGAGCCTTGAGTTCAAAGATTTGAAATTCAAAGTGCTGTTTTTCAAATAGATTAAGTGGATTTAAGTTCAGCGGTGCATCATTTTATGAGTATAGTATGATTGTGAGAACTTTTTTCCTCCTAAGCACTTACATTGTTCTTTTTTTTTTTTTTTTTCTTGTAACTGTGCCCTCTTAGAAGGTAGGAAAAGCATGTGTAACCTGGTGTGTTCAACTCTTAGCTGGGCTTCACGTTCATTGTTTCAGTACTTAGTAAATACGCATAATAAAGCATAAATTGTAGCTACAGATCTGAACTTACTTTGCTATGACCTGTAATAGTCTGCTGTATACTCTGCTCTTTGTCTTTCAAGCAAATCACATCATCCAAAACTTATAACCTACTTTACTACAATAGTGCTGACATGTTTTGGGAGCCTGGAAGGCAGATTGAAATGAAACTGGCATCATGGGATCTCAGTTGGTTTAACAGCTTCTCCTACCTTACTTGGTAATGCATGTATAATAATATTGAATGGCATTTGCCCTCAAGAGATTTTGGAGTTGATAGCAACAGAAATGTATTGCCGGAAAGAACATAAATACTGTAATTAAAAGGGTTATGGGAGAGACTAGAAATCACTCTATCTGAATAATTTGTTAATCTGAAGAGCTAAACCATGTGTTTAAATATGACACTGTGAAAAATAATCTTTCCAGTTCAAAAACTAAGAGTAAACTCCATCATAGGTAGAAGACTAAAGATGCATATGGAGCATTTAATCTTACGATACTTATCTTTTCATAATTTTATTTATTTCCTGGACACAAGCTATTTGATATAATTTATTGTTCTTTTATTTACTTAAAGAGAAGGTCAGGGCTGCATTTTTATTTTCACTGAATATTTACCAGCCCTGTGTAACAGTCTTATTAGCAAGCCAAATGCATCTTACAACCTAGGGGATAAATTTGTAAGATACTTCATGCAAGAACAAAGAGAGGGTACTAAAGATGTAAATTCAATGTAGGGAAGATATAGTTGTTTTTAATACATTGTTTTAATTTAAACTTTTTTTTAAAGATTTACTTGTTTTTATTTTAGAGAGAGAGGAAAAGAATGCGAGTGGGGAGAGGGACAGAGAATCCTCAAGCCGACTTTCTGCTGAGTGGGGATCCTGATGAGGTGCTTGATCTCACAACCCTGAGATCATGACCTGAGTCAAAATCAAAATCAAGAGTCGGACACTCGACTTACTGAGCCACCCAAGTGCCCTAGAAGCTTTTTATGTTGTATTTCATTTAAATGTTCCTTTTCCTGATCCCAAAACTGGTTGAAGGTGATCATTCCCTATTGTGGGGCCAAGTGTTATTGCTTGTTCTAATGATACAATAATGTATCCTTATTGTAAAACACTTTAAAGACTTAAAGCAAGCATAATTTTTATGCTTTCAAACAATTTTAAAACGTAAAAAGTAGAAATACCTGAGGACAGTGGGTAGCCTCTTGAATGACTTTAAACAAAGAATGATATGCATGATCAGATTTTTATTCTAGAATGATCACTGGTAGTTGTGTGGAAACAGACTGGAGTCAGGAGGGACAGGCAGGCAGGAGGCTGTTGAAGTACTCAGGCCAAGAAAACTGAAGCCGCTAACTGAGACAGTAATAACAGGCCCCAGAAGAAAGGACAGAATTCAGCTGGGCTTGGTGAGGGATTCATTGTGGCAGGAAGAGCAGGGGAAACACTGAAAAGGACTCAAGTTTTTAGCCTTAGTGACAGAGTAGAGTACGCTCAGCCAACATGGAGAACATGGGGAGGGGAACAGATTTTGAGGAAAAGATTATGGATAGCTGATAAGTGTGAATTGCCTATAGCACATTAAAGGAAGATTCCTGATAATAGTTTAAGTGCCAAGCATTTGATGAATAAAAAGTCGGCAGCTCTAGAGGAGTTCAGAAAAGTGTAAGAGTTTGATGTCAGATGCTAAACTCTGTCAGGTATCCTGGCACATTTAGTTTCCTCCTTAAAGATCAGTACATCATTGAGCAGTGTGGAGCTTGAGCCTTCAGTTCATTGTTGTTGATGAGAATCTTGAGATGTGTTTAGAATTTCCCTGGTTCAGTCTGATAGATGACCTTTACTGCCTTCAGGCTTTTAATCCATCCATATTTCTCTGCCAGCTCCATAAAACCATCGATTTCAGGGCACCTTTAGTCTTGAAGAGCACAGCCATGCAAGAATTTCTCTCCCAGATTACAATAAAGCATTACTGTTAGTAGATTTTCCTTCTTGTTCTTACTTTGTATTCTGCCTCAAAACTTCCCCAGAGTCATGAAATGAATACATTTTATTTTGCATAATTCATGTTGCAGATTTTGTATATAATCTTGAATCTGTCTTGATTATTGTTCTAGTCCATTCAATAAAGGACAGAATGGTAAGAATATGAGGTTGTAGCAGTGTAAAAGGGCAGTCGTAGGTATGAAATGATTATACAGGCAAACTTTCAGTGTTTCACTTTTTAAACAGAATGCCTGAGTACTGCTAGAACATACATTATCTTGACTGTGAGAAAAATCTCATTCTGATTTTACATTTATCTCCTAAACTTTACTCTGTAGAGACTTTTGAATGCCTTAAAATACACAATTCCATGAATGCTTCAGTTGGCTCTTTGAGAAATGCTTTTATGTTTGTTCATGAAGCACACTCGGATTCATCACTTTCGGCATAACCAGTGTTTTCCATATATTCATCCTTATTTGGTATATACTGGCCAAAATAATCACCATTGCCTTGACTTAGTCTTTCTCTAAGAAATACACTTCTCATCTTTGCAGCCTAAACATTTAATGGTAAGCATTCTCAAATCCAGGTGAGCTAGGTATCTTTCATAGGGAACTCTGGTATTCTCCTGTATTAAGCATTGAGAGATGTGCCTTCCTGCTCTCATTAGCATACAGATGTGGCCAGCTATATACTGTAAATATTGACCTACATTTAAAATTCACATTTTGAGTAAAAATCTACAAGCTGGTTTCTACTCAGGTTGAAGCTTAACTTTAGAATACTTTGGTTGAAAGAGTAAAGTTCTACAGAGATGTAGAGAAAGAGCAAATGAACGAAATGTGGACTAATAAAAATACAGAATTCTAGAATTTTTACAGCTGAAAGGAATCTCAGCAGGCATCAGATTAGTCTTGGGATAACTGAGGGAATATGATTTAGAAGAGGGAGCACACTTGTTCTATTTGTCCCCAAAAGAGTAGAAAGAGAACCCAAGGATGGAAGGTCTTTGGGAATAGATTTGGGGTTCATTATAAAGAAAAACCTAATGGTCAGAGCTTTTCAGACATTCCCAAGAAAGCATTCAGGTTGAGACCTGAGCCTTGGATGTATAGTTGGACCTGGTGATGTTAGTGGGAACTTTCGGTCCTGGAATTCTTATCTAAACCAGTGCTTCCTTTTTTTATTTTAAATTTTTAAAACTGTGGTATTTACAGGAAAGTACACAAATCTTCAGTGAACAAGTCAATGAATTTGTGTGTGTATATATATATATATATATCTGCAAATATTTTCAGCACGTCAGGAGACTCTCCAGTCAGTACCCTCTCTCCCCCCCTACTGTAGATAACTGCTATGCTGATTTCTGTCCCCAAAGAGTAGTTTCACCTTCACTTAGACATCACCCGAATGGATTCATGGAATATTTACTCTCTGGGTCTGGCTTCTTCTGACATCATTCTGTCTGTGAGGTTCATCCATGTTGCATGTAGCAGTAGTTCAATCTGCAAGTGTTTCACTGACTTTATTGTAGGAATATATCATCATGTATCCTCGCCACTATTGATGAAGACATGGGTTGGTTCCATCTTGAGGCTGTTTTTAATAATGGGGCTATGCACATACTTATTACATGTCTTTTGGTGAACATCAGCGCTCATTTCTCTAGGATATATTACTAGGAATGCAGTTGCTGGTTCATAGTATAGGTTTATTTTAGCAGTTATTGCCAAACGTTTTTCCAGAGTGATTGGGCACATTTAAATTCATTCCCACCAGAAACATATGAAAATTTCAGTTGCTTGTCAACACTGTGTATTGTCAGTCTTTTATTTTAGCCATTTTGGTGAATATGTTATAGTATTTCTTTTTCTGTGGTTGTTGATCATTTTGGATGGTCTCTTTTATGAAGCACTTGCTTTATTTTTATCCCCTTTTGAAAAAAAATGGGTCATTTATTTGTAGGAGTTCTTTATACATTCTGAATATGAGTCTTTAGGGGATATATGTGTTACAAATATTATTTCCCAGTCTGTGGCTTACTTTTTCACCCTTTTAACATGGTCTTTGATGAATAGATGTTCTTAACTTTGGTGAACTCTAATTCATCATTTTTCTCTTTTCTGGTTGGTGCTTTTTGCTTCCTCTTTAAAAGTCTTCGCCTAGCCCAAGATTATGAAGACATTTTGACCGATAATTCTTAAATTCTGATACTAAATTAGATAATGCATAGAATTGTATTATTTTCTCCCATAATTTTAATCTTAAACTTTCAGCATTAGTTGCGAATAAGTAGATAATATGATACCAAATCTGAAATTTACTATCAAGATAGACTTGGTTATTGCTGTGATAACAAAACCACTACAGGATCTCAGTGGCTTTCTTTCTCACTCATGCTACTTGTCCAAAGTGGGTTAACAGGGGGCTATGCTATTTTTGGTCAGTTAGGCAAGGAGGCTGACATAAACTCCATTGTGATATATCACAGTCACTGTAATGGAAGAGGGGAACATGGAAAATTGCTTTTGGACCCTTGCTACTGTGAGTTGACCCTCTGAGGTCCATGGTGTAATCTTACTGTGTTCCTGAAAGAAAAACTAAAAATATTCATGAATAACTATAATGACTACCACAGTTAACTTGGTTACATTATTTATCCTCTCTGTGGATAGTTCACTATAAAATAAGGGCTAATGATAGTATTTACCCCATGGTAGTTGTGAAGATTAAATGGGATAATACATGTAAAACTCTTAGAATAGTGCCTGTTACTTAATAAACACGCAATAAGTGCTTGCTACTATTACTGTTATCATTATTGTTATTGGGCCCTTACTATGTGATAGATACCATACTTCCTGCTTTACATGGCTAAATTCTTCAAATAACTTTTATAGTAGGTACTATTATTATCCTCATTCACAGATGAGAGAACAGGTTCAGAGATACTAATTTCTGTAGCTGAAAATAAAAGATGGGATTTGAATCCAGGCAGTCTGATTTCAGAGCCTTCAGTTTAACCATGTCTCACTTCCAGATAGCAAATAAATACTAACAGAAGAATCCAGAAATACATACTGTGCTTTGAGAACGTTTATGTTTGTGTATGTACATACGTGTTCATTGTGATCTTATGTTAAATTTTTGGTATATTCCTATCTTCTGCTAGTTTGTAAAATTGTTTTTAATTCATATCATTTAATTGAATGTACTGTTTCATGGTGTTCTGTCATGGTATGACAAATCTGAATTCATTTTGTCCTTCATTAGCAGAGGAAGGAACTTGGGCTAGAGGCGTTTAGTGATCCCAGAAGGCACAGTTACTTGGTGGCATAGCCTGAACTCAGAGCCAGACTCCCTGACTCCAGAGCTCTTTCTACTGCCTCAGGTGGCCTGCTAGTTGTTCATATGGCACATAGTCCTTTCTCAAAACTTTGAGGTGCTTTGGTTGCCTCTGCCCCAAAATTGTGAGCGAACTTGTTTTAGAATTTCCTCATAGTTCGCATTGGCACATCTTGATTTTAAGTTATCAATTTTGTCTTTTAAATACGTTAATGTTACTAAACACCCGGAACCAAATTAGATATTTGGAGAGACTTTGTAATGAGAATAAATGCCTCCAGAGAAGATGCTTCTGTGGAAAAACACTGTAATGATGAGCTTTTTCATCTAACTAGATTTGGAATCTGAAGGGGAAGAGATGACAGTGGAATTAGAGATGGATTAAGTATATTCTGTTTGAAGTATATCTCAAGATATATCAGCAAGAAGTAAAATGATAACTTATTTATAAAAAGCTTGTTCCTTTTTTTCCCAGTGACATGAGAATATACATTGATGAACCTCAGATGTATTGTAATTTTCCAAATTAAACCTTTTAAGGAGATGCCAAGCCATATTAAACTCATAGTCATGAACTATTTTCCCATAATTAAATGGGATTTTTGTATGATAATTGCAGTGTATTGTCATGTAATTGTATCTGGAAAAATAACAGAGTATAAATTGAATTAACCATACATTTCTAGCCAATAGTAGAATTTCTCATTATATTGCTGTATAGTAGAGAAGGACTAGAAAGTCACAACACTTCTTTTTCTCGGTATCAGAATGTGTCCGTTATCTGCCAGGAAGGTGAACCTAAGCTGTGCTGTGTGGTATTGCACTCACAAGGAAATGTATTATTGTTTTAAGAGTACAAGATGCTTTCCCTGGTCTCCTGGAGTTTCAGACATTCATGTGTTAAAGTAAACACTGTTCTATAAAATTGAATGAAGAATTTAAATGAATTTTTTAATATAAAATGCTGAGTTCATAAACTGTGCCCTCATGCTCTTCCTGCAAGACATGTTTGCTCTTCTTTGCCCTGTAGGCCTAATTCTGAGAGAGAAAGAGAGAATGAATGTATCACTAGAAGTTCTCTCTGAGGCTCCTTTCAGAATCAGATATTAACTCCTCTAATGGTATATTTTCTGGAGAGGGGAGTGGGGAGAATCAGGTCAAAGGGAATTTTAGCTTTATGTGTAGTCAAACCTTAAAAAAGAAAGTATATTTATGTATGGTGTGTAAAATTAAAATTGAAGTTTAAAAAGCCTATGATTCTTTCTTTTTTTAAGATATTATTTATTTATTTGACCCAGAGAGAGACAGCCAGTGAGAGAGGGAACACAAGCAGGGGGAGTGGGAGAGGGAGAAGCAGTCTCCCAGTGGAGCAGGGAGCCTAATGCGGGGCTCAATCCCAGGACTCTGGTATCATGACCTGAGCCAAGGCAGAGAAGGCAGACGCTTAACAACTGAGCCACCCAGGCACCCCAAAAAGCCTATGATTCTCGATGGCACTTTCCTCTTTCTTTAAAGTAACATAACCATATGACTGGATGCTGGGAAGTTAAAACAAAAAGTAGAAAGTAATTACTCATAATTCCACCACCCTAACATAATTACTTTGAGCATTTTGGTGTGTTTCCTTCCAGTATTTTTTCTTTTGTATCTGGTCTTTTAATATAATTATAGTCTGTATAGTATACTTTCTCAAATATTTCATTGAAAACTTTGTAACATGATTAGCAAGAAGAGTTTTCACATTCTTTTATTATTTGTAGAGCACGTAAAAAAATATTTATTTGATCTTCACCCGTCGTTTTGAGTTAAATGGAGAAGGTATTAGCCCCATTTTACATATGAAGGTATTGAAAGCAGATAATCATGTAACGCCTCTGCTTCGTGATCTAGTGGATTTCTGTTCTTGACAGAGGTAGCTGCGCTAACACAAACAAGTGGGTGCACTTAATGCAGAAAGAAGAGCTCTTCATTCCGCACTGCTCCCTGGGACCTAGTCCTGCCTTACTGGACAAGTGAGTCTTTGAACAGCAGTAAGCAACTCTGGAAATACAAATTTGTCAAATTTTAGTAAGTACACACCAAGAATCTTTGAGGTGATTTAATTAGTGTGGTTATTCCTCAGAGTTACAGATAATGTGGTCTTATTTTTTTCAAAGATTTTATTTATGTATTTATTTGAGAGAGAGCGAGCGAGCACAAGCAGGGTGGGAGGGAGGGTAGACGGAAAGGGAGAAGCAGACTCCCCACTGAGCAGGGAGCCTGACATGGGGCTCCGTCCCAGGACCCCAAGATCATGACCTGAGCCCAAAGCAGACGCTTAACCAACTGAGCCACCGAGGCACCCTGATAATGTGGTTTGTTTGGTTTTTTTTCCCATTATGTTCAGTTAGCCACCATACAGTCATCATTAATTTTTGATGTAGTATTCAATACTTCATTAGTTGTGTGTAACATCCAGTGCTCATCACAACACGTGCCCTCCCTGATACCCATCACCCGGCTACCCCATCCCCCTCCACGCCCCTGCCTTCTGAAACCCTCAGTTTGTTTCCCCTTTTTCACCTAAAAACTAAGGAAACGAGGGACGCCTAGGTGGCTCAGTTGGTTAAGCATCTGCCTTTGGCTCAGATTGGGATTGAGCCTCGTGGCCCGCTCCCTGCTCAACGGGGAGCCTGCTTCTTCCTCTCCCTCTGCCTGCTGCTTCCCCTGGGTATGCTCTCTCTCTGTCTCTGATAAATGACTGGAAGGAAGGAAGGAAGGAAGGAAGGAAGGAAGGAAGGAAGGAAGGAAGAAAATGAAAGGAAAAGAAAAGAAAAAAGAAAAGAAAAGAAAAGTGAAATGGGTAACAAAATAAACCAGGAAGATAACATCCATCCATTTGGTCAGAAGTGCCTGGGTGGGTGAGAGCCTAGAGGTTCTCTGTGTAAAGGGCAAAGCCTTATCATAATTGGGTAGGGTATTTAAAGGAACAATGTTCCTAGGAAACTGTACTTCTGGAGCATTAAATATGTCAAAGTTGAATTCAGGGACCATTTGATTTACTTTCTGAAGTCCTGAGCATTGTGAAGATATAAGATTTAAAATCAAGATATAGAAATATAATCATGTTTTAAATTTTCTCCTTTTCAGTTGAAACTGTTCTATTAAGCACATCACAATTATGTCTTACTTGTTTCGTGAGGAAAACTGAATTTCATTTTATTGTTCAAAGTAGTGAGGACTATTACTGCTTGGCCTCCCTGCAACTAAAGTGTTTTGGGTTTTTGTTTTGTTTTTCTTCAACTTTTGGCTGAAGAAAAATTCCCTACTACCCAAAGCTCTCTGTTTCTCTTTTAAGAATTCTTCCTAGGAAGAGAATTTAATTTGTGAGTTGATTAAAATGAACACTTTGATGGAGTCTCTTTCCTTTTTTTTTTTACACTATAGTTTTTATAAATGATCTGCAATTTTCCTTCTCATAACGTGTCATCTTTTAGTATTCATCGGCTTTGAAAGGGTAAAAGGTTTGGGAGTTGCTGCCTGTAATAGAAAGGAACATTCTTTCCATCTCTTCTTTGCAGTCTTGTTTCGCAGCTGCAGGTTTGAGCTGAAGAGAACAGTGTAAAATATAAGAAAATAGAGGAGCACTGTTCCTTGAACCAATAGGACCCTTCCCCTAGAACTGTTAACTAGTAACTTTTTATTTGGGTCAAAATAGTAGGGACCTTTGTTTCTTCTGCCCTCTCATTCATTGCTTTCCTCAGATTCTAGGCTTGAACCATTTTGTTTTAGAGCAAGAAAGGAATCCTGTCTACCTCCCTGATATGAAACTAGATTCCAAACATGTGAGTACCCTACGCTAAGTGTTCCTTCCCAGGAATTTACTCAGCTGGTATTTTCTGCTGCCTTCAGATCTCCAGTGCATCTGTGAATTTATTATGATAATGAGCAGTTATCTGGTCACTCCATCTGTTCAATTCATCTGTCTCTTCCCTGTTTTTCTCATAGATTTAAATAAATATCTTTACACACATCAGCTACAACCTTTACATTTTTTTTACTGTTTGTCCATCTGTCCCGCACTACGTCATGAACTGTAAAAGGAAAAGAATTTCTTGTCAGTCTTATTTAGCTCTGTCTTCAATGCATATCATAGTTACATATAATAAACTGTGAAAGCTTTATTTTTCAGCTTTAAAACTGATTTCAAACTTGTTTAAAACTCATTTCCCCTCTTGATAAACATAAAATTCCTCTATTCTAATATACCCTCCATGAGAATCACCAAGAAGTAAGTGAAAAAATATACATATGTGTTCACCAAACAAGAACATTAACTTTCTGCGCTTTGTATACTTAATTGCTTTGGTTTTCCAAATGTAAAATTAGATTATAACATTGCATATTGTTGAAAACACTTTTTTTTTTTAAAAGATTTTATTTATTTATTTGACAGAGATAGAGACAGCCAGCAAGAGAGGGAACACAAGCAGGGGGAGCAGGAGAAGAAGAAGCAGGCTTATAGCAGAAGAGCCTGATGTGGGGCTCGATCCCATAACACGGGGATCACGCCCTGAGCCGAAGGGAGGCGCTTAACCGCTGTGCCACCCAGGCGCCCCCTGTTGAAAACACTTTTTTGTCTATCATATGGCCTCCTACTGGGAGTATGCCCATTATGGTGTTCCTCTTCCCCACCTTCCTCCTACCCTTCAACCCCCCACCACATACACACCCACCTTTTTACTATTTCATAGTACCCAAGTGTCCCAGGAAATTGTTTGGCAACGTACTCTACCCAGATAAAGTAATGCCAAGTTTTATTGGATTACTTTAACTCTTAGTTCCAGTACTAGGCCGGAAGTTATCTTACTTGGGCAGTTATCTCCTTGTTTACTAATAATAAAAGCAGTGCTTAGATAGCCTATGTAGGAAGGGCCACTTAGGACCCACCGTTGCACCATGAAGAAACCAGAGAGGTGGACTGTGAACTTAAAAGGCAACACCCTTCTTATAAAATGACAGATTTTTGCTTTGGAAGAGGTAAGTATTTTGCCTGTGTTATTGCCGTGCTTTACACCCAATATGAAACACTATTTCTAGAGGTTTGGGGTTTTCTTTTTTCTCACAACACATTTTGTGTCCTAATGAAAACAGTTCTCCATCAGGGTTCCATTGTGGGGGGGAAATTCACGTACAGTAACCAAACTGTCTAGAGGGAGATCTAAACAGTGCTCAGTTTCTTTAGATGATCTAATACTTCCAATGTTTTTAAGAGAAAATATCTGACTCAAAAGTTTGTGAAACTTTTACTTCAAAAAATCACAAAGATGGATGATTTATGTTTGTTTCTAATTCTGGCCTCTTCTTCCCACTTCTTGTTGTTTTGAGAATAGTATCTCTAGACCAAGGACCGTAACAGACTGTAAAATTCTATAAAGCAAATCTACATACCGCTTGGCACCAAGCACAATCTTGGTCACACAGTAAAAGTGCTCAACAAATCCTTGTTGGCGAAATATAAACTCTACACGCATCTGCATTAAATGAGACTGGATTATTTCCTTTGTGGCCCCAAAAAACACTGTACAATATTTAACTTCACAAAAATTGCAAGTAGTGTGTTGTTAGTATAGCCCACCCTTTATCACTAAATAGGTTATGAGTCTACAATTGAAATATATGCAGGTCACAGCTTATAGATTTTAGTCCTAATTTTTTTTTCAGTTACTCTGACCTGAGAAATTGGTTCTTCAAAATCAAGAATCTAACCGCTTCTCACCACCGCCACTACTGCCACTGTGATCCAAGCCGCCATCATCTTTCAGATGGACTATTGCAGTAGATTTCCAAATGAACTCCTTATTCCACCTTTGACCCTCTCTGCTCTTCATTCTGTTCTCAAAACAGCAGCCAGAGTGGTCCTTTAAAAATGTCAGATTTACTAACATGTGTCATTTACTCAAAACCTCTAGTGGCTTCTCATCTCAGAGTAAGAAGCCAAAGTCCTTACTATGACTCACAAAGCCGTATCCTGTCTGATCCCTAGTCGGCTCTCAGACCTTATCTACTGTTCTTGCCCCTGTTTCTGTGCAGCCACATTTGCCTCCTTCAGTCACATTCAGTATCCTCCTTAGCACTGGCTGTTCGCCCTGCCCTGACCCCTGTACCCTCACATACATGCATCGTTCTCCCCTTCATTTCCTTCAGGCCTCAGTGAAGTCTTTCCTGGCCTCTATTTAAAATTCCAGACACCCTCTTCTCTTTAACTCTTCCTGGCCACTTTACTGGCTCTATTTTTTTCTTAGTACTTGTCACTATGAGACATTATTCATTTTACTTTTTTTTCATCTTTTTTTTTTTTTTTTTTTTTTTTTTTTGTCTTTCTATCCCAGTGTACTGTAAGCTGTGTGAGAGCAGGGATTTTGGCCTGTTTTGATCACTACTTGTATCCCAGTACATAGAAAGTGCCTGGAATGTTAGATACTCAGTAAATATTTGTCAAGTGAATGAATCCATTTCTTTATTGTTTAATTCCTACACTACCGGGACTCCTGGGTGGGTCATTCGGTTAAGTGTCTGCCTTGGGCTCAGGTCCTGATCCCAGGGTCCTGGGATCAAGTGTTGCATCGGGCTCCCTGCTCAGCAAGGAGCCTGCTTCTCCCTCTGCCTACCTCTAACCCTGCTTGTGCCCCTGCCCCCCCAACAAATAAATAAAATCTTTTTTAAAAAATAAAAAATAATAATTCCTACACTACCCTACCAACATTTTTTAAAATTAATAATAGGGGCAGCTGGGTGGCTCAGTCAATTAAGCAAGCATCCAACTCTTGATTTCAGCTCAGGTCGGTCTGAGGGTCTTGAGATCCAGCTCCACACTGAGTGGGGAATCTGCTGGAGATTCTCCCTCTCCCTCTGCTCACATTCTCTCTCACTGAAAAAAATCTTAAAAATGTATATATATAAATTAATAATATTTATACTTAGTAGTAGCCTAGGCTCTAGATTTTAGGAATAGAGAGCCATATTTTCTGCACATCCCCACCTAACCCCCAGCCAGACACATGCCTCCATGTGCCCTTCTCTTGAAATAACCCTAAGCCTTATATGTATATTCCAGTTATCTCCCCCATACTAACTACCCCACCCAAAAAAGTAAGTATTTCATTATCTTTTTCCTTCTCATCTCCCGTATCAAAACCTAAACCTACAGTGACGGGGCGCCTGGGTGGCTCAGTCGTTAAGCGTCTGCCTTTGGCTCAGGGCGTGATCCTGGAGTTCTGGATCAAGCCCCACATCAGGCTCCTCCGCTGGGAGCCTGCTTTTTCCTCTCCCACTCCCCCTGCTTGTGTTCCCTCTCTCGCTGGCTGTCTCTCTCTCTGTCAAGTAAATAAATAAAATCTTTAAAAAAACAAAACACAAAAAAAACAAAAAAAACAAAACCTACAGTGAAAGAGTTCTTAACTGAATTTCACTTAACTAAACCCCAGTTAACTGCCTGATGGGATTAGCCAGTGTTCTTATTCCCTCTGTAAAATGTATTAATGCCTACAGCCTACTGACTGCTTTTAGCTTAATGTTCACAGCTGGTAGACTGTTCTCTAGTAAGTCTTTGTGCTTTCACCTACTCTGGTTAAATTGCATGCATATCAAAATCAGTTGTATTTATTCTTAAGAATGTTTATAACAGCACTATTTTATTATAAATTGTATAATTATGACATAATAAATATATAATGTTTATGGCAATTTTTAATTAATAAACTTCATGTTTTATAGCAGTTTTAGGTTCACAACAAAATCAAGCAGAAAGCACAAATTTTCCCACATATTCCCTGTCTTCAGACATGCCACAATCTCCTCCACCGTCAACATCCTCAAGCAACGTCATACATTTGTTACAATCAATAAGCTTAATTGACATAATCATCACCCAAAACCCTACTTTACATTAGGGGTCACTCTTGGTGTTGTACCTTCTGTGGGATTTGACACATGTATGATATGTATCCACAATTGTAGTATTGTGCAGAATACTTTCACTACCCTGAAAATCCTTTGCATTCTGCCTATATCACCCTGAAAATCCTTTGCATTCTGCCTATATCACCCCTGCCTCCCCTCTAATCCTGGCAGTCACTCATCTTTTTACTGTTTCCATATTTTGCCTGATCTGGATGTCATATGGATGGAATCATGCAGTATATAGCCTTTTCAGATTGACTTCTTTCACTTCGTAATATTCATTTAAGTTTACTCCGTGTCTTTTCATGGTTTGATAACTCATTTATTTGTAGCACTGAATAATATTCCATTATCTGGATGTACTATAGCTTGTTTATCCACTCACCAACTGAAAGACATGGTTGCATCCAAATTTTGATGTTATGAATAAAGTTGCCATAAACATTCATGTTCAGGTTTTTAGTGGATGTAAGTTTTCGGTTCCTTTGGGTAAAGACCAAGGAACTCAATTGCTGGTAAGAATATGGTTTTGTAAGAAACTACCAAACTGTCTTCCATAGTGGCTGTACCATTTTTGCATTCATTCCCACCAGGAGTGAATAGAGCTCTTGTTCTAAATCCACTTCAGCATTTGGTGTTGTCAGTGTTATGGATCTTAACCATTTTAATAGCTATGTATTGGTATCTCATTTTAATTTTCAGTTCCTTAATGACATGTGATATTGAACATCTTTTCATATGGATACTTGCCATCTGTGTATCTTCTTTGGTGAGGAGTCTGTTCACGTCTTTTGCCCATTTTTTAAATGAGTTCTTTATTTCTTACTGTTAAGATTGAAGAGTTCTTTGTATATTTTTGATAACAGTTTTTTGTCAGATGTGACTTCTGCAAATACTTTCTCTAAATCTGTGGCTTGTCTGCTTGTCTCCTCATTCTCTTGACATTGTCTTTTTCAGAAGAACAGTTTTTCATTATAAGGAAGTCCACTTTATCAATTCGTTCTTTCCTGGATCGTGCTTTTGTTGTTCTGTCTAAAAAGTCATTGCTATACCCAAGGTCATCTAGATTTTCTCCTGTGTTACCCTATAGGAATTTTGTAGTTCTGCACTTTACATTTAGGTCTCTAGTCCATTTTTTTTTTTTTTAAGATTTTACTTATTTATTTGACAGAGGGAGAGAGAGAGAGAGAGCAAAAGCAGGGGGAGCAGCAGGCAGAGGAAGAGGGAGAAACAGGCTCCCTGCTGAGCAGGGAGCCCAATGACGCAGGGCTGGATCCCAGGACCCTAGGATCATGACCCAAGCTGAAGGCAGCCGCTAAACCTACTGAGCCACCCAGGTGCCCCTCTGATCCATTTTCAGTTAATTTTCATGAAAAATATAAGGTCTATGTCTAGATTTTTTTTTTTTTTTTGGCATGTGATGTCTGGTTTTTCTAGCACCATTTGTTAAAAGACAATCTGCTTCATTACCTTTGCTCCTTTGTCAGAGATGGGTTGAATATATTTATATGGGTTTATTTCTGGGCTCTCTATTCTTTCTATTCCACTGATCTCTTACCAATACCACACTATCTTGATTATTGTAACTTAATAAAAATGTTTAAGTTAGGTAACGTTGATCTCCCACCTTTGTTTTCCTTCAGTATTGAGTTGGCTATTCTGGGTCTTTTGCCTCTCCATATAAACTTTAGAATCAGCTTTTTTATATTCATGAAATAACTTGTTGGGGTTTTTATTGGAATTGAGTTGAATTCATAGATCAAACTGGGAAGAAATGGCATCTTGACAATATTGAGTCTTCCTGTTCATTAACATAGAATATTTCTCTATTTATTACTTCTTTGATATCTTTCATCAGGGTTTAATAAGTTTTCTTATATAGGATTTAACAGATATTTTGTTGGATTCATACCTAAGTATTTCATTTTAGGAGATGCTAATATAAATGGTAATTTGTTTTTAATTTGAAATCCCACTTGTTCATTGCTGGTGAAAGCAAAGCAGTTAATTTTTTTTAAGATTTTATTTATTTATTGAGAGAGAGAGAACACCCACGAGCTGGAGGAGAGGCAGAGGAGAGGGAGAGAGCAGACTCCAAGCTGAGCACGGATCCAACATGGGGCTCAGTCTCACGACCCTGAGATCATGACCTGAGCCAAACTAAGAGTCAGACGCTTAACCAGTTGAGCCACCCAGGCACCACAGAAAGTAGTTAACTTGTAGCCTGCAACCTTGCTGTACTTGCTTATAAGTTTCAGGAGTTTTTGTCAGTTTGTTCAGATTTTCTTCATAGACAGCTGTGTCATCTGTGAACACAGTTATTTCTTCCTTCCCAATCTATATACCTTTTATTTCCTTTTCATGTCTTATTACATTAGCTAGAACTTCCACTGTGATGTTGGAAAGCTTTTGTGGTGGAGGGTGGACATCTTTGCCTTGTCCTTGATCTTACAGGAGAAGCTTCGAGTTTCTTACCATGAATATGGTGTTAGCTGTAGGTTTTTTGTAGATGTTCTTTATCAAGTTGAAGAAGTTCTGTTCCTAGTTTGCTGAGAATCTTTAGCATGAATGGTATTTTATCAAATGTTTTTCTGTATCTGATCATATGGTTCTTCTTCTTTATCCTGTTAATGTGATGGAATGCATTAATTTTTTAATGTTGAACCAGCATTACATACCTGGGATAAATATCACTTGGTCATGGTATGTAATTCTTTTTATACATTGTTTGCTTCAATTTGCTAATATTCTGTTGAGGATTTTTACCTCTATATTCATGACAGATATTGGTCTATATTTTTTTTGTGTTTGATGTCTTTGTTTGGTTATTAGGATAGTGCTGGATTCACAGAATGAATTAGGAAGTATTCCCTCTGCTTCAGTTCTCTGAAAGAGATTGTAGGGGATTAGTGTAGTTTCTTCCTTAAATGTTTGGTAGAATTCATCAGTGAACCCATCTGGGTCTGGTGCTTTCTGTTTTGGAAGGTTATTAATTACTGATTCAATTTATTTAATAGATATAGGCCTATTCTGATCATCTGTTTCTTTGTGAGTTTGGGCAAAGTGTATCTTTCAAAGGATTGGTCCATTTCATCTTGGTTATTAAATTTCTGGGCCTAAAGTTGTCCATAATATTCCTTTATTATCCTTTTAATGTCCATGAGATCTGTAGTAGTGTCTCCTCTTTCATTTCTGACATTGGTAATTTGTGTGTTTTCTCTTTTATTCTTAGTTACCTGGCCAGAGGCTTACTGGTGTTATTGGTCTTTTCAAAGAAACACCTTTTGGTTTTATAGACTTTCTTGATTGTTTTCCCATTTTCAATTTTACTGATTTCTGCTATAATTTTTATTATATATTATCTTCTGCTTACTTTGGAATTAATATGCTCTTCTTTTTCCAATCTCCTAAAGTGGAAGCTTAGATTATTGATTTTAGATCTTTCTTCTTTTCTCTAGTATATGCACTCAGTGCTGTGAATTTACTTCTAAGCACTGCTTTTACTGCATCCCACAAATATCATAAGTTATATTTTCATTTTCTTTTAATTCAAAATATTTTTAAATTTCTCTTCATTTCTTCTTTGACTCATGTGTTATTTATAAGTGTGTTGTTTAATTTCCAAGTGTTTTAGGATTTTTCCAGCCTTTTTTCCATTACTGATTTCTGGGTTTATTTCATTGTGGTCTGAAAGTAGACATTATGATTTATAGTCTTCTACATTTAAGGTATGTTTTATGGCCCAGAATTTGATCTATCTTGGTGAATGTGACATGTTGAGAAAAATGTGTAATCTGCCGTTGTTAGATGAAGTAGTCCTACAGATATCAATTGTATCCAGGTGATTGGTGGTGCTGTTGAGTTCATCTACGTCCTTACTGATTTTCTATCTTCTCGAAATATCTGTTTCTTTTAGAGGGGTGTTAAATTCTCCAGCTATTAATTGTGGATTCATCTGTTTCTCCTTGCACTTCTATCAGTTTTTGTCTCATGTGTTTTGACCCTCTGTAGTTAGACATATAAACATTAAAAATTATTATGTCTTCCTTGAGTATTGCCCCCTGGCATTATATAATTCCCCTCTTTATCCCTGATGACTTTCTTTGCTCTGAAGTCTGCTGTGTCTGAAACTAATACAGCTACTCTCTCTTTCTTTTCATTGGTGTTTTATCATTTCCCGTTCTTCCACTTCTAATGTATATGTCTTTATATTTAAAGTGGGTTCCGTATAGACAGCATATAGTTGAAACTTGTTTTTCATTCACTCTGACCATCTCTGTCTTTTAATCAGTATATTTAGAACATTGACATTTAAGGTGATTATTCATATAGTTGGATTAATATCTATCGTCTTTGTTACTGGTTTCTATTTATTGCCATTGTTCTTTGTTTTTTTTTTTGTTTGTTTGTTTGTTTGTTTTTTTGTCTTCCATGCTTTTTCTGCCTTTGGTGGTTTTAATTGAGCATTTTATATGATTCCATATTCTCTCCCTTCTTACCATATCAATTCTATTTCTATTTTTTACTTTTTTAGGTGGTTGCCCTAGAGTTTGCAATATGCATTTAAGACTACTCCAAGTCCACTTTCAAATAACACCATACTATTCATGGGTAGTTCAAATACCTTATAATAGCAAAATACTCCTAATTCTTTTCTCTCATCTCTTGTATCATTACTGTTACTTATTTTACATAAGTGTGTGTGTGTGTGTGTGTGTAAGCATGCGTAAATGAAATACACTGTTGCTATTATTACTTTAAACAAGCTGTTACCTGTTAGATCAATTAAAAATATGAAAAATAAAGATTTTCATTTTACCCTCACTTATTCATTCTCCAGTGGTCTTCCTTTCCTTACCAAGTTTCTGACTGGTATCATTGTTCTTCTTTCTGAAGAACTTTTTTTTTTTTTTTTTTTTAACTTTCAAGTACTACTTTCAACTCTACTTCAAGGCAGGCCTACTAGAAAGAAATCCCTTCAATTTTTCTTTGTCTATGAAAGTCTTTATTTCTCCCTCACTTTTGTAAGATGATATCACAGGGTACAGAAATTTAGGCTGTTGGGGTTTTTTTCTCTCAACACTTCAAATATTTCATTCCCCTCTCTTGATTACATACTTTCTAAGGAGAGATTGGATATAATTCTTACCTTTGCTCCTTAGGTTAGATATTTTTAGGGGGCTGGTTTCTTATCCCCCTCCCCCCTCAGGAGATGTGAGTGGATCATTTTTTTTTTATTGTAATTCCAGTGTAGTTAACATACAGTGCTATATTAGTTTCATGTGTACATGTGTTCCATACATTACGCAGTGCTCATCAAGACAAGTGCACTTCTAATCCCCTTCAACTATTTCACCCATCCCCTCACGCACCTCCCCTCTGGTAACCCTCAGCTTGTTCTCTATAGTTAAGATACTGTTTCTTGGTTTGCCTCTCTCTCTCTTTCTTTTCGAAACTTTGCGTGTTTGTTTTGTTTCTTAAATTCCACATGAATGAAATCATATATATATGTCTTTCTCTGGCTTATTTTGCTTAGCATTATACTGTCTAGATCCATCCATGTTGTTGCAAATGGCAAGATGTCATTCTTTTTATACCTGAATAATACTCTGTTGTATATATAAACCATATCTTCTTTATCTATTCACCTATTGATGGACACTGGGCTACTTCCATAGTTTGGCTATTGTCAGTAATGTTGCAGTAAACATAGGGGTGCATATATCCCTTCAAATTACTGTTTTCACATTCTTTGGGTTAATACCCAGTAGTGTGATTATTGGATCACAGGGTAGTTCTATTTTTAACATTTAGAGGAAGCTCCATATTGTTTTCCATACTGACTGCACCAGTTTGCATTCCCACGAACTGTACAAGTGTTCCTTTTTCTCCACATCCTCACCAACACTTGTTTCTTAAGTTTCAGGTTTTAGCCATTCTGATGGAGGTCAGGAGATATCTCATTGTGGTTTTGATTTACATTTCACTGATATCATTGAGCAAATTTTTATATGTTGGCCATCTGGATGTCTTTGAAGAAATGTCTGTTCATGTCTTCTGCTCATTTTTTAATTAGATTATTTGGGGGCATTGGTGTTGAGTTGTATTAGATCTTTATATATTTTGGATACTAACCCTTTGTTGGATATGTCATTTGCAAATATCTTCTCCCATTGAATAGGTTGTCTTTTAATTTTGTTGATAGTTTTCTTCGCTGTGCAGAAGCTTTTTAACTTGATGTAGTCCCAGTAGATTATTTTTGCTTTTGTTTCCCTTGCCTCAGGAGACATGTCTAGAAGGATGTTGCTATGACCAATGTCATAGAAATTACTGCCTGTTTTCTCTTCTAGGATTTTTATGCTTTCAGGTCACATAGTTAGGTCCTTGATCCATTTTGAGTTTATTTTTGTGTATGGTGTAAAAAAGTGGTCCAGTTACATTCCTTTGCATGTAGCTATCCAGTTTTCCCAAGACCATTTGTTGGAAAGACTGTCTTTTTCCCATTGCATATTCTTGCCTATTTGTAGATTAATTGACCATTGTGGGTTTATTTCTGGGCTTTCTATTCTGTTCCATTGATCCATGTGTCTGTTTTTGCCAGTACCATGCCATTTGGATTACAATAGCTTTGTAATATAACTTGAAGTCTGAAATTGTGATACTTACCGGTTTTCTTTTTGTTTTTCAAGATTGCTTTGGCTATTTGGGGTCTTTTGTGATTCTCTACAAATTTTAGCATTGTTCTAGTTCTGTGAAGAATGCTGGTGGTATTTTGATAAGGATTGCATTACATGTGTAGATTGCTTTGGGCAGTATAGACATTTTAACAATATTTGTTCTTCCTATCCATGAGCATGGAATGTCTTTCCATTTCTTTGTATCAACTTCAATTTCTTTCATCATTGTTTTATAATTTTCAGAGTATAGGCCTTTCACCTCTTTGGTTAAGTTTATTCCTACATATCTTATTATTTTGGGTGCAATTGTAAATGGGATCGTTTTCTTGATTTCTCTTCTGCTTTGTCATTATTAGTGTATAGAAATGCAACAGAGTTCCATTTATTAATTTTGTATCCTGTGACTTCATTGAATTCATTTGTCAGTTCTAGTATTTTTTTTTTTTTGGTGGAGTCTTTAGCATTTTTTTATATAATATCATATCATCTGCAAATTTTGAAAGTTTTACTTCTTCCTCACCAATCTGGATGCCTTTTATTTCTTTCTCTTGTCTGATTGCTGTGGCCAGGACTTCCAGTACTATGTTGGATAAAAGTGGTGAAAGTGGACATCCTTTTCTTGTCCCTGATCTTAGGAGAAAAGCTCTCAGTTTTTCCCCATTGAATAAGATCTTAGGTGTGGATTTTTCTTATAAGGCCTTTATTACATTGAGGTATATTCCCTATAAACCTACTATGTTGAGAGTTTGTGTCATAAATGGATGTTGTACTTTATCAAATGCTTTTTCTGCACCTATTGAAATGATCATATGTTTTTTATCCTTTCTCTTATTTTTCTTTATGATTTTATTTTTAAGTAATCTCTACATCCAGTCTGGGGCCCGACAACCCCAAGATCAAGAGTCACATGCTCTATCAACTGAGCCAGGCCAGGCACCCCTATCCTTGCTCTTATTGATGCGATGTATCACATTGATTGATTTGTGAATATTGAACTACCCTTCCATCCCAGGAATAAATCCCACTTGATTGTAGTGAATGATTTTTTTAATATATTGTTGGATACAGTTTGCTAGTATTTTGTTCAGGATTTCTGCATCTGTTTTCATCAGAGATACTGGCCTGTAGTTCTCCTTTTTTGTGGTGTCTTTATCTGATTTTAGTATCAGGGTAATGCTCACCTCACAGAATGAATTTAGAAGTTTTCCTTCCTCTTCTATTTTTTGGAAAAGTTTGAGAAGAGTAGGTATTAACTTTTCTTTAGATGTTTGAAAGAATTCCCCTGTGAAGTTGTCTGGTCCTGGACTTTTGTTTGTTGGGAGGTTTTTTATTACTGATTCAATTTCATTCCCGGTAGTCAGTCTGTTTAAATTTTCTATTTCTTCCTGCTTCAGTTTTGGTAGGTTATATGTTTCTAGGAGTTTATCCATTTCTTTTTGTTTGTGTAATTTTTTGGCATATAATTTGTCATAATATTCTCTTATAATCATTTGTATTTCTGTGGTATTGTTATTATTTCTTGTCTTTCATTTGTGATTTTGTTTATTTAAGTCCTCTCTCTTCCTTTGAGGCTGGCAGAGGTTTATCAATTTTATTGATCTTTTCAAAGAACCAGCTTGTGGTTTCAATGATATGTTCTATTGTCCTTTTGGTTTCTATATCATTCATTTCTGCTCTAATCTTTATTATTTCCTTCCTTCCAGTTTTGGGTTTTGTTTGTTGTTCTTTCTCTAGATCCTCTGGCATAAGGTTAGATTGTTTGTTTGAGATTTTTCTTTCTTCTTGGGGTAGGCCTATATTGCTGTAAACTTCCTTCTTAGAACTGCTTTTCCTGCATTCCAAAGATTTTGGAACATTGTGTTTTCATTTTCATTTCTCTCCATGTAATTTTTTATTTCTTCTTTGATTTCTTAGCTGACCCATTTATTATTTAATAGCAAGTTACTTAGCCTTCGTTTGTGCTCTTTCTAGATTTTTTCTTATGGTTGATTTCTAGTTTCATAGCATTGTGGTCAGAAATGCATGGTATGACTTGGATATTTTTGAATGTGTTGAAATTTATTTGTGACCTAATATGTGATCTGTTCTGGAAAATGTTCCCTGTGTACTTCGAAAGAATTTGTATTCTGTTGTTTTCCAATGGAATGTTCTGAATATATGTGTTATATCCATCTGGTCTACTGTGCCATTCAAAGCCACTGTTTCCTTGTTGATTTTCGCTTTGGGTGACCTGTCCATTGATGTAAGTGAGGCGTTAAAGTCCCCAACTTTTATTATATTACTATCAATTGGTTCCTTTATGTTTGTTATTAACTGTTTTATGTATTTGGGTGCTCCCATGTTGGGTGCATAAATATTACAATTGTCATAACTTCTTGTTGGACTGTCCCCTTAATATGTATGTCCTTCTTTGTCTCTTATTACAGTCTTTGTTTTTTTAATAAAGATTTTATTTATTTATTTGACAGAGACAGCCAGCGAGAGAGGGAACACAAGCAGGGGGAGTGGGAGAGGAAGAAGCAGGCTCCTAGTGGAAGAGCCTGATGTGGGGCTCGATCCCAGAATGCTGGGATCACGCCCTGAGCCGAAAGCAGACGCTTAACGACTGCGCCACCCAGGCACCCCACAGTCTTTGTTTTAAAGTCTGTTTTGTCCCTTATAGGTATTACTACCCCAGCTTTCTTTTAATATCCATTTGCATGATAAATGTTTCTCTGTCCCCTCATTTTCAATGTGCATGTGTCTTTAGGTCTGAAATGAGTCCCTTGTAGGCAGTGTGCAGATGAGTTTTGTTTTTTATCCTTTCTGTCATCCTGTGTCTTTTGATTGGAGCGTTTAGTCCATTTACACTCAAGGTAATTATTGATAGATATGTATTTATTGCCATTTTGGTACTTGTTTTGTGATTGTTTTTATAGTTCTTCTCTGATCCTTTCTTCTCTTGCTCTCTTTCACAGTTTGCTGGCTTTCTTTAGTGATTATACTTGGGTTCCTTTCTCTTTATTCTTTGTGTGTCTGTGTTTGGTTTTTGATTTGTCATTACCATTAAGTTCTTATATAACATCTCCTGCATATAGCAGTCTATATTAAGTTGATGGTTGCTTAAGTTTGAACCCAGTCTTTTCTCTTTTCCCTCCCCCATGTTTTAGGTATATGATATCATATTTTACATTCTTTTGTTTTGTGAATCTTTTGACTGATTTTTATAGATATATTTATTTTTACTACTTTTATATTTCCTACCTTTCTTACTCTTACTTATGGCCTTTCCTTTCCAATCAAAGATTCCCCTTTAACATTTCTTTTAGGGCTGGTTTAGTGGTCATGAACTCCTTTAGCTTTTGTTGTCTGAGAAAGTCTTTATCTCTCCTTCTGTTCTAAATGATAGCCTTGCTAGATAGTATATTCTTGGCTGCAGATTTTTTCCTTTTGATACTTTGAATGTATCATACCACTTTCTTCTGGCTTACAAAGTTTCTGCTGAAAAATCCACTTAGAGCTTTATGGAGTTTCCCTTGTATGTAACGGTCTTCTTTTCTCTTGTTGCTTGCAAAATTCTCTTTTCATCACTACTTTTTTACATTTTAATTACTATGTGCCTTGGTGTGGGCCTCTTGGGTTGATTTTGTTGGGGGAATCTCTCGGCCTCCTGGATCTAGATATCTGTTTACTTCCCCAGATTAGGAAAGTTTTCAGCTATTATTTCTTCAAAAAAATTTTCTGCCCCCTTGTCTCTCTCTTCTTCTCCTGGGATCCCTATACTGCGAATGCTGTTACACTTGATGGAGTCACTGAGTTCCCTAAGTTTGTTCTCGTTTTCCATATTTTTTTTCCACCTGCTCAGCTTGCTTACTTTCCATTACTCTGTCTTCCAGATTGTTAATTCATTCCTCTGCTTTTTCTAGCCTGCAATTTATTCCATCTAGTATATTTTTAATTTTATTTATTGTGCTCTTCATCTCTGATTGATTTTTTTTTTATCTCTTTGTTAAGGGTCTCCCTGATGTTCTCCACTCTTTTCTGAAGTACAGTGAGTATCTTTATGATCATTACTTAAATTCTCTATTAGGCATATAACTTATATCCATTTAGCTTAGGTCTCTTGCTGTGGTTTTGTCCTCTTCTTTCATTTGGGACATAGTCCTCTCTTTCATTTTGTCTAATGCTCTGTGTCTGTTTCTGTGTGTTAAGGAAGTCAGCTATGTCTCCTGCTCTTGAAAGTAATGGCCTTATGAAGAAGAGGTCCCATAGTGCCATGCAGTGCAGTGTCCTCTGTTTACCAGAACCTGGTGCTTCAAGGGGTGTCTCCTGTGTGTATTGCATGCATCCCGCTATTGTGTCCTGGTCACATTTTCCTTCAGTCCAGTTGTCTACAGAGGCTCTCTTTGCCTGTTTTGCACAGTGTTTGGTCCACAGGCAAGGTGTGCAATTTTAACAAGGTGCGCCTAGGACTTGCAAGGCCTTCTACCACCATCAGGACTGGGGCCCTGCAAAACACACAGGTTGGGAGGTGGGTTGGGAAATGCAGTGTTGGCACAGCCTTCTCAGGGAGGGGATTTGGCAATGCTGGGACTGAGGCAGACTTGACTGGAAAGGGTGGATCTACCAAAGCACAGGCAGGTGGGGTTTGGTGTAAACAACTGAGGTAGTAAATAGTCAGTGTGTGCTGGTTCCAGCAGGTGGCCGCATGGTGCCTGCCAGCTCCTTTGTTCCTGGAGAAGTCCCTCAGTGATCCCTGCCCCTCTAGGACACACTCAGGAATGAGTAATTACTCTCCGTCTCATATGCCCCAAGCCTTTTTTAAACTGCTGCTTCTATGCTGTATTTCCGCTAGCTGTTTGTCTTGTTGTCTCTTTAAGGGCAGGGACTCAGCTTCCTATCACCCTCTGGGCTCTCCCAGAACCGAGCCCATTGATTTTTTAAATTCCGTGCTTTTAAGTCCCACTGCTTGTAAAAACTCAGGAAATTTCGCCCCTCTCACTTTCAAAGCCAAATGTTCTAGGGATTCACCTTCCTCGTGCAGGCTTCCCAGTGTGATGGTAGTTTGTTTCTTCCCCTCTCCTAGCCTGCAGCTCCCTTCCCTCCACCCCGCAGCAGTCAGCAGCAGTAGTTTGACTCCCTACCACCTCTCTGCCCTTCCTACCCTCTTCAATATGGCCTCTTCTCTACCTTCAGTTGTGGAGTTTGTTCTGCCAGTCTGCGGGTGGTTTTCTGGGTTATTACACTGATGTTGAGTATTATCTAGTTGTATCCATGGGAAAAGGTGAGCTTAGGGTCCTCTTCCTCCACCCTCTTTCCAGCCTTTCCTCTGGTCTGGCTTCTTTCAAGATTTTTTTCTTTTATCTTTGATTTCCTAAAGTTTGAATATGATTTTTTTACTATAGTTTTTCATTTGTTTGTTTTTTACATTACTCCTGTTTGATATTCTCAGAGCCTCTTGGACCTATGGACTATTGTGTGACATTAATTTGGAGGAATTCTCAGTCACAGTTGCCTCAAATATTGCTTTTGTTCTTTTCTCTCTTCTACTGCTATTCCCATTACATGTATGTTACACCTTTTGTAGTTATTCCATAGTTTTTGGATAATCTGTCCTTTTTATATTCCAGTCTGTTTTCTCTTTGCTTTTCCATTTTAGAAATTTCTCTTGTCATATTATCAAGGTCAGAGAGTTTATCTTCAGCTATGTCCAGTCTACTAATAAACCCACCAGAAATATTCATTTATGTTACAGTGTTTTTTATCCCGAGCATTTCTTTTTGATTCATTCTTAGAATGTCCGTCTCTCTGTTTATATTTTATATTATCTGTCTCTTCCTGCATTGTCTACGTTTTCCATTAAAGCCCTTAACATATAATTTTAAAATATGCTGGTCTGAAAACTTCAGTGTTCATGCCATAGATTACTTGTTCAGTCTCTTCAAACTGTGTTTTTTGTCTTCTAGCATGCCTTGTAATTTTTTGTTGAAAAGTAGACTTGATGTACTAGATAAAAGGAACTGTGGTACCTAGGCCTTCAGTAGTGTAGTGGTGAGGGTAGGGGGAGAAGCATTCTAGTCTTATAATTAGGTCTCAGTCTTTTGGTGCATCTGTGCCTCTGGACTGTAACCTCTGGTGCTTTTCAGGTATTTTCTCCCTTTAGGTGAGACAGGATGGCTGGAGGGAGCTGGAGTTGTATGTTTCCCTTAGCCCGTGTGGAAAGCTAGAAGGGCTAGAATTGATATTTCCCTAGCATTCCTAAAAAATGGGGTAAGGATATGGGGAATTTGGAACTCTCATATATTGTTAGGAGGAATGTAAAATGGTGCAGATGCTTTGGAAGACACTTTGGCAGCTCCTCAAAATGTTGATTATGGAGTTACCATATGATCCAGTAATTCCATTCCTAGGTATATGCCCAGGAGAATTGAAAACATGTTCACAAGAAAACTTGTACACAGATGTTCATAAACAGCATTATTCATAGTGATGAAAAGGTAGAACCAACCTAGTCTATCAGCTGATAAATGGATAAGCAAAATGTGGTGTCGTCATACAATGGAATGTTATTCATCCATAGAAAGGTATAAAATGCTGATGCATGCTACAGTGTGATGAAGCTGTGTAATAAAGATAAAGACCTTTAGGCCAAACAAAAGAAGCCAGACACAAAAGTCCACATCCTGTGTGATTCAGTACAGGTATAGCCATAAAGACAGAAAGGAGATTAGTGGTTGTTACCCAGACATAGGAGAAGGGGAGAATGAGGAGTAACTGCTAATGGGTACCAAGTTTCTTTTTGGGGTGATGAAAATATTCTAAAATCAATTATGGTGTTAGTTGTATGGTGTAGCCTTATAAATACATAAAAACCACTGAATTGTATACTTCAAGGGGTGAATTTTATGGTATATGAATTATGTTTAAAAAAGTAAAGCAACTTAGGGTGGCCTTTGATGTGAGTCAGGGATGGGGAGTGTGAAGAGAGGATGGTGAATGGGAGGATTTGGGTGACTTAGGTTTGAATTGGTTGGGAAAGTTTGACAGAGCTGATACGGCAGTTTGGGAAGATCCTAAGAAAATGTGGAATGATTGCTGAGAACGTTGAGGGCCTAGTTGTGGTTGGATAAATTTATAGGAGCACCCTTTATTTTGTGATTTTTCTCCACCACCATCTTGAGCTAAAACTCAGAACTGATCTACATCTGAGGTGTAGAAGGGGTAACAAGGCAAAGGATTTGAGAGTGTTGACAAAAGAATATTTGAAATGTGGCCATGGAATCTAACATGGACAGAGAAGGGAAAATCAAGTGTCAGTGAATAGAGGTTTGTGTGGTTAGAGGTCAGTTGTAGTAGAAGTAATTGAGAGAGCTGAAATGATAGGGAATAGTGGTCAGAAATACTTGAATTTGAGGTTGGTTGGACAAACGACATGATTTTTAGAAGAACTGGGAGTTTTACATAAGGCTTTTAGTGTGGAAAATGAGGGCAGAATCCCTTCTCTAAACTTTGAGGTGTGTGATGAGGAGGGAATATGGTTCCTCTCCATGAAAGAACTTAATGAAGTGGGATTAACATACGAAAGTAAGGAAAGGGCACTTGAAAAGAGTCAACCGCAGAAAACCTAAGTACAAATTAAGCTTCCAGCGCTGTCCAACACGTTTGGAATAATGCAGTCTCATCGTTGAGATCATCCGTCTTGTTGGGAAGGGTTATTAGGAAAATCTTAGTTGAGGAACATTTCTTAAACTCCACGTATATTGACCAAAGCAGTGTTCTGAATATGAGTTGGCTCCCCATATTTACTACAGGGAGAAAATGTGTTGATTGGCCAGTAAGTATCTAGTGTGCTTAATATAATTGTCATTACAATTTTTATAATTGTCATTAAAATATCTTAAATTGGCACCATGTTTTATACATCTTTTTTTTTTCAGTGAGTGGCTCGCATTAGAGGGTATTGTTGGATTTTCAAAGCTCAGTCTGGACCCTCATTCAAAGTGTAAGCCCCAAGGTAATATCGTTTTTTTGAGGCCTCCAGGTAGAAGCCTTCACTGGGAGGTCCCTTCTGCAAGGAAACATCTGTGTGTTATGCTTACTTACGTAAACTGCAGTGGAGAACCAGATTTGTATATTGCTTTGTCTTTGTTCATATTTCTCTTCTTTCCCCTTCCAGAGCAGCATTCATTACATTTCTTAAGTGCTTCACATAGAATTGCAAAGTTCAGTGTGACCTCTGTACTGGGACATTATCAGACACAGATGCTACACTGAAAGGCTTTTTGGCAATCAGTGGCTTAGTAGCCGTGATTCAGTTTGAATCACCCACTCACGGACCATATGAGAGCAGATTCTTGCAGGATCCCAGCCATGTTCTTGGGAATCGTTTTCTTTTCCAACTTACTGGACTAGTTTAGAGACCTTTGGGTTTCACTGGACTTTTTCCTCATTTCCTTCTTTTGTTGATCTTGGCCCCTTAACCTTCCACCCACTTTATTACTCATTTCTTAGGGACCTGACTACTTTAGTAACACTAAGAGAAAATATATCTGAAGCCATATGGGTTGAGTAAAACCAACTCAAGAGAAGAAAGAAAAAAACCAAGAAATTTGTGTTCTCTCAACTGCCTTTGTTTCTGTCATCTGTTTATCTGTTGCTAAGGTTATGTTGTCCAGCTACCTCTCAAGATCTCAACAATGACTGAAGATAACTGGGCAGCACCCTAAGAGGGTCATGTTGGCATAGTGAATGACAAGACACTTCATTCACCCCCTGCCAGATAATATATTGCCTTTGAGGTATGAGGGATGCCAGGAGCTTCAGATGCTGAATCTTAAAGTTCTTGAAAGGCCATTTACATTTAGGGAGACGTTTAGAAAGAAGCCAGCTAGCAGTCCTTTCTTATAAAGTTTGGGAATAAATATCTGGCTATTTGAATGTTTGCTCGTGGTAGGCTGTATGGTAGCTAATTCATTAGTGGGTTTTTTGGTAAGATGAATATCAGGGTAAGGTGATGCTAGCAGCCCTTAAAGCCCAGGCTCTAATCTGGTCTGTGCATAATGTGAATTCAAATTAAATTAAAACGTAGTACACTTACATCAGGATTATTCTAGAAAACATCTAGAATGGAATTTTGCAGTATTTGTTAGAGCCTCTTGTAAACCCCCCCCCCCATCTTGAAGGAATTGAGAAGGGTTGGCAGGCATCACTGCACATGGAATAAACTCCTGATTGAGTCTAAAGTTCCTCTCTCTGCTTTCCATGCTCTACCCACCACAGTGGGTAAGAGACACACAGATGCATTTTTCACATTAAGCTGTGTATGAACCTTGGTCTGCTAACTAACAAATTTAGAAGGAAAAACAAGAAAATAAGTGAGAATAAGAAGTAAGCCATCAGTGTTACCATTTTGGAAGTAAATGACTCTACTGAACATTTAGAATTTGGTGTCGGTGTCATCTGTGTCTTCTTGGTGTTTCCTCCTCCGCGGGATGAATCCTAGCTCTGCCTGGGCTGCTGTGCCTTCCCCTTAATTGCGGTTTCACTCCGTCTCCTTAGCACCAGCCCCTGAAATAACTGCTGAGGGAGCTCCGAAGTGAATTCTCATAATTTGCTTCTCAGTTCTCCCCGTTTGATTGAGGCACTCTTTTGCTTGAGTGGTTTGCAGTCCCACTTAAGCGGCTACTGTTTGGGGTCACTATTGAATGTTTTGTTTGAATATCACTTTCATGATGAATGGGAGGCTGCCGCTTTTAGCTCTGTGGGGTGAAGCCCTTGGTGGTAAGCCTTGAAAGGGAAAAATCTTTCTTTGTAGTGATATGCTAAATGAAATTACTCTCTTTGTCACTCTGTCCTTTTATCCTTTCAGTCTGATAACCTCAAGTTCTTGTGATTTATTTGGTTTCCTTCAATTAAGCTCAGTTGTTTCCTGTACCCAGGTGCATGCTATTTCCGCTGGTCATCATGGGGATGCAGAGCATATTTCTGACCTGGAAGTGTGGTTGCTTTAACTCTGCACCACATTAGTATGCCTTCCAGCCTCCACTTCCTCTGCATTATTTCCTTTTGGAGGGCTCAGTTTGTTACCATTTAATCTAAGGATGATTCATCTGGGACTGAGACCCGGTAATGCTGTAATAACAATACCTTGCTTTATATAATAATACTCAAAGCACTTAGGATCTTAGTCTTTCTCTGTTTATGAAGCTCTTTCAGCTTAATCCTCACAATAACCCTGTGGGTCAAGTCAGCAATTCTGTCTGCGTCTAAGCTGGTAAAACTATCTCAAAGACATTGAATAACTTGTTCAGGGTCACAGTGCTTCTGAGTTACTCTGCTTAACAATTTTTGCAGAAAATGAAGAATGCTTCTGAAGATATTCTGATTGAACAAAAAGGAATTTCCAAACTGTGTCTCATTTATTAAAATCTGTTTTTAGTCTGGTCAGTCAGTAAGACCAAAGTCAAGAACCCATTAACCAGAGTTTAAATTGACATGTCCAAGTCAAGAAAATAAATATTTAGGTCAGTTTCTGTTCTGCTGCTGATGTGATAAGTTAAGGAAGGCTGGCTTTTTAATTAATGGAACTTCAACTGGAAGTAATTAAGGCATTATCCTTATTTTCTTATCCTCTCATCCTTTTAGAGGGATGGAAACCTTGATGACTAGCTCCACCCTGCCACCCCTTTTTGCAGACGAAGATGGCTCCAAGGAGAGTAATGATCTGGCTACAACTGGGTAAGCAGCTGCTTTGGGACACTGGGCCTCTTTGCCTAGGCTTCAAAACAAAGCTTCTGACAATGTGCAAGGTCCTAAAGAGACCATTTTATATCATAAAAATAGAAGGTATGCTTGTTATGCTTTGCAAAGAGAATGAGAGCCATTGTAAACTGCTTTGTAATCTGCATTCAGCTGTCATTTGCTGCGCTCTGGTTCCTGAGAACTGGAACTAGGAAACATCATCGGTTCCTCCTGGTTAAGAGAATTACATAGTCACCATTAAGTAAATACCTGCTACAGGGCTAGCTCTGAAAATCAAGTTCATTTTCTTTTTTTTTTTTTTTTTTAAAGATTTTATTTATTTATTCGACAGAGATAGAGACAGCCAGCGAGAGAGGGAACACAAGCAGGGGGAGTAGGAGAGGAAGAAGCAGGCTCATAGCGGAGGAGCCTGATGTGGGGCTCGATCCCATAACGCCGGGATCACGCCCTGAGCCGAAGGCAGACGCTTAACCGCTGTGCCACCCAGGCGCCCCTCATTTTCTGTTTGAATTGCCACAGATATTGAAATAATTTTTCCCCCAAAGGTCAGATTGTTTTTTTAGATCAGATTTTCTAATATGGCTCTTATTCAAGATGCCTGCGAGCTCTGACTAACTTCTGTTCCCTTTTTTCCCCCATCTCCTTTCTTTGGTATTTTTGGACAGATATGTAAAGGAATATAAAAAAGGGCTAATAGCAGTAGTCCCTTCTCCCTTGAAAATCTCTGTTCCACTTGAATTTTTATCTTTTCTATTTAGAAGTTATTTGCCATGGGAGAAATGTATTCACTAATAGGCTGAAGTGCTGGCTAATCTCTACGATGAATTATTTTAATATTCTGTAGAGCTCTTTAAAAATAGACTACACTTTGTAATTCTTTTTCCTTCCCTCACATTTATTTCTTTGCTCATTAATATCTGCCTTCTGACCTTACTAGTCAGATAAAACTGCTCTCCAAGACTTTTCTAAGAGCTGCCTAGTTGCTAGGTAGCTAGCGTGCACTTCTCTGGGGAAGATTATTCGAGGCAAAACTCCCTGAGTTAAAGAGTGTTTCTACCTTTTAGAAACAGCCAGAAGGCTGGTGTGGCTGGAGCAGAATATCCCAGAGGAAGGGTAATAGAGGGCTACATCAGCGTTTTCTGAGTCTGAAAGTCTGAGTTAGGGCCAGAGATTTTACACTCTCATAAGTTCCCAGGCAATGTCAGTGCTGCTGGTGTGAGGCCCATACTTTGAGTAGCAAGGGACTAGATGGTGTAGGATTTTATAAGTCAGAGTAAGCACTTTAACTGGCACTCCCAAGTGAGGTGGGAAAGCATTGGAGGATTTTGAGTAGAATGATATGATCCAACTTATTTTTTAATGGGATCCATGTGACTGTTATATTGAAAATAGAGTGAAGGGAATGGGCTGAAGCAAGGAAATGAGTTAAGCTCCTGAAATAATTCAAGTAAGAGATGATGACTTAAAGAGCATCACTAGTGACTTTGACGAGTCTTTTTGGTGGAGCGAGGCCTTTGGTGGAGAGGGTTGCAAAGATCGTGGGAATGGGGCTTGGTGACAAGTATAGAATTCTACATATATTTTGAAGATAAATCCGGTAAGATTTGCCTAAAAAACCAGATGAGATGTGAGAGGAGAGAAAAAAGCAGTCAAAGACAACTCCAAACTATTGGCCTAAGTGACCAAAGGGATGGAATTGCAATTAACTTAGATGGAAAAAAACTGAGCAGGAGCTCAGTTTGGGAGATTTTAAAGATTTATTTATTTAGTTTGAGAGAAAGAAACAGCACGAGTGGGGGGAGGGGCAGAGGGAAAGAATCTCAAGCAAACACCCCACCAAGTGCCGAGTCCGGCACAGGGCTCGAACTCAGGACCCTGAGATCATGACCTGAGCCAAAATAGAGTCAGACACTTAACCGACTGAGCCACCCAGGTGTCCCAGTTTGGGGGGTTTTAAATTTGAGATGTCAAATAGCTTGACATAGGGCTTTGAGGTTAGGGGAGTCTAGACTAGAAAAAGAAACATGGGAGTCATCGGCATATACCTCGTGTTTAAAACTGGGAGATTTGTTGAGATCACCAAGGAAATGAGCACTGTGTAGCTAGAAAAGAGAAGAGACCTAATGCCTGAGCTCTGGGCTGCTTTGGCATTTAGAAGCCAGGTAGAAGAGGAAGAGTCAACAAAGAAGACTAAAGGGAGTAGCTAAAAAGGTAGCAGAAAAACCAGAGGAGTGCGTGGTCCTGGAAACCAAGTAAAAAAACTATTTCAAAAAGGAGAAAGTGTCAAAAACTTCTGGAAGATCAGATAAGATGAAGGCTGAGAAATGACACTGGATTTAGTATTGGTGTCCTTGGCAAGGGTTGTAAGCACAAATCTCCTTTGGGTTAGGTTTAAGAAAGAATGAAAGAAGAGGGGCGCCTGGGTGGCACAGCGGTTGGGCGTCTGCCTTCGGCTCAGGGCGTGATCCCGGCGTTATGGGATCGAGCCCCACATCAGGCTCTTCCGCTATGAGCCTGCTTCTTCCTCTCCCACTCCCCCTGCTTGTGTTCCCTCTCTTGCTGGCTGTCTCTCTCTCTGTCGAATAAATAAATAAAAAATCTAAAAAAAAAAAAAAAAAAGGAAGAATGAAAGAAGAGAACTGAAGGCAATACATATAAACAATTCTTTTCAGAGCACAGATCTTCCTCAGTTACCATGGGGTTATATCCAGATAAACCCAACATAAATTGAAAATATCATTAGTCGGAAATGCACTTAATACACCTAACCTACCAAACACAGTAGCTCAGCCCAACCTACCTTAAACATGCTCGGAACACTTACAGTAGCCACAGTTGGGCGAAATCATCTAACACAAAGCTTGTTGTATAATAAAGTGTTGAACATCTCATAACTTGTTGAATATTGTACTGAAAGTGAAAAAACGCTGGTTGTATGGGTATCAGTTATTTACCCTGGTGATCACAGGCTGACGGGGAGCTGAGGCTCACGGCCACTGCATAGCATCATGAGAGAGTGTCACACCACACATCACTAAGCCTAGGAAAAGATCCAAATTCAAAAGTCCAAGTGTGGTGTCTACTGAATATATTTCACTTTCACACCATCGTAAAATCGAAAAAATCATAAATCAGTATTAAATTGGGGACTGCCTGTATAAATAATTCTGTAAAGGAAAGGAGAAAAATGTAGTGGGATCAAGAGAGTGCTTTTTGTTTCATTTTGTTTTGTTTTAAGATAAGAGTAAAAATGCCACATTTGTAGGCTGATTAGGCTGATCCAGTAGAAGGGAAGAATTGTAGTGCCAGAGAGGGCAGAATTGCTAAAAACCTATCTTTGAGTAGGCTAGATGCTGTGGGGTCCACAGCACAAATGGAAGGGTTGTTGGCTTTAACTAAGAGTGTGCCAATTCATTCATAGGAACAAAAGAACCTTTTTTTTTTCTTCAGTCTTCATCCAGCTTGCCACCTCCAAGGTATTTGACGCCTGTGACCACTCCCCTCTGGTTCCCATTCATTTCAGTCAGGGTTCATAGGATTGGTACGCTTTCCCAAACCTAGTTCTCATATTTTACTGAAATAAGAGTGTACAAGAATTAGCAACTTAAAAATTGATGGCACCATTGAAACAAGAATGACAGTGAGAGAACAAGTTACCAAAGACACAATGATTGAAATATCAGGAAAACACAGCTACCAAGATCAAACTGGTCTCTGATGGCACCTCTTTTCAGAGAACATGATAGGCATTGAGTTCATAGATTCTCTTAGCCTCTTTCAGAGGACCTCAAAGACCTCAAAAATGTTGGAAACTCCTGCTCAAAATCATCTATTATATTTTCTACAAAGGGTCAGAGAAGTATAATTTCTTTCATTTCCAGGCCAGTCTCTAGCTGCTTTCATTCATTTCTCAGCCCACTGTAATCTGGTTTTTATTCCCATAATTCCACTAAAACTATAGTCCCTAAAATTGCCAGCAACCTTCAGGTCTTCAAATTTAGCAGATACTTTTTAGCCTATCTTATTTGACATCTAGTTCAGTCAAGCACTGAAACTGCTTTTTTAATGCTCTGTGACTGTTCTGGAGACATTGTTTACATTTACACAAATGATGTGGGGGAATTAAAGCCGCCTTCTGCTTCTGCTGGCAGGGAAGTTTGTCTTGAACCTTGGTAAATAGGAGTTTTTGATGCTGTTGATAACTGAACCATTGCACATCTGCCTGTTATTCTTAAGGTTAACCCACCCAGAGGTTCCATACAGTAGTGGCGCCACATCATCCAGCAACAATCCAGAATTTGTGGAGGATCTCTCCCAGGGTCAGTTGCTTCAGAACGAGGCTTCCAATACGACAGAAGGCACTGAACAGAGGCATGAAGATGAGGTAAGCTGAAGCATCTCTTCCCGTTACCGGTCTCTGAAGTTTCTGAAGGAGCAGTCAGCTCAGGAATTGATTGACGTGTTCATCCTCTGGCCTTCTTAAATTCTGCAGAATTTTCTTCATAGAACCATACTAGTGGTTTCACATATTACCATATTAATAGTTTTAATGACATAGAGACAAGTAGATTCTTCTCCCCCCTACTTAATAAATTTATACCTACATCATATTAGATGCTCAACAAATGCTTGTTGAATGAATAAATGATTTAAATAAGTAATGAATGAGAAGTCCCCATGCCCTTGTTCAAGGCCACATATTGCACACCAAGCCCTGCAGTGTGGAGTCATGTGTCCTGAAAGGATTCACACCACTTACCAGGCCGTTCACCCTCCCCTAGAGGGCGTCGTTCCTAACTCACACTTGGTTCCAAGTGGACGGCCCCCCCATCAGTCACGCCCTTTTTGGACTTTCAGCCTTCCTCACAAATGATTGATTACATTGTCCATGTTTTAAAGCACTCTTTTTATAGCCATAAAAAAGTAGCACCATTAATTTTGTCTTTTTTCTTATTCTAAAATATCTTTTTTCATGTTGGCATCCTTAAAGATTATAATGAATGCTTGAAGCTTGTTAAACATCTTAAAATCCTTAGTAGCTTTAATGTTACTAAGTTTTTAAGACAAAAACAGAAAAAAAAAAAAACTGATACCAAATACACCACTTGTCCAATGGTGAATTATTGCACCATTTTATGTATATTTCGAGGAATACAGTCCTGTAATATTTAGATGTTTTTGTCCCATTTTACTTATCTTTCTCTTCTCTGAAGTAAGAATTCTTGTATCCGTAAAACTGTTAACTGATAGGCTGTGTGTATTTGTAAAATTATGAAGCAGAAATGTGATGTAGTTTGCATCTCATTAAAAGGGCTATGGTAAAACATCAATAGTACCTCAGACCTTTCTTTAAACTTTTTTGAGGTGATTTCATCTTTTGAATTAACTAATAACATATAAAGACCTCTGACTTTATGAAATAAACATCTGGAGGAGCACGTCATCAAGCCAAAAGAACTAAGTATTCATTGTGGATATATTACACTTGATGACATTTTTCTAAGACTTAGCTATTAATTTAAAAAGCTATATGCTATCTGCTATGGGAAATGAATCAGTCTTTGAATGATATCAATGAAAAACATCCTTCATGAATGATTTTTAATCCCTGTACTACAATTTGTCTCTTTGTCTGCCCAGTGCTTGTGACATCTTGTTCTGATCTACTGTGACAGCATCTGCTTCTCTGGCACAGTGCTATGTATGTGCTAGATTTCTCATTTAGAATATTCTCCTGTCAGGAGTCAGGACTCGTTAAGTGCACGTGAAGGCCAAAGCTTATGTGATCATGGTACCCCTTATTCTCACAGTTAGGATTAGCCCCTTAATGTAACAGTTTGTAGTATGTACATAAAAGGATGTGCAAGTGAACCATCTGGAGTTCCTTCTTGAAGACTGCATGGCAGTCATTTGTTCCTATGACAGATCTGGAGAGTTTTGAATAGCCAGTCCCTTAATGGTAGGAAAATGCAGCTCGTATCCTGTTTTGTTCGTTTGTTTTATTGTTGTGTTATTTGGGCAGATTTTGTAATTTGGTTTTTGGTTTTTTATTTTGTCTTGTAGCAAAGAAGTAAGCGAGGAGGTTGGTCCAAAGGAAGAAAGAGGAAGAAACCTCTTCGAGACAGCAACGCACCCAAATCCCCCCTTACAGGATATGTTCGGTTCATGAACGAGCGTCGAGAACAGCTTCGAGCAAAGAGACCAGAAGTCCCATTTCCAGAAATCACAAGGATGTTAGGCAATGAATGGAGTAAACTGCCTCCTGAGGAAAAACAGGTAATCACTCCTATTCCTGATCCTTTGCTTGGTTTTGATTTTACCTCGAAGACCGCTTCTTTCAGAAAAGCAAAGAGGATGGATGGTTGGTTCTTCAGTTTTGTCACAGAGCCTAGGAGAACAGAATAGCAGGATTCACCATAGCTCTTTTCTCTAGCATGGTGGTTTTTATACCGTTTCAGGGTCTGCTGCAGGGGTACAGCAGGAGGGACTCTAGGATCCCCTCTCACCCCCCAACCCCCGCTATCCAAAAGCAACTCTGCTTTTATTTGATTTATGTGCTGAGAGTTCATGTAAGAATTTTATAAAAAATGATTCAGTATTACAAAATTAAATCTATCAACATAATTTATTCCACCGAGTTAAATGAAAAGTTGGGGCGCCTGGGTGGCTCAGTCGTAAGCAACTGCCTTCAGCTCAGGTCATGATCCCAGGGTCCTGGGATCAAGCCCCACATCTAGCTCCCCACTCAGCAGGAAGCCTGCTTCTCCCTCTCCCACTCCCCCTGCTTGTGTTCCCTCTCTCACTGTCCCTTTCTCTGTCAAATAAATAAAATCTTTAAAAAAAAAAAAAAAAAGAAAAGTCATGAGTTAAATGAGAAAAGGTCATTTGATAAAATTCTGCTGTTCACGTAAGATTTTTGTTTAAATTTTTTTAACTCCAGTTCTGGCAACTTTAGCCTACTACGAAAAATAAAGCAAGAACTGTTTGAATTCTTTCTTCTCTAAGACAGAAACGAATACTATTGCCAAACTGAAACAAATCCATTTGCTAGAGTTCAGAAGAATTAAGGACAAGATAGCCACAAATTGATTGAAATGCCACAAAAGTGGAGTGACTGTAATGATTATGGGAGGGGCTTGGGGTTAAAAGTTCCCAGCATTTGCAGCATCTACAAGATAGCTGTATTTCTTTTATGTCTCATACTCTTTAAAAAGGATTCCAAACAGACTAAAACCAATTTGAAAAATACTCTTGGGAATTAACTGAATTCAGAACATTTCAAGGAGATTATATTAAGTTGCAACTTGAAGCTCTTTGTGGTAGCAAGCAAGTAGGAAGCAATGAGTATCGTCCCTTGTTTCAGCTCTAATGTATAGAGGGATCCCGAGCTGTACAATACTCAGTTGGTTACTCTTTTTAATTTCTTAACTTCAAAATTAGTACATGTTCATTGCTTAAAATTTTTTTAGATGTTACAGAAGTGCATAAAGAAAAAAGCAAAAGTAACAGTAGTCCTCTCCAGAGATAACTGCTATTAGGTAGGTAGGGCAAGGGTTTTTGTGTTTTTGTTTTTAACTGTTTATTTTGAAAAGAATTCAATGTGCAAAGAGTTACAAACACAGAATAGTACAAAGAACACCCAAATATCCTTTACCCACATTCACCTGTAGTTAACACACTTTACCCCATTTCTCCATTCGTATGTGCACTCACACTCTCCTGGGCAAGCTTCACACGTATGTGCACTCATGCTCACACACACACATACTCACTCACTGACACACACATGCCCTCACTGACACACACATCTACTCATGCTCATGCACTCTCACACACACTTTTTTTTTTAATCATTTGAGGGTAAATTATATACCTCGTGGCCCTTTACCCCTAAATATTTTAGTGTGTGTGTTTCCTAAAAATAGGCGTATTCTCCTACACAACTGTAGTTTCGTTATCGACTTTACGATTTTATATTAGCACAATAGTAATTACTGGTCAGATCTCTGGATTCCTTTAATCTGGAATATTTCTACAGCCTTTCTTTGTCTTTTATGACATTGATATTTTTTAAGAATGCAATCCCTCCCTCTTCCTCCACCTCCTTTTTGCTTACTTCTTTTTTTTTTTTTTAATTTTATTTATTCATTTGACAGAGACAGAGACAGCCAGCGAGAGAGGGAACACAAGCAGGGGGAGTGGGAGAGGAAGAAGCAGGCTCCCAGCAGAGGAGCCTGATGCGGGGCTCGATCCCAGAACGCCAGGATCACACCCTGAGCCGAAGGCAGACACTTAACGGCTGAGCCACCCAGGCGCCCCCTTTTTGTTTACTTCTAACTGAACATTCCTCATTTTATATTTGTCTAATGTTTCCTTGTGTTTGGATTGAGATTATGCATTCTTAAAATACTGCATAGGTGGTGTTGTGTCCTCTCCAGGGATCACATGTGCAGGCACAGTGTCCTTTTATTCCTGATTGGTAATGTTAATTTTGCTCACTCGATAAAGTTTTTTTATTCTCCCTTACAATTAATAAGCAATCTGTGGAGAGACGTTTTAAGAACATGCAAATAGTCTGTCCCATATCAGATTTCCCCCTAGATTTAGCATCCATTAATGCCTTTTGCTTGATCTGATCTTTACCATGAGGGTTGCAGGATGATAATTTTCTAACTCCAGCACTCCCTCCATATTTACCAGTCGGTGCTTGGCATTAACCTAAGCCAGCGCCGTTTTCCTCCCCGCCCCACCCCCGTTTATGTATTTGTTTGTTATTTATTGTTGGTATGAGCATATTAATTTCTTTTTTCCCAGTGGTTTATAATTTTATTACTGTACTTCAGTGTTTGGGTACTTAAATTGTCCCAGATTTGGCCAGTTGGGTGTCCCCTCTATCTGGCTCTTGGGCAAGACAATGTTTTTAACATAATATCTGACTCTAGTTTGTGTCCATTTAAAGGCACTGTTTTTATACTTTATTTCTTAAATCTAATCGTTGAATGAAAAGGACAAGGCACTAAACAAAATTATCCTGGTAGATCAATGACTTTGTTTAAATAATTAATAGCACAAAGTGTGTAGATATAGGCTCTCTCATAGTAGTCCATTTTAGGTCCATAGGATGAGGTCATTCCTTTTTATGTTCTTTGTGTGTCCCGGCTTTAGTGCTCCACTCTTTGGCTCTTAAAAGGCCAATTGATGTATGATATCATTCTCCGAATGGGTTGGGGATAGAAAAACAAAGTAATATTCCATCCTTTCTCCTGGGAAGACTAAGTGTGCCTATATGGTCTTCAGTCCTCTTGAGGATTCTAGTGGCCATGTGTAAATTAGAGAAATAACTGTAATATCTTCTTGTGAATATTTTATGAGAATGATCTCAATAGAACTTGTCTTCATTAAGTTAGAAAAGGCAATAAATAGTCCAAAGGATCATAATCACCTATTTCTTTTATAATTGAGAGATTATATTTTATTCTATCCATATGACTTCTTTATTCTCCCTTAAAGCTTATCCCTTATATACTTTCTTTCTATGTTCTAATTGTCCTCTGTTGTCTTCAAGGAGTCCACTAATAGTTTACCCAAATAAGATCTGTTTCCTGAAAATAATTGCACATTTCTTTCCTAGCGCTACCTTGATGAAGCAGACAGAGATAAGGAGCGTTACATGAAGGAACTGGAGCAGTATCAGAAGACTGAGGCCTACAAGGTTTTCAGTAGGAAAACCCAGGACCGTCAGAAAGGCAAATCTCATAGGCAAGGTACCAGAACCAGAATGAAATGTGTTTATAGTTTGTTGTGCATGATAGAGTGTCAAAAAGTCTACTGTTAAATATAAAAGATAAGTTTCCATCATTTCTGTGTTCTATGTTCACTTACAAACAGCACCTTGGAATTTTATTAAAATCGCATTGCTCTCATTTAAAAATTTCAGCTGGGTTTCCATATCCAGTATCAAACAATTTGACTGATGTTCCAAGACCCTTTTTAGTTGCCTGTGTGTTTCTCTGCCTCTAAACAAATCTGTCTACATACCTGCCTTTCTTTAACACCTCTAAGCCTTCATGCACCATTTCTCCCAGCCCGCAGTGACCATCCTTCTCAATCATCCATTCACGTTTTCTGGTACTCGAACAGTACATAGTGAGCACTTCCTGGGATACATCAGGCTTTCACCTAGGCATTAAAGATGCAACAGTGAACAAGATAGACAAGACCCCAGTCTTCATGGATCTTTTGTCCTGTTAAAATTGTTCACTATACCCTTCAAGTATTGCTTCAAGCTCCCTTTCTTCAGGAGACATTGCCAAAGAAGCCCCACCCACAGCTAGTGTGTTGTGCAAACAGCCTTTGGCGTGCATCTCCTGTCCACTCTACCACTCTATTCTCTTCAGAGGTAGGAACTGCGTCTGCTGTTTCCCTTGTGTCTGACTGTAACTGTCATGTGGCACAGTTCATTTGCTTGGGTTTTGTTATTGTTTTGTTCTTCAAATTAATGTTCTCTTATTCTTTCATATTTTTAGATGCAGCCCGGCAGGCCACTCATGATCATGAGGTAATTTGCTTTCTGTTTACATACCATATATCTATTTAGAATAAAGTTGCTGTTTGTCGTGCTATCAGACTTTTTTTTTTTTTTTTAATGACAGAGTATTTCCTCTATCCCATAATTCAGATGGGATGAGTTCTTTTTGCTCAAAGATTCTTACTGTATGGCAGATACTTACATGAGTCTCCTTGAACTACAGCCCCTAACTCCAGTCCTTTCTTCTGGTCCAAGAATTTTATTGCCTTGACATGCTAAAGATGGCTGGAATTTGGAGTGAGGTATAGAAATGAGGACCAGCTGAAAGCCATAATTTGGTCATAGTTTATCGTCATCAGCTACCTCACTCTGACTCTCAGGAAGTTGTGGTTTAGGAAATCCAACATTCAGTTAAAATGAACAATTCAACTGCAGTGTCAGCAGAGCACAAGTAACGGTATCTTGGTTCCTAGCTCACTGGCACACACTTGTGTACTGGCCTTTTCCCCTCCATTTGGTTTAGCCTATCACCCATAGGATTTAGGCCTGTGTGTCTTGACTATGTGGCAGAAGAGCTTTAAATATATATGTAGCCCAACGTTCACATATGGTTGTAAGAAAATAAAATTTTTGGTAATTCCATGCTTTAAAATGCTCAGTGACTTTTCATCACTTACCAAATCCCATTCAGCTCAGCAGTCTGAGTCTTCTGTAATCACGTCCCAACTTCCCTTTCCAAACACCTTAACTCTCACATTTCCCATGTATATCTATGTACTTAAAAACCTTTACTGCTCGGGTGCCTGGGTGGCTCAGATGGTTAAACCTCTGCCTTCGGCTCAGGTCATGATCTCCAGGTCCTGGGATCGAGCCCCATGTCGGGCTTCCAGCTCAGCGGGAGTCTGCTTCTCCCTTTCCCTCTGCTTGTGCTTTCTCTGTCTCTCTCTCTCTCTCTCTCAAATGAATAAATAAACTCTTTAATAAAAAAAAAAAAATTTGAAAAGTGCCTCATCCATTTCTGCTTCATGCCTGTATTCATATTCTTTCTTCCACAAAAATACTTCTCTCTCTCACTCATTTTTTCCACCACCCCTCCCCCATCATCCTATTCTGCCTCACAAAATTCTAGCCATCCATCAAACCCTGTTTCAAGTTCCATTTCCTCCTTCAAACTTTTCCTGTGTCCTCCAGCTTCCTTTAACCCTCACAGCTCTCTGTATGTACTTAGCTGGTCTAGCTAAGGTGTTGAGGTTATTCAAGTGCTTCTATTATTCATACTCTTGGATTGTAATCTTTTTGAAGGAAGCATGATCTCGTTTCCATCTTGTACCGCCCCATACCACCTAGCATGACGTGCTTGCATTGGGAGATCTTCCATAAATACTTATTTTTACACAAGACCCATTTATTGAAATATTAGTGGAAATTTACAAAAAAGAATTTTCTGATGTACTCTTGTGTGCATTTAGTTTTTTTTAAGAAATAATTTCTTCAAAATAATAACATTTCTCTTTGGTCCATAGTTCTCATACGTAATTTAGCATTGGTGACCTTGAAAACATAGGGAAGACATTTAGATTCACAAGTTAAATAGATTTATTATGATTCGTGAATTAGGAAGTAAGCACAATAAAAGCATTTTATTCTTCAAATAAATCCTATGTAAATGGAGACACATGACATATCTGTGCCCCAATTAGGGTGAAATATTAGGATTTTTTTTTTGAGAAACTGTATGTATACTTTATACATAAAATCCTAATTGAATAGTGTTGCAAGCTTTCCATATTGCCAGATGGTTGTATAATTACTTATTTCTCCTTTTATTTGTCTGTGCCCACCTACCAATATCATGAGATTTCCATACTTCTTTTTTTCCCTTATTAAGCATCCTTTATAACTTCTCTGTTCTTAATGGTTACAAAAGAGAATTTGGACAATAATCTAAAACATTTCTAGGCACACTTTCTAGTCAACAACTAACTCCTTTCATCACTATGAATTTTGCTGGCCAAATTGTCTGTGGCATTTTGTCTTCAGTAAGGTTGGTAGTTTTAGTCAGGAAAGATACAGTAGATTTACTCAGTCACAGAAGCTGCTGCTGCTGATTTGAGAAATGAAGGTTTTTGTTAAATGAGGCTTTTTATTTATTAAATGAAGCTTCTTATTTTTATTTACATGATTTAGCATGGTATGAATTTCTGTGATTTATGAAAAGGAATCAGTCTCCATATGATTTCCCTGTCTTAGGATTACACACACGGTAAATGAAAGGAAAACAAGGAGGGGCGCCTCGGTGGCACAGCGGTTAGGCGTCTGCCTTCGGCTCAGGGCGTGATCCCGGCGTTACGGGATCGAGCCCCACGTCAGGCTCCTCCGCTATGAGCCTGCTTCTTCCTCTCCCACTCCCCCTGCTTGTGTTCCCTCTCTCGCTGGCTGTCTCTATCTCTGTCAAATAAATAAATAAATAAAATCTTTAAAAAAAAAAAAAAAAGGAAAACAAGGAGAGAGTAGATGGAGAGCCAACAGTCGTTTCTCAAATGTGTATACAGTAGGCTCTGTGAATCTGTCTGTTGCTATGCCCACATCAGGATAAAGCTCTCTTAGCAAGGTTATTGACCCAATTAATGTCCCTCACTTTTTTAATTTTTCATTGACTACTATCTTTCCTAAACTAGGTAATTTCAAAACAATTGCAATAAAAAAAGAACTGGTTTGAGTTTTTAAACATAGTTACACAGTGATTTCCTTACATATAATTTCTTAGCATAATGGTTCAGAAAAATAAGAAAGCACTATGAGTGAAAAACAGCCACAGGGAAGCCCATGGAAAGGAAGAACTGAGTAAGACTTTAAAGATGCCCTAGGTTTTGTGGGGGACACCTTGAGGTGGGTGAAATGGCTTGAGCAGAGTTATGAGTAAGTTAATAAAAGAGCAAGTATCTTGCAAAGTGCCTAAAACATCATAGAGTCTAAATATGTGCTTATTTCCCTTTACTTATCCTATTAGGAGTAAAATGACAAATGTAGTAGCATAGTCTTTCAGCTCACTTCAGAAATACTAAGACCCTCAGAAATTCTCTGAACTGACACCCCCCCCCCATTTTAGGGTTGAGAAAAGTGATTTACCCAAGACAGGAAAGAACTTCCGCAGACTCAGTTACTGAATTAGAGGCAGAAGTATGACTGAAGTGCAAGCCTCTGTATCCCAGTCTAGCATTCTTGGCCGCACATGCCACGCTACATGGCACAAACTGGTGTTGAAAGTGGAAATGGGCCTGGGTGCTGGGGATGTCACCAAATTTGTTGCCAGTTAAGACACATTATTTCGTTTGTATACAGAAAAGAAACCTATTATATTACTAACTGTAACTTGGATTCCTAAGACATCGTCACCACGACAGGTACTGGCAAGTGCATGCCAGAGCTAAAGAAATGCTGACCTGGGAGCCACTGGAGTGTTGGGTGTAGCAGTGGGGCACTCAGCCAGGTACATAGTATTGAGAGTGTTCCCTAAAGTAAAGGGCACTTGAGAGAAGCATGTCACATTGTATGAAATTCTGGCCCTGAACCTAGATCACAGCAAAATAGGTTCAGTTCAAAAGAGCCTCTGTTCTCTTACCCTCCACTCAATATATAGAATGAAAAACCAAAGTGAAGAGCATTTTTGCTCCTCTCAGATCAAAAGCCAGCCCTCTAGACACAGGAGTCAACTAGCGTTACTCTCAAGAAAGTGTCTACATCGTGCGTGAGGACCAAGATAGAAACAATAACTCTGCTTCTCCTTTAATTTATGAGAAATGACAAAATGACACTCAGCCTGAACAAATTAGACCCTTTCAATGAAGACGTAATGAAATCCTGATGATTTTAATCCCTTGAGCGATCCTTGGAACAGCTTAAGTATATCCGAGCCCCCAGGAGGATCCTCTCCATGCCGAGTAATGTACTCAGTAATGGGAGAGTGCTGATGGTTCTTATTACCACTCTTCCGTTAAGTAGAATTTCTGTTGCCTTTCAGAGACTGAACCTTTTCATTTAATTGCTTTCGTGTTTCTTGTTTTGCACTCTAAGAATTTGTACCAAGGGGCAGTGTGTTCACGCTCCTGTGAGGTGCTGTGCTCTGTGCTCCGTGCTTAGTAGTTAGCTTGGTTTGGGTCACTCTGGCAAAGAGAAGAGAATTACCCGTCTGAGGAGAGTCAGGGGACTTGGAGAGGGACTCGGAGAGTCACAGACCTGTGGCTAGGTGACTGATCTCCTTTGAGCCTGTGCAGTTAAGTAGGAGACTGAAAAAGGTAGGATGATAAGGTCATAAGACTATATGAAGTCATTTGTGCACTTACATCTGTTATACTTTGTTCATGTTGAAATTGCATGTCGTAAGTTTTCTGTTTTCCTATAGCAACCCAGCAACAGGGTTAAAGCGTACGTAAGCCTGCAGAGTCGAGAGAAAGCCACCGTGAAATATGTCTAGGATCCCTTTGGCACTAACTTTCCTTGCCCATACTTTGGTTCTCTTTGAAGCCAGTAGGAACTGGCCCAAGGTAGAGCTTTACATGTTGAAATTGGGGCTTTCACTGATAATTTTATTGTTTCTTTTTAAATTGTTTTGGGAAATTTTGTTTGCCTTCTTTAAGAGGTAAAAAGATAAAAATCAAGTGCTCTGAAAATTTCTTCAGGTAAATACATAGTTTTTCAGACTTAACATCTTAGATGGCTCTCTTGATCTGCTGCCGTTGGCAGGCTGTTCACGCAGCCCAGCCCCCTTACAAGGCAGATGCCAATATGAAAATAGGAGCTTGGCTGTCAGAATCCCCTCATAGACTGTTAACTGCTTAGCTTTCTACTGGGCACCAGATCATATTTGTGTTCAAAGATAAGTGCCACTAGTGGTGGCAGGAATAGGAAAGATATATTCTTTCTCTGGCTTTAAACATGTTTTTTATAGCAATGCCTTTGGATTTTTTTATTTTTTTTTATTATTATTTTTTTTACTGTTCTTTATGTTATAAAGGTTTTGGAATCTTCAGATTTCACTAACAATTTCTTCAGTACTCATTTCCCGCTGTTGTCTTTACCATCTTACATTATGCAAGATTTTAAACACTGTGCCAGTACACTTATGATTTATATTCCTAATGCTTTCAACTTCAGATTCACTGTAGAAATGGCAGTCAGAGCATCTTGAAATTGACTTTATTCTTAAGGGTCATCATGGGATATATTTTGCAGTAATTTTGTGAGGCCTTTTTTTTATTTTTAAATTCACTAAATTGGCGAATTAATTTTAGGCTTTGTTATTTTCTATCTCACGTAATCCCTCGCTTTTCTCATTTTTAGAGCCTCCTTATTTCTGACTTCTTGATTTTGTTTTGTTTTTCCCCGTTTGAAGAAAATCGAAAAGATCCCCAGTTATAGGCTGCCCCTCTAAATAAACGAAATGGTAGTACCGATAGAATGCCATTATTATTGCTCGTGGTTGGCAGAGTTCTTATTGTCCATTCTGCAAACTTAGAACGGACAGCCCTGTCTCAAAGCATTTTACATGAATAACCAAGAGAAGCAACTGAAAAAAACACCCAAGAAATTCCCTTTTTCTGTTCCTGACTCAACCACTTGCACAGCTGTATACTGTTGACTGTTCAAAGCACAGAGTTGAGAAATGGCTTCCAAATTCTCCTTTAGGGAAATTTATGTAGGTTTTTTTTTTTTTAAAAGATTTTATCTATCTATGAAGGAAAGAGAAAAAGAGCACGAGTATGGGGGGATGAACAGAGGGAGAGGGACAAGCAGACTATGTACTGAGCGCTGAGCCCAACTCAGGGTTTGATCTCAGGACGCTGAGGTCATGACTGGAGCCGAAATCAAGAGCTGGACACTCAACCAACTGAGCCACCCAGGCTCCCCTATGTAGGCTTGTTCTAAGGTTTCTCATTGCACAGCAGTCATACGCCTGAGAGAACTGAATCGTTAACCTGCTTGAGCTCTGTGAAAGGTTGATTCCAATGAAAAGGTGAATACATTTCCCTCACACCTCCACCTGAACTGATTCGTGCTCACCCTACTGTTTCTGTAAGGAAGACATGGCCTAAAGGCCGTACCTATTTAATTTAGCTTCTGTTTAAGAATTAACTGTTTTGGGGGGCACCTGGGTGGCTCAGTCAATTAAGCATCTACCTTCGATTCAGGTCATGATCCCAGGGTCCTGGGATTGAGCTCCCCTGCTCCAGGAGGAGCCTGCTTCTCCCTCTCCCTCTGCTGCTTCCCCTGCTTGTGCACACTGTCTCTCTCTCTATCAAATAAGTAAATAAAATCTTTAGAAAAAAAAAAAGGTAACTGTTTTGTTAGGGTTCCTGCCTAGCTCAGTCGATGGAGCATGAGACTCTTGATCTTAGGGTCATGAGTTTGAGCCCCACATTGGGCTTAGAGATTACTTTAAAAAAAAAAAAAAGGAATTCACAGTTTTGTGAAAAGATATATGCACCCCTGTGTTTATTGCAGCATTATTTACAATAGCCAATATATGGAAGCAACCTAACTGTTCACCAGTAGATGAATGGATAAAGAAGATACGCATGTACACACACACACACATACACACGCACAGTGGAATATTACTTAGCCATAAAAAACACTGAAATTCTGCTATCTGTGACAACACGTATGGACCTAGAGGGTATTATGCTAAGTAAAATAAGTCAGAGAAAGACAAATACCATATGATATCACCTATGTGTGGAATCTTAAGAAAGAAAGAAAGAAAGAAAGAAAGAAAGAAAGAAAGAAAGAAAGAAAGAAAGAAAAGACAAAAAGCAGAAATAGACCCATAAATACAGAGAATAAACTGGTGGTTGCAAGAGGGATAGGCAAAGTGGGTGAAGGGGAGTGAGAGGTACAATCTTCCAGTTATGGAATGAATAGGTCACAGGGATAAAAGGTACAACCTAGGGAATATAGTCAGTGTTATTGTAATGGCATTGTATGGTGACGGATGATAGCTACCGTTTGGTGAGCACAGCATAATGTATAGACTTCTGGAATCACTACATTGTACACCTGATCCTAATGTAACATTGTGTGTCAACTCTACTTCAATAAAAGAGAAAAGGGGGGGCGGGAAGAATTAACCGGGCTCTTGGGTGCCTCAGTCTGTTAAGCATCTGCCTTTGGCTCAGGTCATGATCTCAGGGTCCTGGGATCGAGCCCTGCATTAGGCTCCCTGCTTAGCGGGGAGTCTGCTTCTCCTGTCCCCCGGTGCTTCCTCTTCCTCTTTCTCTTAAATAAATAAATAAAATCTTTAAAAAGGAAAAAAGAATTAACTGTTTTGTTACTCTTAATTCACAGAAAGAAACAGAGGTAAAGGAACGGTCTGTTTTTGACATTCCTATATTTACGGAGGAATTCCTGAACCACAGCAAAGGTAATTACCAAAGTATCATTTTGTGTTTCTCAGGTTTGTGACAGGGGGCTTCATTCTCAGGGGGGTTCATTGCTCAAAAGCAGTTGTAGTGATATTCTTGACCCTAGGACTGGTCTGGAAGGAGAAAACTGTGTCTATTTCAGTAAGGGTAGCTACTCAAAAACCAGTGAAGGAAAGCTAGGCCAGTTTTGTCAAAGCTACTTCAGTCTCTGGATCAAAAGAAATAAATGTGCATCACTAAGTCAGTTGCTTTCAGACTCTTAGCCTGAAACCTTTTGTATAAACAAAAGCTTACATGGGCATCCAGAATATAAAATAAGTAAGAGCAAAGCTGACCCCATTGCAGTAAAGATGGAGACCCACAGCTGTGCTTGCAGTCTCCCAGGATCCCCCTGTGAAGCCCCTCAGGCTTCTCATTGCACAGTTTTAAAAAACAAAATAAACACAAATACCGAGAATTGCAACTGTTCCTTGCAATCTTAAGTAGGAATATGACCAGCTTTAAGAATTAAAATAGCTCTGGGGAACCAGGCATTTTATTGCTGAAATTGCTATCTGGAAGGCTATAATGAGAATAGGGAGATGAGGTGGGGTAGCTAATTAGAGACAGCTAAGCAGAACTTCCTTGTAAGAGTCTTTGGGAATCCTGGGAGACTCCTAGTGCTACATGTGTTCTGTCTGGGGGCGGGTGTCCTCAGCTCGGGAGGCAGAGCTCCGCCAGCTTCGGAAATCCAACATGGAGTTTGAGGAGAGGAATGCAGCCCTGCAGAAGCACGTGGAGAGCATGCGCACAGCAGTGGAGAAGCTGGAGGTGGATGTGATCCAGGAGCGGAGCCGCAACACCGTCTTACAGCAGCACCTGGAGACCCTGCGCCAGGTGCTGACCAGCAGCTTTGCCAGCATGCCCTTGCCTGGTAATATCCCCCTTACCTTAGCATTTCGGTGATGGCGAAGGGAGCAGGCGCTGTCTTGTCTTGGTATTAGTAGGGTGAGGCTAAAGTCTCCCCACCAAGAGGAGAGCCAACAATATAAGGGTTTTCTTGCCTCAGAGGTTTCTGTAAGTCTTATAATAGTATCTCAGTATTGGCACAGTCATCCAAAATTTCAGGCTCTCTGGTCATTTAAATTTTTCTCCAATTGTATTTTAATGTAATTTACTTTCCTTTCTATTAAGCTTAATTTGATATTCAGAATAATGGAAACTGAGTGATAAATTCTGAGTAGAGCATTTTTCTTATGTATGTTTCCTCGTTTTGTAATTTTGTTTTAATGGAAGGAAGAGGAAAACAAAAACAAGTATTTTTTGTATCCTCTTTCCTGTGAAGGATAATCACAGCAGAAAGCAGGGAGAGTCTCTAACTTTTTGTTATACGCAGCTGCTCGTATATACTATAGAACAGTTATATAGCCCATCTTTTTATTCAGGATATGTGGATTAATTTCATTTCTTTGAGGTCTCAAAGTCTCTCCTCTGAAATGAAAATCTGATCTATGGAGCAGATCAAGTGACTCCACCTGTACTTGGAGTCACTTAAGTGTGCTACGGTTGAACCGAATAGGGAGGATTTTCTTACTTTCTCTCCTTATCTCACTTCAGGAAGTGGAGAGACACCTACGGTGGACACCATTGACTCATATATGAACAGACTGCACAGTATTATTTTAGCTAATCCCCAAGACAATGAAAACTTCATAGCTACAGTTCGAGAAGTTGTGAACAGGCTTGATCGTTAGGGAATGGTGAGTGCTCACTGATGCGATATGTATGTGCCAACACGTCATCAAAAATAAGAAGGCAGTGGACTTTCTCAAAGCTACTAAAACCCTGGCCTTACATCAAATAAATGAGTTGGGGACTTCATTAAAATTACTGTTACATGGTTATTAAATGTAGTAAATAATGTGAGAAAAGAGTTCTTTCTCATGCACGCCTCAGTATGGTTTAAAGGAAAAAGCATGATTTTTTTTGTGGTTGAACCTCCATTCCAGCTTCGTTAGTTATTAGCTGTATTCTCTGGTGTTAGTTTCCCAAAGGGTTTTGAAGAGCGAATGAGAAGTTTAGAGGAAATCACCCCCAAAACAGCACTTAGAACAAAATAAATATCACTTAATTGTTAAGCTTCCTTTTCCCTGGAAAATACTAATGATAACTTACAACAGCAGTCACTGAGACATCTTATGATTATAAACCTGCATAAGTAAGAAGGTTTTCATTCAACACTCAATATCAAGAGCAACTTTTGTATGTTAAATGTCACTGTGGACTATCCTTACAGCGAAACAGCTATTGCCCTATTGAAAGAGATTTAGACTTTGAAATAGGGAGAAGGGAAGGCACCTGGCTGGCTCAGTCAGAAAAGTGCACAACTCTTGATCTTGGGGTGGTGCATTCCAGCCCCACGTCAGGCCCAGAGATTACTTAAATAAAATAGAAAATAAAAAGACTTTAAATCGATTTAAAAAAAAAAAAACTCTTAGTAAGCAAAAAAGAGAGGAGAGAGAAAATAAGCCTTCTAAAATATACTCACCAAATGACTGGTAACATGTGTTATGTTCTCTTAGAATAGAAAAAAAGTACATTTCCAGGAAGTCTCTGCCCACATAAACTTTTGGTACTAATGGTCAGTCATCAGGTGTCATTTCTTAAATAGAACTCGTATGTGTTCACCTAAATTTCTAGAGCTAGGGTGCCCTGTAGTATGCCATCCCACAGAGTTGACATCCCTTTGGTCTGCAGGTCAATGCCTGCAGACATATGAACTGTGGAAATCCTAGGACATATGGTGAGGTGGCCGTATATGAGTAGAAAAACAAAAGTGGACAGCAGGACATGCTCCTTACAGTGGCCAGTCATGGGTTTGAATCTTTAGTTATTTGTCCTGCAGGTACGAGTGCACTCATATACATATTCATATCCTAGCATGGTTTGGACCTTGAGCAAAATGTATAAGAATAAATAAAACCCATGATTCTTTGTTTAATGAGGCAACATCTGCTAGCAGAGACAAAAGCAGTAGTCTCTCCTTGGCCATGCCGTTGGATGGTAACTCTGCAAGACAATTCATTATACTTTAGCCTCAGCTGTGTTCTGGTGGGGAAAGGATTACCATCCTTCTAGTGGGTAGCCAGATGGAACAGACCGTACTTCTAAGAGATGTCTGGACTCCCTACAGAATAAAGAAGTGGCATTACCGCTGCTGTTTATGAAGGGAACAGCTTGTAAATCTAGGCCTGGGATTTTCAGGAGCTCATCATCCTTCTCATTTTCACACAGTGTTTTCAATTAGCACTCTTGTAGGCTTGAAAAGAGAGAGCTAGGAGAAACTGTGGAAGATTGTGAAAAACACAGTAATTGATAATATGGTGTCTCCTCACATAGGTATAGGGCAGTTATTGCAAGTTTTGAGCCAAAAGTGGTTTTCTATTTTGAGCATTTTGCCAGTAAGACTCTCCTAAAGCTTTGCCTATCTCAGGATCTAAACTGTAGTATCTGCTTTCAGAGGTATCGTTGAAAACCTAGATGTTACCATTATCCTTGATTTTAACCTGTATTTTGCTCTTAAAAAAAGAAATACCTGAAATGTGAACTGTTCTTATTACTACAGATTCTTACAATCTAGTCATGCAAACGTAACTAAGAGTACATAGTTCCCCACACCCGTCGAAACTGTCAAATGAAACAATTATAAAGACTGTGATTAATACTAGCTTGGCCTCATTATACAAATATGTACAGACAGCTAGGCCTGACATCCCCAGCATTCGTGGTGCAATTAATTACTCTGACGTGAGCTTGGCAAAGGTTGCGTCCACTGTCAGGAGCCAGTGAGTGAAGGGAAGCCAATGTTCTGCAGTTTCAGGAGCATATTAGAGCTGGAAGGGACCTTTAGAAATCCCAACATTTTACATAGGGAGAAACTGGGTCCCAAAGAGGTGAAATGTCTTGCCTGAAAAATATCTAAGTCGATGAGTGCAGAATCCAGGACTAGAACACATGTATCTAAATGTTGGTTCAGCAGGCTTTCTAAAACATTGCTGTAAGGAGTGGGGGTAGGTGTAAGGGGAAAGCACTAAAAAACCTTGGAATGTGAGCATTAAGATAAATAGGAAGCAAATAGAAAAACTTACAATCCAGTAATTATAATGTTATAAAATTTTGGTCAGCCTATTTAAAAATCATTTTTATGGATATACAATGAAAGATTTGCCCCAGCTGTCACCTTTCTCCGAGTCAAACTGGTACCTAGAAAAAAAGTAGGACTGGGAGGAAACCGTGGGGGCAATTTCACATTGAGAGGTGACCATGTTACATAAACTGTCAAAATCCATATGTTACTTGATTTCAGCTTAACCAAATGAAAAATATTCGGCTCTTTGAGGAACTGAAAAAAAAACCTTTCTTACACGATTGCATTTTTAGCAATGTAAGAAAATGTATTGATCCTGTGCACACAATACATTTCTACATGCATACCAAAATTTTTACATTTATGCTTGAAGAAAATTGGTTTTGATTGATTATGCATTCTTTGCGCTAAAATGGAGTACTAATTTTCCATCATCAGATTTGGCCCTTTTCTGTGTTGGGCTGACGATTTTCCTACCTCCCCATTGTTGCTGAACTGGAGCGGGGCCATGTTGCATTGAAATGTTATCTAAAACATCTCAGTGAGCTTGTGTGCTTGCAGTTTTATGAGCTCTTGTGTTTACACGCACCCTGCTCCTCACCTCAACCCTACCAGAAATAGAACAGAGCATTTTTTTTTAACCCAGAGCCCTAACCTTTCTGATCAGTGCTTACCTTTTGGGTATCTTCATTGTTTTTCTCCCTCCCAATCCTACAGGTCTTAGAGCGCCATGATGTTCTGTAAGTGGTTTTACTTGTGAGGAATGAGAAGCCATCCATGGAAATTTGAACTGAGTGGAGGCAGAGAGGGGATACAAATTGCTCTGCTTGGGAAAGAGCTGTCGGTTAGAGGAGTTCAACCTTCGCCCTTGGAAGCCGTATGAGACAGCAGCTGGAGGAACATGGATACACACTTCCTGTGGAACTGTCCTTGTGCAGCTTTGAAAATATACAGCCACTCTCCCAGGTCTTCGGTTTCCTGTCATCTGCATTTCTTTCTGATAAAGTGGGTCTGCATAGATTCTGCCCACCGGCCACCATGACCCTGACCTCTCCTGCAGCAGAAGGGAAGCCTTTCTCATTGCTCTATCGCATGGGACCCTTTTCTCAGTGGCTCTGCTTTTCTTACCTACCTGTCACTTTTTTTTTATATATACCTTTGGGGATGATTTTTTATTTCCTTCACCCCCTCCAAGTTCGACATCTCCATTTTCTGACCTCTGGGCTCTGTTGCTCAGCAGGGCTCTGAAAGAGAGCTTCTCTCATTGGACAGGCCCAGGCTTCTCCCATCATTGTCCTGCTGTGACTCCAAAGAAAGGAGCTTCTTGTTGACAGTGCCCTGTGGAGCGAGGCTGTGTTTCCTACCCCACATGGTGCTCAGTGGGTGCCGGCCCTCACCGAGGCTTTGTGATTGCTGCCCTGAAGGAGAATGCTCTTTCCTTCCTCCTTGCTACTGCCTGCTGTTTCCTAAGCATTGCTCCTGCACAGACACGGTGTCCCAGCCCCAGCAAGGCTCTTCGGTTCCCATCTGTTGGCAATGTCTTGTGGAGCATTTTTGCTAAGGAAAAGGTCATTGGCAAATAGGAGAGAACGGGAAAAGTAGTTTCTCATTTGGCATTGAAAAAAAAAAACAACCCAAAGTGTATCGTGAGTGAGAACTGAGGGAATCCCTGGCTGCTTTAGGTTTACCGATGCAAGGATAGGGACAGGTGGAAATGTTCAAAATCGTCCCTGAGCTGACAAGCAAGGGCACGGAGGAATTCGTCTTCCTCCTGTAGCCGCAACTGCAAAATCTTCGTCAAAAGGACAAGCTTCCCTTCCTTTTCCCCTCTTAGGAAGTGATTTTTTTTTTTTTAACACCAAAAGGGAAGAGAGGTTTCTGAGTCTCCCCTCAGGTTTTGTTGTGTTTTGTTTCGATGCTGTAGAGCACAAGGCTGACAGTTGCAGCTGAGATCTTTGGAACCAAAGTGGGGCACGCTGAGCCCATTGTCTCGGCACCACGCCACTGAAGCAGGTGGAAGTGTGTCCCCTTCACAATCTGCTCATGAGCCAGGGCACAAGCCAGAAACCCCCTGTCGTGTTGCTGCACCATCCTGTCTTCTCAGCATCTCCGTACCTGATTTATTAGCCCAAAGGAAATAAAATAACAACAAAAACAACCTTTTAAAAAAAAATGTTATGTGAGCACACGGCAAATTTCCATGCACTGAAGCCCCCCACACACCACTGCTTGGCAACTTCTTAGAATAAGAGCCCAGCATTATCTGTCGCCATAAGCCTAGCCTGCTTTGTTCTGTATTTTTCTGTTTTCCTGCCCTCACCTGCTGTTCCTGTCACTTCCCTCAGCCTCCTTGCCTGCTCAGTCCAAGCTAGAACACCCTGTGTGTCACAGAAGGACAGCCAAGCCAGTTCTGGAAGTTTGTGTCTGCCTTCCTCCAGACACTTTGTCTCCTTTTCCTTTCCTCCTGATATTTCTGTTTCTCCTTTGTGTCAGTTTTGTGCACCTTTGTTACCAGCACTGTTGACCAGGAAAGGCTGTACCTTGGTCCAAAGATTATCATTCTCCAGATTCTAGCTAGGACATCTGACATTGACTTGAAACATTTGCATATTCAGGAATGCCCCAGACCTTGCAAGAGCCTACACTCTGAAACCAATTTCACAAACTACGCAGGCTGCTTTTGAAATACTGCCTCTCCCAGTTGCTACACACCTGACTCCGATGGCTGGGATTCAGCTGCCACAAAACTATCAGATTCTGTAAAGCAGGTCTGTGTTCCTTAACCAGGAGGTGGTAAGTGAGGTTACACGCTAACGCAGTACCTAACTCATGTTCCCCAATATACTTGTAGATATTCCTGCACACTTATAGGTTCTTCTCATGAAATAACTTGTTGCCTATTCAGTGTTACGGATTTTTTTCTTTCATTAAAACACAAGGAGCAGCTGAGGAAAGTAAGACAAAGTGTTTTATTTCTGACAACATTACATTTTAGGGGAAAAATTTGTGTATATGTGTTTGGAACTGTTGAAATGCCAAGTTTTCTGTACAAGTGTTTTTGTAATTAAACTTTTAGATTTTCTTTGTTTTTGAAGAAGTTGATATGCTTGCTTGACACTTGCCTCATTAAAACTTTTCTATGTTGAATCCACCTCATTCAATTTTCCCTGCATTGTAATGAAAAAAGTCCTACCTCTGCCTTTTCATCTTAAAGACTTTGTCAACTCCACATTAATCATCAAGACTGTTATGCTTTTAAAACATTAACACATTCATTTTACTAATTGCTTATTCAAAACGTGTCTTAGCTTGTTTGAGAGTTCAACTCTTTTAATGTATGTTACAACAATACAGTGAGTTGTAATTCATTTTAATGTAGCAGTAGTATTCTGGAGGCAATGTGAAAGAAGTCTGATGTTCTTTCTTTTGACAGAAGAGATTAGTTGTCCTTAGATGCTTGCTTTTAAAAATAACCACTACTTAACTAATCAAAATCATTTTTAAAGGGAATCTCTCACCTATTTCCACCATGCTTTTAAAATCCTAGAGGTGAGAGAACCTGGCTTTCAAAGCCTGCTGCTCTCCAAGTAGCCACTGGTGGTGTTGCATTGGGCAAGATTTGCTTTGCTCCAGCTCCAGTGTCCTCTCCTGACAGAACACATGCCTCACAGCTCTCTTACACTGTTGTTAGAAAGCTAGAATTAGGGAACAGGAGTGACCATGCTTTGGGGAACACAAAGACTTGGTTACATGAGTGCCAAGAATTATTGAGCCAAATCAGTTAGGATGGGGCTTGACTACACGCTTAACAGAAACCCAAATCAGCAAAAACTTGAACAAGAAATGCATCTCTGTCATGGAAAAGTATTCCAAAGGTTGGTAGTCCAAGACCAGTATAATGGCTCCTGTCCGCACCACCACATGGTTCCTTTCTCAGGGTCACCTCATGGTCCAAAGTAGCCACTTGACCATCAGCCATCATTTGAAATTCTGGGCAGTATGAAGAAGAAAAGGGGGCGAGGACAAAATGGGCAAACCCAGCTGAGTCAGCACCCTTTAAAGAGTCTTCCTGGAAATCACACTCAACATTTCCAGAGCTCAGTCATGTGACAGCAGCTCACTCTAAAGGAGGCCAAGAAATGTCACCTTTCCTTGGACATTACTTCCCCCAGTGATACATGAGTTACAGTCACTGAAGAAGGGGGAAATGAATACAGAGTAAGCAACTAACAGTTACGTGTTACTCTGCACGCACCAAAGCCAGCCCTGCTGTATCAGTGAGCAGGGTGCATTATTTTGCCTTTGCGTCTGAGAATTGGTCCTATACTTCCTTGGGACCCCACCCCCACCGCCAAACAGCAAAAAAGCCAAGGACTAGCTTCTCTTGAGTTCCCCTTTCCTGTTCCCACCTTAGCTTCTTCCAAACCCCTCAACAGCTGGTGGCCAGTCCTGTTTGGTAAAAGTCAACATAAACAGGTGGTATTATTTCCCCCAGTTGTTTGTTCCCTTTCTCTAACTGCTCAGCATCTGCTGGATTAAAACAACAGCAGGATAAACTTTCCCTGAGGGTGGGGGAATCGAAGCACTGTTTGGAGGAAAAGCTCATAGCTACTTCCTGCCCTCCAAAAGAATTTCCTGCCTTGCAACTGAGAGTTCCCAGTCAAGGGTTTTTTCTTTGTTTCATTTATTTGCCTTTTGACACATACCCTGCACTCAGAATATCTATAGAAATAAACACTAGCTCATGTGCCAACTCTGGACTGAGAGAGCAGGTAAAATGTCAATGTCCATTCATCCCCCATCCAGAAACCATTTCACTGTAGTTTTCGTGAGAACATGTGTCTACGGGGAAAAACTGCATAAAAAGTTCTAACATGGGCACCTTGTTTTAAGAGCTTTGATACAGGTAAATAATTTTTGGAGAGTGAAAGAGTTGGCTTGAATCTCACCTGACAAGAGATGATTTTTGCATAATTGCAGGAGGGTTGACAATGGGGAGTAGATCTGAGCCCTGAGGGGTCTGCATCTTAACTAATAAAACCCATATCTGAAACATAAATACAAAGGCTAGCTGATAACAATCAGAGTTTTTCTAGTAGAGGTTGACATAGCTGGAAAATAATAGTTGGATTAATTGTAACTTAGATGAATGGTTTTCAAAGTGTGCTTTTGACTTATTAGTAGGCCGTTAAATCAAATCGGTCAAAAACATTTTTTAAAATGAAATGAACAGAGGGGCGCATGGGTGGTGCAGTCGGTTAAGCGCCCAACTCTTGATATCGGCTCAGGTCTCAATCTCAGGGTTAGAAATTCAAGCCCTGCACTGGGCTCCATGCTGCACTGGGCATGGAGCCCACTTAAAAATTAATTAAAATGAAGAGAAACTGTCAGAAAACATATAGTAAGGGTAAGTATTATTTTGCAAAACTTTTTTTTCCCACTTTAGTTCATATACATGTGCTAGGTTAGAATGTAAAATATGTTTCTTACCAAGGGGGTCAAAATAAAGCCAGTCCATGACGTTTCACTACCTCCGAAATTGGATGGGATCGCTGTGTTCTATTTTGCTGGGCTCTGCAGTTTTCTACTGTGTGACCTTAGGCAAGTTGCTTAAACTAGTCAGTTTTCTTATCTGTTACACAGGGATATTTATAGTTCTATTGTGTAGGGTTTTATATGGATTAAATTAGCTAATCCATGTAAAACATTTAGTACCTATCACAGAATAGATACCTGAATGTTAACTATTACAATTTGTGAAAGATTCAAGGGAAGTGAGAACAATTAGACATACCATAGGCCAAGCACTCTCCTCTGCTTTTTATATAAATTATGTCATTTAATTCTTCCCACAACATTATAGAGTAGGTCTACTGTACCCACTTTACAGGTAAGCAAATTGAGACTCAAAGATGATAAGCAGTTTGCACCTGGGAAGAGACAATGGATTATACCCAGATAGTTCTGACTCCACATTCCTCTGTAGTCAGACTGTCTTAGAGATACTTAATGGGACTGGCCTGAGTTCAGAGCAGGGGCATAGTATGCTGGGTGTGAGAACCAGAATTAGACCTCATCATCCAACAATATTTGCCGAATGTCTTTCATTTGTCAGGAGATAACTCCAGCTCCCTGTCCCCATGGAGTTTATATCCTGCTAGGGGAAAAGAAACTATAAACAGATAACCTAACAAACTCCCCTCCGCGGGTTGCCAAGAGAAGATGGAATGCTACAAAATAACTAAGAGGAAAGGCTTCTCTGAAAAAGTAACATTTAAAGACAGACCAGGCTGACTCCAAGGAGCCTATTCTATTAGGGAATAGAACAGCCAAAATCCTGAGGCAGGGATGAGCTGTGGGATTTCAAGGAAGACAGAAAAACCCATAAGGCTGGAACAGAGGACAAGAGAGTCGGAGTGGCTTTGAAGTTGCCAGGTAGGCAATACAAGATCGTGTAGAGCCTTGCAAGGTGTGGTAGAGAGTTTAAGTTGTATTCTAAGTGGCGTGTGAAGAGAGCTCTACAAAGGTAAGCATCATGATCTGATCCATGTGGCCCACGTGTCACTGACTGCTGTGTCCAGAACTGGGGGGGGGGGGGGGGGGCAAGAGCAGAATCAGGCCAATTCGAAGATGGGCCCAGGGGATCCGACTCCCGGTTTGGGCCCAGGTCGTGATCCCAGGGTTGTGAGGTCCAGCCGCACGTGGGGCTGTACGCTGAGCACAGTCTGTTTGAGACTCTCCCTCTGCCACTCCCCGCCACCACGTGCTCGCGCCCTCACTCTCTCACTCTCAAAATAAGTAAATCTTTAAAAAAAGAAGAAGATTGGCAGCGGAGTCCAAGGCAGAAGTGACAATAGTTGGGCCTCGAGTGGTGGCCATGCAGACAGAAAAGAGCAGACAAATTCAGGATATATTTTCAAAGTGTAATGGACAGAAGTTGTGAGGAGAATGTGGAGAACGAAAGAAAAGAATTAGGATTAACTCCCTCAGAGGGGCGCCTGGGTGGCTCAGTCAGTTGAGCATCCGACTCCTGATTTCGGCTCAGGTCATGATCTCGGGATCGTGGGATCGAGCCTAGATGTTTTTGGCTTGAGCAACTGGGTAGTGCCATTACCTGAGATGGAATTGACTTAAGGCTGGAACATCATGAAGGAAAAAGCGAAAGTTCTGTGTGGGACTTGCTAAATCTGAGAGTCAACCAGCAGATGAGCCCCTGCGCAAGACACTTCGATCTCTCTGCTATCCACTAAACGTTTCCTTTCAGCTCTTCAGTCTGTGGTTCCATGAGACTGTAACTTCAGGTCAGTGTTTGCTGACATTCCTCCCAGCCTCAGCGCATGCACACACACGAAGCTCCAGCTACCCAAGCTGTTTGTTGAACTATGAAATTAAGGAATGGTCTCCTTTTTAATTCTTCAAGCTCCTTAGGAAAAGAATTTTTCAAACCTTGCATTTGCTTAAGGTTGGCATAAAGCAGCTGAATGTTCTAGGATATAAAAATCATACCATAACCTGATGGCTAGAAAATCCTGGGACAAGTAATGGAAAGCGTCTGCTTGAAGGAGACTGGCCGGTATGTTTGGCGTCATTCAAAGAAGGGTAATGTGAGAAGACATCAGTGATACAGCCAAAAGGTTTATGGAATCAGCAAATGGGTTCCTGCCAGGGGTGCTTTTGCTATCTTCAAGGATAGACATTAACTCAAGGCAGCTGGGTCCAGGCACTGGAATGTAAGATAATAATCTATTTTCCTTGGGGCTGCTGTATTTTTTTTTTTTTAATTTGGGGCGGTTTTTTGTGCTTTGTTTTGTTTTAAGATTTTATTTTTAAGTAATTCCTATGCCCAAAGTAGGGCTCAAACTCACAACCCGGAGGTCAAGAGTCGCACGCTCCATCCACTGAATTAGCCAGGTGTCCTCCGGGCTGCTGTATTTTTAAGTGGACTTCCACTTATCAAAAGAAGTTCTTTTTTTTTGAGGACAAACTAGTGTGGTCATTATGGATTTTAGTCACCCCTCAAGAGAATGAATATTTTAGATATAGTCATTCATTCAAATATTGTCCAAATACATACTCTGTGTTTTAGGTATAAAGCTGAGGATGTCCGTCTCCTCAAGAAGTTCACAATGTAAGAAAGAATACACGTGAGGGGCGCCTGGGTGGCACAGCGGTTAAGCGTCTGCCTTCGGCTCAGGGCGTGATCCTGGCGTTGCAGGATCGAGTCCCACATCAGGCTCTTCTGCTGTGAGCCTGCTTCTTCCTCTCCCACTCCCCCTGCTTGTGTTCCCTCTCTCGCTGGCTGTCTCTCTCTGTCAAATAAATAAATAAATAAAAAATCTTAAAAAAAAATAAAATAAAATAAAATAAAAAAGAAAGAAAGAATACACGTGAAAGCTGACTACAGTAGAGTCTGATAAATTATCAAATGGCTGTAAGCAAACTGTTTTGGAAAATACAAAGGTTGTGCTTGGGGAAGGTCAAAAAAGAGCTTTACCAAGATAACAGTTTGAGCTAGGCCTTAAAGAAAGTACGGCTGACCCCTGAACAACATGGCTTTGAACTGCGTAGATTTTTTCAATAAATACAGTATAGTACTATAAATGTATTTTCCCTTCCTTATGATTTTCCTAACATTTTCTTTTCTCTGGATTACTTTATTGTAACAATACGGCATATAATATATATAACATACAAAATACGTGTTCATCGACTATTTATGTTATTGGTAAGATTTCCAGGCAGCAGCAGGCTATTAGTAAAGTTTTGGGGAAGTCAGTTCTGTGTGGATTTTTGACTGCATGGGAGCTGGTACCACTAACCCCTGGCATTGTTCAAGGGTCAACTGGAGTTCTTTAAGAGAAGCAAAAAATAGAACTGGAGATATGAGTGCATTTTTGCTGTACTCAAGTAATTCCTAGAACACAGGAATCCAGGGTATTGATTTTATATATATATATATAAACATATATACATATGTATATATTTTTAAGAGTTTTTTGAAAATGGGTTATAAATGGGCCTTGCCTACTAAGGGACTTAGCTTTTATTTGTCCCGGGCAAGGCATCAAGGCTGTTTTTGCAGTGATGGGAGATGAAGAAAAACTAGACCAGAAGTTCTTAACATGTTTTCTGCCATGAACCCATTTTTGCAATCTTGTGAAGCCTATGGACGCTTCTCGGAATGATGTTTTTAGGTGCAGAAAATACAGTATGTAGGATTACAAAGGAAACCAACTATACTGAAATACAGCTATCAGAATATTTAAAATGAGTTACACAGGAATACTTGTGTCTCTTAAAGGATTAAATAACATTTTCTAGCAGCAGCTCTAATAACTACCATAATTTTAAAGTAATAATGATCATACATGGTTTTCAACATCTGTAACAGCTGTTACGTGGTGTGGAATATCTGTGCTTCGGCTAGTGGCAAAGTCACAGGGCCTGCCAGTACTACTGGGCCCCGTTGCCAATATTTAACATCCAAAAAGGTGCAAAATTTCAGTTAGAGGTTTATGAAAATCAAGAAGCAACTTTCTTCCCCTGTTCGTATTTGCAGTTCTTAGTCCTTGCTGGACTCCTGAATTCAAAGCAGTGTGGGGAGAGACGCGTCAGCAGGCTGTCAGCACAGTCAGGACAAGAAGCAGGAAGAAGCTGTGGTGGGCGTGGCAGAGACACTGGAGAGACATTTGGGAATTTGACTTGGTTTCTCCCAACCCTCAGTGAGGGACTCCTCAAGAAGAATTGGGGGGTAACACGCGGTCTGGCCAGACAGGGTCAGGAAGGCATCAACCGTTAAAGTAGCACAAGCCCTCGCAGCAGCTGTCCAAGTTGCCGTGTAGTCTCATTCATCGGTTCAACTAGTAGTTATTCCCCTCTGTGTTCGGCACAAGGAATGCAGCAGAACAGAGCTGATGCTTGCTTTCACGGAGCTCGCTTTCTCAGGGAGGAAACATGATTAAGCAAAGCTAAGTCAATAGGTGGTCACCGTTGGGCTCAAAAGGAGGAAGAGAGTGGTGGTCCTGCAGAGAGTGCTGGCAGGGAGTAGGGACCTCTTTTAGACTGTGGGGTCAGGGAAGACCTCTCCAAGGAAGTGACACTTAAGACGAGACCAGAACAAGGAGTAGGACTTAGGTAAGGAGTCAGCAAAAGAGGACGAAGACCAGCCTCTGTCGGTGCTGTAAAGGGGCTAAATGAAAATCAGGGGAGGGGAGCAGAGGAAGCTCGGGGAAGCGTGGCAAAAGGCAGACAGGAGTTAGACCACAGAAGGTCTTTCAGCCACCTTAAGGACTTTGGGTATTGAGTGCAGGGGGACACCACCGAAGATATCAAAGAGGGAAGTGATAGAATCCAGCTTGTGGTTTTCGGAAATTCTCCTGGCTGCTCTCGGAAGGGTGGGTTGTAGGCAGCAAAGCATTGAAATAGGGAGGGAAGGTGTGGCTGTGGCTGAACCCCGGGAGAGACGCTGGTGGTGGGAGCTCCCACTGAGGCCTGAACAGAGAATGGAGGGAGGAGAGGATGCAGTAAAGCTGCGTGGGTGGTAGAATGAGCAAGATGAGTGACAGCTCGAGGTGGGAAGGTGGGAGGAGAGAGGGCAGCTGTGCACGAATCTCCAGCTTCAAACAGATCCATAGAGGTGCCATTTGTTGGGAGGGAAAGGCTGGAGAAGGAGCAGACGGGGCAGGCAGGAATGTCTACAAAGCAGAGATCCTTGTGGGCACGTTCATTTGAGATGCAGGAGGGTGGGTGTTAAATAAGCATCTATAGCGACAATTCTAAAGCTTAAAGATAGGTCTGGACTTGGGGTGACATTTACTAAAGACTCCTAAGGAGGTGCTAAGTGTCAGTCCGTTCCTCTCAGATCCCGGCACTGAATTACAGGCACAAAGTCAGACCCTGCCGACCTCCACCATCCGTACTAAAGATTTCACTCTTTGATCCTTGGCCCTCCTGTCAACTTTGACTATTTCTTTGTTCTGCCCTTGATACCAGAACTGCATCTGGACCCTGGTGCAACTTTCCAGTCAGCTTAAATCAGGCAGTATCTCTGAAGGTGTTCAGAGCATTTAACTTGGAGAGGTTCCTCGTGTGGGATTTCTGCAGGGGGAGCTTTGCTTCTATAAAGATGCTAAACGTCCTCGTGCCTTCCAGTGAAATACTGTTTATCACGGCCGATTTTATAGCAAATATGATTGGGATGTTTACTGATTGTTTCCTAGAACTGGAAGAAAATAACAGGACAGACCGAGGGAGTGGCAACAAGTAAACATGCTAACGACACAGGGGAAAGGGCTATAAATTTTAGAAAACTGTAAATTGTGATCATGCAAAGAAGAGGTTTCACTGTAGCCTGAAGATCTGACCCACGGCTAAATGGGGCCAAGATTAATCATGTCTTGGCCTTATACATAAGCCGAAGGATCTTTTCTAAAGATCATGCCTATTAAAGCAGTGAAGACTTTTCTGCAGGTAATACCATAATGAGCTCTGGGCATTTAATGAGAGACAAGTGCTACTGTTAAAGGGGTAACCTTCGGCATCTAATCTGGAAACGAAGTGGGCCTGCTTGCTCTGCAAAATGAGGCCCCAATTCAGTCCACGAGATGAAGAGGACACTCACGTTTCTAGATGCTCCAGGGCAGGCAAAACTGAAATCTTCCAGGTGAGGGAGAAAGGTGTTTGTTTTTGTTTTTATAATTAGGAAAGGACTTTACATGTTAGGAGCAAGGCACTGACTCCAGGCTGCAGGCCCAGAGGCTTCTAAAAGCAGTCAAATAAAAACAGCGTTCAGGAACAAAACAGCCTAAAGAGCTTGATGGAGTTTCCCAAAAACCTCCGAGGAACAGACAGCATTCTGAGAAGAGGAACAGACAGCATTCTGAGAAGCGACTGGCTTCCATCTCCATCACAGTGGCTGTCTCTGATGAGGGAGCTGCCTGGCCAAAAGAACATCACCAGTGTGACACCAGAGAAAGTGCCATCTCACCCCGTCCCTTGCTCTCCAGCCCCCAGAAGCCTCTCCTCTAAGGATTTCTGTTGTGTCAGCTCTCACTTTGATATGCACTAGAAAGTGCCAGGATGCAAGCCTGACCCTCCTTCCCCCAAACTGTCACGTGGACAGGATACTGCCTCATGTCCTGGCCCCCACTGCAACGTCCTGCCCCACTTGCTGCTTCTGGCTTCCTCTCGAAATCCCAGGAGACGAAGGCAGCAGGGGCAGGAAGGGAGCTAGCAGGGTCTCAGAGGCGGAAACCCTCTGGATGCCTGAGCCCCAGCTGCTTTGCCATGGGCCTGCCTTTCTGGGTGGGAGCAAGGGGAACCTCCAGCTTCCCCCAAATGTCCCTTTCTTAAACCTGCAGCAGCACAAAACAAGCCAGTTCATTGTGTTCTTGGATATAAATATTGATTCTAGGTGGTGTTAACATTCTGTTCATAAAAGAATGTAACACATTTCTCCCACACCATATTAGACTAATGTGTTGTTTGGCCAAGAGAAGTACAGATTGCTGGCTTCTGCAGGAAAATGTGGACATTTAAATGCATGCAGCTCGCAGACGTCTAGGCAGCATTCTGGGAATAGCAACCAGGTCCCTTCCCAGGCTCCGGCTCTGCCCTCCTCCGGCCAGTCTCTCCTCTCCGAGCTCCATTGTTTGCAAATGTCACTGGCAGGGGAAGATGCTTTCTTAGAATTAGATCTTGTTTCTCAAGGACCTGGAAATGTGTGCAGTTGCTCTCTTCAGAAAGCCCACAGGGGCAAGGCCAAACATCTTTAGCTTTCTTCCCCTGGGGGAAAGATCTGGGAGGTCCTGCTCTTCTGTTTTCTTTTTCCCCCTCCACGTGGGAGGGAAGGGCAAAGGCTTCAGACCAGAGGTGGTCCCTCCAAGCATTCCACCCAGGCTGAACGGAGCCCAAGCCTCCAATGTGCTGGCTGCCCTGGCAAGGCAAATTCCCCACATTCCACCAGTGCTCTTGAGGGGAAAACTGAACTAACGAGAAAGTGGAATTCTTGATGTGTATGCTCGCTCACTCGGTGCCAGCACGTCTCACACGGACAGATCCTCACCCAACGTTTCGTAAGAGAGTGGTAGAGCCCATTTCCAGATGTGTGGGAGAGCTGCCCGGGACAGAAGGCTGTCGGGAGAGCCAGCGCCCTCTGCTGTCCTGGCCGGGAAGCATCACGATGGGTGGGGAGGGACCTGGGGGCTCCAGAAAGCTGGCGGCCCTGTTCAAGCCCACAGCGGACCTACGCTGGTCTGAGGAGGGCCTGCAGCTCCTTGCTATTCAAACGTCGAGTCTGCAAGGAGCTGGCTTCCCTCCGTCTAGCTGGCTCTCTGCATGTTTTGCGGTTGTGAACAAGCCAGAAATGAAGAGGATTTATAATAAAACCCCAGCCTCCCACAGCATCCGCTGGTCCTGTTCCCGAGAAGGTGCGGAACAGTGGTGCAGCTCCTGCCCGTGAACCTGGCCAGCAGGCCCAGGCAAGGCGAGGCGGTGAGGGCAGCCTGCCCAGGGAGAGACCTTCCGCCCTCCGGCCACACCCTTGCCTAAGAATGCAGCTTCCAGAGGCCTTGCTGGCTCCAGCCGAGGGGAAGTTGCAACTGCTCCCACTCAGGCACACATCTCCAAGGGGCCTCCAGAGCTGGCACAGCAGAGAGCCTGGCTCCGTTTACAAGCTGAGACCGAGCTGCCGCCCCCTCTGCTAGCTGTCTGCCAAGACAGCCACACGGCAGTGGGTCCCCGGCGGGCTGCAGGGTCGGGCTTGCTGCTGCAGGGGAGGCAGAGGGGGGTGGAGAGAGCGGTGCTGGGGAAGGATGATGTGGACATATTCAGGTGGGAGTGTGGGGAGTCTGGCACACCAACACACTGCTCGGACAACCTTGCGGTTTTGCAAAAACGGGCACAAGCAGTTTTTGGTTGGGAGGGGCAAGGTTTTTAATTTATTTATTTATTTTACTTACTTATTTGTTTATTTATTTATTTATGTTTTGGCAAAACGACCTCCTCCCTGCTGGGAGAAGAAAAACCCAACCCGCCGGAGCCAACCCCTAGCAACAATGCCCTTCTCTCTCTGGGACCAATTTCCAGACTGCACAGCGGTCCTGACAAGGTCAACGAGCTGGAGCTGTAAGCAGAAGATCTTTATCTATGTGGGAAATAGGAAAATCATTTGACTGATAAAAGGAAATACGATAAATAGCATCTAAATTCCTGGCTGCATCCCCCAGGGCCCCTCCTCTGCTGGAGAAAGTGCGAGGGGCAGGAATACATGTGCTGCTCCAGCATGTTTAAAAATAGCGCACAGCACACAGCCCTTTCTTACCTTCCAGAAAGACTTCATTACCGGATCCTCAGCCCTGAGCCCGCAGAGCCGCTGCCGGCGCTTTCTTCTCCCTGTGCTGGATTTTTCTTTGTTGAAAGCGTGAAGGCAGTGTGCGAGGTACATTTTACTCACGGGCCAGCTCCTGCTCAGCTCGCTTCACTCGTGCTGCGTTGGAAGCTCCGGAGAAAGTCCATTGTATTTAATGGAGTGTTAACTCTGTTTATTCTCTGGGACTTGTGCAGTAATTTTACGCTCATGCAAAATAAGCAACTTGAACCTGAAGCGGGGGGCCTCTCCCCTGCTCCCTACCCCTGTGGGCCCCAGTCCCTAGGCCCCTCTGGCCCTCACAGCCAGCCCTCCTCCGGCTCAGGTGGCCGAAGAAAGCCTGACCTTGGTGGAGCAGGGAGACCTGGGGCTCCCGCTCACGGCTGCCACTTGCTGGGAGGTGGGTCTCTTCATCTCTCAGAGACTCGTTTTTCTCAGCTGTAAAATGGGGATTTAATTGGGCCCTACATACCTCGGCAGGCTGTTGACGTACAACAAACATCATGGAAACACATGCGGATGGGTTCTCCCAAGACCTCCACGCTGTGACTCCCCACTGGGCCACTTCTGTATCCCCTCGAAAGCCAGCTGACATCTCCTGACCCTCTCTTCACTGGAACTGGGGACTGGGGGGGCGGTCTGTACTGACGGTGAAGTCCACTGATAGGGCTGTGTCCTCACTATGCTGCGGATACGTTTTAAATCTAGGACTACTGCTACATTTAATACTGGGCATTCTCCTCTCAGGAAGCAGTTTTCTCTTCTTGCCATTTACTTATTCACAGCGCCCAGCCCTAAAAGTTACGGAACACAGAAAAGACTACACGCTCCCTTTTAGCTCTGAAACTCTGGGATCAAAATGGATGAATGCCATGCAGTTTCCAGTAGGCTATGAAGTTCTGTGTAAACTACGTCTTGGATTATTCCCACCTGACCTAAACACTGGATTCTTAGGGACCTTCCAGAGTGCGCCCCACCCCACCCCCCTGCTCACACCCCATCTGGCCCTTGGCTTGCGTTCCCTCTCCAGGAGTTAGGCTGTCCCTCTTGTATCCACAGGTCAGGTCTGAGTCTCCCACCCCTCCTCCCTGGAGTTCCTTGTCTCTGGTCCCAGCTCCCTCGGGCCTTCCCCATCTGGCATTCTGTGGAATCCTCAAACTCAATTTGTCCAAAATGATATAGTCTCCCTAAACCGACAGTTTCTCGTGTGTCTGCCAGCTCAGTTAAGAGCTCCACTGCCCACTCACGCTGGAGAACCTGAAATCATTCTGCACGCTTCTCCCTGGATTGTAACCCTCCTCGTGGCTGTGCCCCCACCTCCCTCATTCACAGAACACCCCGGATTCAGCTATCCCCGGGCCAGGACTTTCTAAGGCCCTCAGCACTCAGCTTTCCCCTGGGCTCCAACAGTAGCTCTTTGGTTTGCTTTTCTTATTAACTAGATCTGCAGCAGTTCTGGTCACCCTTTAGTCCTAATCCTGGCGCCCCCATCTGTCCTACCTGCCACTCTAAGACCCATCTTTATAGAATGCAAATCTAAGCTTGCAACTATCACTCTATTTAAATCATCGTTCTGGCCCTTGCTTTTGCTTTTATGGTCTTACTTAAGCCTTCTGATAATTCAGAGGATAATCATTACCCTCCCCATTTTGCAGTTGAAACAGATTTGCTAGCTTAAAGGGCTCAAGGCCACGTAGCTATTATGCCTTGCAAAATCAGGATTTGAACCCACGTTCAAAAGGGCAGCTAGTTCAGTGCCTGGCACACAGCAGGTGGACCACGGTTTGCCCTTTGTTCCCTCTATGGCAAACTTCAGTCTCTTTAGCAAGGTACAAAGGACCATCCCATCAGAGCTGGCCAATGTCTCCAAAAGCATCTCTTGCCATGCCCCATGTCCTGTCATTCCCACTACCCATCAGGCCACATCAGATCACTTGCTGTTCCCCTTCCCGACTGTACCTTTTTGAAATCCTCTTCCCCACTGCTTGGCAGGACTTTTCTCTCTCTATCCTTCCTCATCTGCAAGCAGCAGGCCAGATGACACCCCCCCTGGGATGCTTCTTCTGCTCCCCAAACACAGAATCCACGGCTCCAGTGTTCCTTTCACCAACACCGCTGTTGTTAGGCCTATCTGGACTCTGATCATATGAGAGTGTGGTTATTCGGGCCTTGTCCCTTCCCATCTTTGTATCCTCAGTGCCTGGCATCGTGCCTGGGACAGAGTAGGGACGCAATAGAAGCGTGTGGAGTTTCACTCCATCCCTCACCCTTCCTATGACTAATGCTTCATTTCATCCCTTTGGGAAGGTTAGAATATCTCCTAAGAATTGTTTGCATCACCTCTGCTCTCTGATTTCCACGCCCACCTCCACATTGATCTGTTCTTATCAAGGTCACCAGAGACCTGCCCATGACCAGACCCCCAGACACGCTCCACACTCACCCTCCATTGGGCTCAGCAGCGCTGGGCACACCGGCCGCTTGCTCCTTCAGTCACTCTTTCCCCTTGGCTTCTGCCTTCGAAGCCTGCCGTTTCCTCTCGCCTCTCCGGGTCCTGCCAGTCCTCAGCCGACCCCCAGAAACAGAGTGCCGCGGGGCTCGTCCTTGGCTCCATTCTCTTCCCTCTCTACATTCTGTTCCGGAATGGGCGTGTCAATTCCCACGGTTTAAAATATTACCTCCATCTTCAGCTCTTAGCTCCAGATTCAAGTATTTAACGACCTATGTGATTTCATTTAATCACTTAGCTGATTCTTAGGTATCTAGGGCTTTCAAAGGCTAACAGTGATTCTCAGTTTTATTCCCCAAACCTTTCCTCCCTCAGTTCTGCCCAACAACATCATGGGTCCCCTTCCTACGATCTTGGGAGCAACTTATCTAGGAAGAAAGTGCCTTGGAAGAGGGCTCCAATCTAGGGAAGTTTAAATATCATGGTTTCCTACGTTTGACTTGGGGAAAAGATTCCTTAACCTGGTATCCAATGCCCACCAGGATCTGGCCCCAGCCTGCCTTCCATCCTGCCCCTAGACCAGAAATGGGCAAGCTATGGTCCACCAGCCACGTCTGTCCCACCTCGTGTTTTTGTATAGACGTAAGCAAAGAACGATTTTTTTATCTTTAAATGGTTGGAAAAAATCAAGAGAAGGATAATATTTTGTGACACATGAAAATTACATGAAATTCAAATTTCAAAGTTGTTCTGGAACACAGCCATGTTCCTTGGTGCACTTGCTTATTCTCCATGGCTGCTTTCTAGCTACAATGGCATGTTGAGTCCTTGGAGCAGAGAACATATGACCTGCAGAGCCTAAAGTATTTACTCTCGGGACGTCTACCGAAGAAGACTGTGGACCTCTTGCTATAGTCTGAATGTTTATATCCCCCTAAATTTGCATGTTGAAATTCGAACCCCCAATGTGATGGTATTATAAGGTGGGGCCTTTGGGAGGTAATTAGTTCATGAGAGTGGAGCCCTCATGAATGGAATTAGTCTTTTTCTTTTTCTTTCTTTCTCTCTCTCTGTGTGTGTGTGTGTGTGTGTGTGTGTGTGTGTGTGTGTGTGTGTGCCGAAAGCTGGGATTAGTGTCTTTATAAGAGACTCTAGAGAAAATCCCTCACCCCTTCTGCCCTGTGTGGACACAGTGAAAAAAAGGCCATTTCTGAATCAGGAAGCTGGCTTTCATCAGACATAGAATCTGCCAGTGGCTTGATCTTGAATTTTCCCATCTACAGAACCGTGAGAAATAGATTTCTGTTGTTTATAAGCCTCCCAGTCTGTGGAATTTTGTTACGGCAGCCCCAATGGATTATAGCCCTGTTCTAGATGAATCAAGCCATCCTGTCCCATAGACATACCTTGCAATTTCTAGTTTTGTACTCATTGCTCTCTATTCCGATCTAATCCTACCTGCCCTCAGGCCTTTCCAATACCGCATCTTCTAGAATCTTCCATGTCTACTTCACCCAGCGATTTCTCATTCTTGGCTTAACCCCTCCGGTAATACATAAAGTCAGTGGACTTCACAACCAGGGCGTTGTACTGTTAGCTTTTCTGGAGCATAGGTCATGTGTCCTTTCCAGACTGGGAGGAAAGTGAGAACGGGTCAGTGTCTTCATCCTGCATTTGGAGCTCAGTACAAGGCCTAGCAACACTGTAAGTGCTTAGAAAGTAGGTGTCCACATACTCCTTTCCGATGCTGTCATCTGTCCTGACATCCCCTCTTTAAGCCTGGGAAAGAGCTATCCATTTATCTACTAAGGTATTCTATTTTAAGGAAGATGTGAATTTTATCTCAGTCCTCTCTAGTTTATCTCCAGCAGGCGTTGAAGACAGAGTAGTGCCTGAGTGTGAAGGGGGTGGGGAGGAGGGGTGCGGGTGGGGGGACAGTGAGGCAGACAAGACCCCAGCTCTGATCCCAGCGCAGCCCTCTACCCTCATTTCACTAGTCCACCTCCTTCATCCGCTTCATCCTCTAGAAAATTGAGTGCAAATTGGATACCTGCTTGAACAGAGAATTCCCTGAAAACTTTCTAGCTCCCAAACATAAGGACCCTGTTTCTCCTAAAAGCCATCAGTGCGGTGCAAATTCCCACGCTCACATGCCAGGAGACGTCTCTGTGTCAGCCTGAGCCAGGCCTGCTGGAGCACCAGCCCCGTGAGGCCCCCCCACTCGGCCCCCATTTCACAGCACAGCCCCTCGGAGAGGGAGGCATTCTTGTCACTATTTGGAGGCCAGGAGATGACACCCAAAGAGGATTCGCCCGAGCAAGGCCAGCTTGTCATGTGATCCCAGGAGTGCCAGTCACGCCACGGCCTGTGTCGTGATGCTCCCTGGAATCCTTATTCGTCAGTGGATCTCCAGCTTTGATGTTTGAATCACCTGGGGATCTTGTTAAAACAGATTTTGATTCAGTCAATCTGAGGTGGGGCCTGAATTCTGTATTTTTAACAAGCTCCCAAGTGATAAGGATGCTGTTGGTCTCTGGACCCCACTTTGAATAGCAAGGTAGTGTACAACCTGTGCAGCTGTCTATGGCAGCCCTGACAAGCACACAAGTCAAAAGCAGCAGTGGGGCGCCTGGGTGGCTCAGTCGTTAAGCGTCTGCCTTCGGCTCAGGCATGATCCCAGGGTGCTGGGATCGAGCCCCACATGGCGCTCCCTGCTCCGCTGGGATCCTGCTTCTCCCTCTCCCACTCCCCCTGCTTGTGTTCCCTCTCTCACTGGCTGTCTCTCTCTGTCAAATAAATAAATAAAATCTTAAAAAAAAAAAAAAAGCAGCAGAGCCAGGACTTAAGTTTAGGCTCAAAGTACAGTGTACTCTATGCTTTGCAAACACCACCTCACTCAGGGCACATGGGTCCCTGGGATCTAGAGAGAGTTTGATGAGGAAAGACTTACTAAAGAGAAACTGAGTCAGGAGTCTCAGTCTGGCCAAGAGTCCTCAGTCCCCTTTTACAGCATCGGTGTGGGAGCCCGGTGGAAATAAGAAGCAGCTACGGGACTGCACATGTAGCCTACTGGCCATCCGGGGCCAGGGGGAATGAGCAAAAGCAGCTGGGCTCGCGGTTCTGCAGATCCTCGGGCAGCTAATGAGCGGGGCGTCCTTCCATGCAGGTGCTGAGAAGTGGGATGAGGTTTGCAAGCCGAGGGGAGCATTGAGCTGCAGCCTGGGAGGCCTCATTCCCAGGATCCTCCCTGCCGCAGCTGAGCTGGCTCAGGGCCTGTTTCTGTTTACTTGGAATAGTCTGACATTTTGCAAGGAACTCTTTGCACATGGGTGCTTCCTCTGGCCTCTCAGAGGTAATTGCCCAAGAGCCACAGATGCTCCCCACTGGGGCTGGAGTCTCCGTTGGGGAAATCAACATGACATAAGATCCTGGGAAAAGCTCTGTAAACTAGAGAGAGCTGTGCAAATGCCAGGAGTCCTGGGCGGCAGGTGGGCCCACGAGGAGGTGCCGTGTTAGAGGGGCGTCCGAGGGCAAGAGTGGGAGAAGGGCTTCTGTGCAGGAAGCCTTGGAGGCCTTGGGGGAAATTGCCAGCAGAGAACTGAGTGTACAGACAGAGAAGGGGACAGAGGAAGCAGCCAACCCGCAGGTGGGGTTAAAACTGGGGGTAAGGGGGCGCCTGGGTGGCTCAGTCGTTAAACGTCTACCTTCGGCTCAGGTCATGATCCCAAGGTCCTGGGATCAAGACCTGCGTTGGGCTCCCTGCTCAGCGGGAAGCCAGCTTCTCCCTCTCCCTCTGCTGTGTTCCCTCTATCACTGTGTCTCTCTCTGTCAAATAAATAAAATCTTTAAAAAAAAAAACTGGGTTAAGTGCTAGCCTGCCACTCACCAGCTTCCACAAGTTCTCTGCAGTTCTGAGAGCCTCTGTTGTCTCGTGTGTATGGGAACAATGGAGCCACAGGGGCTGGAACATTTCCACCCAGTTATTATGAGGCTTATGTGTTCATGGGGGTGCCTGGCACAGGGCACGTGAGTCTTGACTCCGAGGCTTGGGGTTATGGGCAGCAGGCCACTGAACACTGAGCAAGGCCTCAACTGGGATGTTTGCTCTGAGGCTTTGTCCTCTCCAACAACGCTGACGCTGGAAGAGCCCTCCAGGGCCAGGGTGAAGAGGAAGGCTTTGCTGGGGCTGGTTCCTGAAGTCAGCGGCTACTCAGAAGCCTCTCCCCTCCAGGCAGGGGCTCAGGGCTGCCCGGTCCCCAGACGCCCGGCCAGATGTAGTAAGGGCCTTGCAGGACCATGTCTGCACATCACAGTGAGCCCAGGGGGCACGGCCTTAGGGCTCAGCAGCACGCCCTCCGCTTCCACATCCACGGGTGGGCGTAGGGAGACACACCGGCCTCTGCATCCTCACCAGGCCATTGTTCCAGAAACTCGGGACAGCTACTCTGGATTCACCCGCCAGAGAAACATGGTGGGAATAAGGATACAAAGCAGGCTGCTGTGGACTTCAGGGCCTGTGGGGTCAGAGGCAGGTCCATGGAGGGCACAGATGGGGAGACCGAGGCTGAGAGGCCGAAGTCTGAGGTTGCTCAGAAGCAGCAGCCACTCAGGCGACTGGCCTGTAACTTCATCCTGCCACTTATTCTCTCCAACAGACCATATGTCCAACAGACATATCTCTCCAACAGACCATAGAGCTGTTATTTCCAAATGCCATCATTTCCATCTTCTGGTTCTAACTCGCTCTCCTGAAACTGAAGGCCAACGCACCTGTCCCCCAGGGTGGGCCGGCTACTGGGGCAAATGTCCTGTTTCTTCAACCATTTTGGGCTTCACCTAGGGTTGCTAGATTTAGCAAAAAAAAAAAAAAAAAAAAAAAAAAAAAGTAATTAGTAAATTAATCAATACAGGACACCCAGTTAAGTTTGAATTTCAGATTAACAATGAATAACTTTTTAGTATAAGTACATCTTATGCAATATTAGAGACAAGTTTATACTAAAAACATTCTTTGCTGTTTTCTGAGATTCAAATTTAACTGGATGTCCCGTGTTTTATCTAGTAACCCTATGCATACCCCAATTCCCGTCCTGGCTAGGCCCTCTCTGGAAAGTCCTGGAAAAGGTTCAGGAACATCCCAGGGGCTTGAGTTTGGTTCAGGGTGTCCTTAATGGGCAGCCCCTAGCCCCATCACGGCCAAACGTCCGTGCAGGATGGTGGTACTTGCTTTTTTTAGGGAAGCTTTTTCCTGAGGGAAACTCAGACTCACAAAGCTGAGCTTTAGGTGGCCCACCCAAAGGCACTCAACCTGCCCCTCCCTCATTCTCCCTCATTCTCCAGACCTGCACCCAGCATGAGCCCCCACCCTCCCCTGCAGGATGCCTTCCCTCCGTGCCAGCAGTTGGTTTGTGATGGAGCAGGACAGGGGTGCCTCTCCCGCCTGGCTTCAGCTGTGGACCGTCCTCCGAGCAGCAACCGTGCTTCCTGTCCCTGCACGTCCATTCCGGCTGAAGCGCGAGCCTGCCCTCTTGACTCCTCTTTCTTGCTATTCATTACCGCCACTCAGCCACTTTGCCTTTGTTGCTGAACATCTAGAACGCAATCTATTCTCTTCCCCCCAAAGTGGGAGTTCTGGGAAGGGAGCCAAGGATTTGAGAAGGGCCACTGCAAGGCAGAGCGCCACGTGGAGTGCCCCCGCCCCCGTTCTGATTTTCCCCCTGTAGAATGGGCGTGACTGGCTGGAGGCCCCGGGTGGTGGCCCCCAGACTCTCGCATAAGTGGTCTGCTGACGAAGGAAGTGTTCTAAACATGCCGGCCTTGGCCCCCATTGGCGTGTGTTCAGTGCCCACCTTATGGCAGCAGAAAGCTCAGTGAGCACCTCCACTCCAGGGCTGCAGAGGGGGCAAAGGCAGGAAGGCCCCTTTCTCCTCCTCCCCCCCTTCCCCTCCATGAGGACAGAGGCCAGTCAGGCGGGGCACACACCAGCTCTGGAAAGCCTGTCCCACGAGACGACGACGACTGACCTCTCCCAGACACCTCCCTTCACTGGGCCGGGGGAGCACTCCCCTGCCGCAGGCTGAGGGAAGGATTGTGTGGAAGTGATTTATCAGGATGCTATCTGGGGAGAAAAGAACAGCAGAGAAGGAGGAAGTGGGATGGGGAAGTAAAGAAGAAGAAGCCAAGCCAGCATGGCATCGAGCAAAGTTGCACAGACTTTGGCCCAATCCCACGGGAAGTTCGGGGACCCCTCAGAGTTGTCCCAGTCAGGGACAAGCGAGCTGGGGTGTTGATACCTCTGCACCGCTGGTCCTTGGGGTGGGGGGTAGGTCTCCGGGCACTTCCTGTTCTGGGCGTGGGCGGAGTGGTTCTGGCAGCCTGGGCCTGACCTCCAACAGAGGGAGGGCATGAAGGCACAGGGACAGACAAAGGCAGGAGGAAATGAGGAGGGAAGGCGTGGGGGCTGGTGTGGGCGCAGGTCTGGGGAATGAGGGAGGATGAGGGAGGGGCACGTTGAGTGCCCTTGGGTGGCCCACCCAAAGCTCACCTTTGTGAGTCTGAGCTTCCCTCAGGAAAAAGCTTCCCTAAAAAAGCAAGTACCACCAGCCCTGGCGCCCCACCCCCGCCACCGTCTTCAGTTCCAAAGCTATTTCTGTTTTACTCGAATAACAATAAGCCCATTGTGCACACTTCCTGAATACTCTGCTTAGAATGGCCCAGAGGAGAGGGGCAGGTCCCCGGACAGAGGGCCCATCTCCGGCCCTGCACTCAGACTGAGCCTGCACGTGGGAGAAGACGCTGGCTCTCAGGCTTGGCCACGCTGTCCCACCTCTGACTCAGAAGGCCGCCAGGGTTCTGCTGTCAAGGTCGGCTTCTGGTGAGAGCTGCAGAAAGCTAAGGACCCGCATGGGACTTCCGGAGCACCCGCTGTGCACCAGACCCTTTGCACGCCTTATTTCATTTCCGTCATGCCCAGTGCCACCATGTGGCTGGGACGAGCCCTTCGTTCAGGGTCTGATCTGCTAAGCGGTGGTGTCCTGTTCAAATCCAGGCCTGCTGGACCTCACGGCTGGGATCTTTCTGCGCCGCCGAGGTCCTGTCGCCAGGAGTCCATGCCAGAGTCCGTAAGAGGAGGAGGCACCCAGCTAGGACGGAACGGGCCAGGCCCTGTAGTTGCCTGGACACCAGCAAAGCAGGGCACACCCAAATGAGAAGTTTGGGAGAAATTATTCATTTAAAAAATCATTTCAGAGTCATAATGGAAAAACTCAGACCATTGTAGGACTTCCTTAGTCTTATTTTGTGGTTTAGGACTGGCTTTATTTTAATTTGCACGTGGGAAGTGGGGGGTACCTTATTCTTTTCCAGGCTTAGGGCTCCTAAGTAAAGGTCTTCCTCTGCCCAGCCCTGGCTCACAGGCCCTGCGGGGAGGAGCCGCTGCCCCAGCCTCTGGGACCCCTTTGTTCACTTAGCACAGATGAACTGTGTACCTTCTATCGACCAGGCCTGTGCCCTGCACCAGGATACAGCAGTTTCCACTTCCCGATCTGCCCTTGGGGATGATTTTACATACTGACATGCTTTATACACTGTAAAGAGCCGTGCACTTCACCTCCAAGAGCCATGAGCTTTCTTCCTCTCCGCCTCCTTCAACATGAAACCATCCATGACCAGACAGCAGGACTCCTTCCTCTGAACACACGTGGCGCTCTGGCTGGGCCTGCTGTGGCTGCAGACACACTTTGCTGAGTGCGACAGCAGTTCCTTCAGGCTCCCAGGGTAGGAATGGGTCTGATTCCCCAGCATCCAGTCCAGGCAGCCACTCCGGACACACGGGTTCAAGCATTCTGAATTGGGTTGACCTCAATCACTACAGAGCCACAGGGGGGATGTGTTTCTAAGAGAGGGGTGGGTCACATGCACAGGGGGGAGAACCAGGGAGGCACATTAGCCCCTCACCCACACCAGGCCATGTTCCTAAGGCCTCCCCAGGCTGGGAGGCAGGCAGGCACTTGTCGTCTGGCTGCCCAACTGTGGCTGAAACCCAGTGCCGCACCTAGGCCAGGGCTTCATTCGGACAGAGCTGCCGGTCCCCTTCTTGGGTGTCCCTGTGTGGGTGGAAGGGCTGGAACACAGTGGCAGGCAAAGTGCTCCAGTGGCTGGTATGAAAGGAAGCCTCTAATTCATTTGGTAAAATACAGCTTAAATGTATTGGGGGTAAGGAGGCTGCTCTCAGCTAAGAGCTTCTACATCAGTTATGAATCTCTTTTAATTTCCAGCCTGATCTCCTTGGACAGACCTGCCCAGTTTCCCCGGGCTGGCGTGGGGGGGGGGGGGGCCAAGGCCCCAGCATCATGCCTGACCTTGCCAGGTGCAGGGTCTCTGGGTAGGGTTCAAGTGCTGGGCGGGCCCAGCACGGCATGGCTGCCTCCAGCAGCCGCCAGCAGGCGTCTAGCCTTGCCCGGGAGCTTCCCGGGAGCACTGAAGCAGAGGCAGAAGTCACAGCCCTGGGGGCCATTAAAGGCAAGTCCCTGAGCTTTCAGCCAATTACGTAGGGCAGAAATGCAGAGAAGCTGCCCACACTCTACAAAACCCAGGGCTGCTCTTGCTTACTGCTTCCTTCCTCCCTAAATAATTGAGTAATTCGCTCCAAAGCCATTAGGACTCCTTTCTCTTCCCCAATACACACTGAAGGCAGCAAGAGGGTTGGCGTGGAGCAGGGAGATGGCCAAGTGAAGTGGTGGCCAGGAGGTCAAGAGATTTGCTACTTACAAAGGGATCGAGGAATAAGTAAACTCACCGAGGATGGCGGGAACCCGATTTCTCGCTGTTGGAGAAGGAAGGTGCACACGTGGAAGGGAAGAAGCTAGAATGAATCCCATGGTGGTGGGTTGGAAATAGAGGTATTGATGTGACTTACAGTTTTCAATATATAGATATAGACATACATATAAGTATATGTATATACACACCCATTCTATAGCTCTGACCACTAACAGGGCCTGGGAAGACAGCCCCCCTCTAAGAGCAATGAGCAAACCTAGAAGCCAAATCTGCTTCCAAATGCCTGGCTGATGCCAGGGCTGGGTCAGGAGAAGTAGACCCTCTGAAACATCTTACCATGTCAGACAGAAAGCAGTCAGAGAATGATGGAGACATGTCGACAGGAGACAAGATACAATCCAGAATATATAAAGAATTCCTACACATAATGACAAAAAATCAAACGGCCCAGTTAAAATACAGGCAGAGGACTTGAATAGATATTACTTCGAAGAAGATATACAAACGGCTGGGGTGTCGGCGTGGCTCAGTTGGTTAAGCGTCTGCCTTCAGCACAGGTTATGATCCCAGGGTCCTGGAACTGAGCCCCACGGCAGGGTCCCTGCTCAGTGGGGAGCCTGCTTCTCCCTCTGCCAGCCGCTGCCCCTGCTAGTGCTCTGTCTCTCTTGATAGATAGATGATAGATAGATAGATAGATAGATAGATAGATAGATAGATAGATAGATAGATAGATAGATGATAGATAGATATAGATAGATGATAGATAGATAGATAGATAGATAGATAGATAGATAGATAGAAAAATAAAATTAAAAAAAAGATATACAAATAGCCAATGAGCACAGGAAAAAATGTTTAACATCAGTAATCATTAGGAAACTAGAAATCAAAACCACAATGAGATACCACCTCACATGAATTAGGATGGCTATTATCAAAAAACAGGAAATAACAAGTGTTGGCAAGGATGTGAAGAAATTGGAACACTTTATCACTGTTGGTGTGGTCACTATGTGAAGCAGTATGATGGTTCCTCAAAAAATTGAAAATAGAATTACTGTATGATCCAGCAATTTCACTTCCGGGTAGCTACCCAAAAGCATTAAAAGCAGGACTCAAAGAAACTCAAAGTATGCTCAGGTGCCTAGCAACATTATGGCAATAGCCAAAAGGTGGAAACAACCCCGGTGTCCCATCAACGGAAAATGAGGTCTGTATGTGTAATTGGATATTATTCAGCCTTAAAAAGGAAGGACATTCTGACATACGCTGTAACATGGATAAACCTCAAAGACATTATGCTAAGTGAGATAGGTTAGTCACAAAAGGACAAATACTGAATGATTTCACTTATGTGAGGTGCCGAGAACAGTCAAATTCATAGACACAGAAAGTAGAATGGTGGTTGCCAGGGACTGAAGGAGTGACCAGTAGGGAGCCATTGTTTAAAGGGCACAGAGCTTCAGTTTTGTCAGATGAAGAGAATCTGCAGGTGGATGGTGGTGATAGTGGGGCCACAGGACGAAGGTCCTCAGTGCCACGGAAGCTGCACACCAAAATGTTTTAGATGGTCGATTTTATTTTATTTGTATTTTATCACAATTAAAAATACGTTTTTAAAGGACGCAAAAGTCAACTCAAAAGGCTTCTAATGGCCAAATCTGTGACAATGTGAGCATCAAAATGAATAGTGATAGAATCCATGAGTCCATATTAACATAAAGAAGTAGATGAATAGGGAGCCTGGCTGGTTCAGTCAATGTGACTCTTGACCTCGGGGTTGTGAGTTCGAGCCCCACGCTGGGTGTAGAGATTACTTAAAAATAAAATCTTAAAAAAAAAAAGAAGAAGAAGTAAATGACTAGACACATGAGAAGAACAGAAAGCTCTTCCTTAGATTAGAATGCCACCTGAAAAATAGAGACGAGATCATGAAATCTGAAAACCATGATTTTGCAACCGTTGTAGGAATAGTAGATTCAGGCAAGAATCACCAGTGGATGCTGAAACTGTCGGGTGAAATCTTCATGAGGAAGATGATATTTGCACAATCTCAAACTCTCGTCCCATAAAATATTTATTAATTGCTTATAAATTGATAAGTGCATTATACTTATTAATTAATTTAACAGTGAAGAAGCCTGGCAGACAGCGTCTTAACCAAGTGTTAAAATTTGACATCCCCAGTAATGGCACAGATTGACTGCGTACGAGATGTTAGGGTGCATGGGAAGCACACAGCGTCCCTTCTGTGCTGGTCCTGCCAAACACACGTGACATCAAGTCAACTCAAATTGAGGGACATTCTACAAAACAGCCAGGCTGTAATCTTCACAAGTGTCAGAGTCCAGAAAGGAAAGATCGAGGGGCTGTCTCAGACTGCAGGAGGCTAAGGAGGCAGGACAACTAAGGGTAACGCGTGAGCATGGATGGGCCCCTTTGGATATGAAGGGCATGATTGGGATCGGTGGTGAAACTGAATGGGGTCTATTGATGAGACAGTGGTAACAGAGTGCCCTGACTTCACGGGCTGTAATGCGGTTTTGGTGAGAGAGTGTATCTGCCATAACTTATTCTCAAATGGTTCCAAAATAATTTCTTTTCTTCTTCTCCTCTCTCTCTCTTTCTTTCATTTTCTTTCTTCTTTTTTTCTACCAATGTATCTACTGCGTGTCCCACTCCTGGAAACGTGCTAAATAGAAATAAGCACTTATGCCTGCCGAACATCACGTGGAAGAAGATGCAGAGCCGCAGTATTTGTGATAGCCCCCGATTAAGACCCACCTGCACCGGCCTGCTCAGGCTGCCAGAACTGAAACCTCAGCCCGGGAGCTTCAACAACAGATGTTTATTTTCTCACCGTCCTGGAGCTGGAAGTCCAAGATCAAGGTACCCGTAGGCTTGGTTTCCGATGAGACCTCTCTCCTTAGCTTGCAGGCGGCTGCGTTCTTGCTATCCTGTGGCCTTACCTCGATGCGCGAGTGCTCCTGGTGTCTTTTCCTCTTCTCATAAGGACACCAGTCCTATGGATCAGGTCCCCCGCCTCGTGACCTCCTTTAACCTTGGTTACCTCCTTAAAGACCCAATTTCCAAATACAGTCATACTGGGGCTAGGGCTTCGATCCATGATTTTGGAGGACATACAATCCAGCCCACAGCACTACCCAAATAAACTACTACACAGCAACAAGAATGAACAAACTACTAACACACACAACAGCATGGATGAGTTTCACAGACATGGTGTTGAAAAACATCCAGACACAAAACAACACCCAGAATGTGATTTCATGTCCATGAAGGTCAAGAACACAAAAAGCTGACCTGCAGTGCAGTTGGTCTAACGGTGGAGTGGGAGGTCTGCCTGAACGGAGCTTGAGGGAGACTTCAGGGACACCCAAATGTTCTCTGCCTCAGTCTGAGTAGTACACATAGGTGCTCACATGCGTAAAAATCGAACCGAAAATGCCGAAGCAACCCATGCGTGCGCCGACCGATACGCGGAAGAGCGACTTGTATGCTCGTAGAGCGGACTATGATTCAGCCTTAAAAAGGAAGACAATTCTGCCGTCCTTGATGAATCTTGAGGACATGACGCTAAATGAAATAAGCCCGTCATACAAGACAAATACTGTGTGACTCCACTGAGATGAGGTGCCCAGAGCAGTCACAGTCAGACACGAAGTAGAATGGTTGCTACCAGGGGCTGGGGGGCTCGGGTGAATGGGGAGGTACTGATTAATGGGGACATGGTTTCAGTCGACCCTGATGAAAGAGTCCTGCATGCGGGTGGTGATGGTTATACAACATTAGGAATGTATTTAATACCACTGGACTGTACACTCAGAAATGGTCACTGTGGTAAACGCGTGAACCATTTTACTACAGTAAAAAAATTGGAGAAAAAAATCAGTCAAGATGTAGCATAAGATGTGTACGGTAAATTGTATAAAATCCGTATTTCCTATTTAAAAAAAAACACACGCACAAAGAAATGTGGAGGGTAATGAGGTGAAATGCGAGGAGAGTGTATGGTATGGGGAGAGACCAGGAGAGCTGTCAGGAAGAGGCTGGAAGGGAGGCCGGCCCTGGTCCCAGGACCTTGCAGTGAGCTTGGATTTTTTTTCCTTGTAAGGAGTTTGGATTTTTCCCCAAGAGCAATGGGAAGCCATTGAAGTGGTATAAGCAGGAAGTGACATGACACTGCATTTTGTTTTATTTTCTTTTTAAAGATTTTATTTATTTATTTGAGAGAGAGTGCGGGCGCATGAGTGAGGGAAGGGCAGAGGCAGAGGGAGAAGCAGACTCCCCGCTGGGCGCGGAGCCCCACTCGGGGGGTCCTCACTCGGGACCCCGAGATGGTGACCTGAGCCAAAGTCAGATGCTCAACTGACTGAGCCCCCCAAGCGCCCCCACGTTGCATTTTAAGGACCTTTCTGGCTGCAGAGGGCTCTGCCGATTTGAGGGACAAGGGCCGGAGTGAGGGCAGGCTGCAAATGTAGCCGCAGCCGCTAAATCACTGCTCGTCCCCGCCTCTATTGCTGAAGTTCTAAACCTGTGGCCACTGTGCATCTTCTGGGCCCAGACTGGGTTCACCCACCTTGGTGCTGGGGCCCTAGCAGAACCTTCATGTTCTGTTGAATAAACGGCAGGTGAATCTGATGTTTTGTGTGAAATGATGCCCAGTGCCCGTGACTTGGCAAAGGTAATGAGAATGTTGTTTCCCAAACTTGGCAGCCAGAGGAATCAAAAGCAGGACTGCTGCAGAATGAAGGGCTCACTTGCACTCCCTTAGGGGAGGACTCCGGAGGCAGAAGCAAATTTGTCTGCTTTGAGCGCAACTTCCCTCTTTTTTGCTGATGCCTCTGGTACACTTTGAAAAGACTGCAGCCCTGCACCTTGGGCTGGGAATGCCCAGTTGGGGAGATTGCCGGGGGCAGTTCTGTGGGGACGGGCATTTGGAGGCCTGAGCTTCAGAGCTGCACCTCATGGACCAGGGGGGCACCAGCCCCAGATAACCCTCCCCCTCTCACTGGACTCCTGGAGACACAGCACATACACTCTGCCGGAACGTCAGAACAGGCTCAGGCTTCAAGGACAGAGTCATGTACTAGGTGGCTAATTTAGCCTGCCTGAGACTCAATTTCCACATCTATAAAATGGGGCTAACGCCCTTCTAATCAAGTTGTTACACACTGTAACTGAGATGTTGAACGTAGAATGTTTAGCATAATGTCTGGCACTGGTAGATGGTTAGCAAACATTTTCTTCACCCCATCGCTACACCCACCCTTACAAACACATGGTCTGGCCCTGCCCTCTGGGGTCAAATCTTTCTAAGGATCTTGGGCTGAGCAGATAGTCCCATCACAGTTTGAACTGGCATCCAGAGTTTTTACTTTAGCGGAAGCTCTTGGAGCTGAAAAAGTGTTCTTGTCCCTAAGGAAGGGAGTCCAAATGGTAGAAACCGGCCAGGGAGCCCCTGCAGGCTCAGCCTTCCACAGGTGAGCATCTGTGATTAATTCTCATTATACCACCCCTATCCCAACCTCTCTCAAAAGCACCAGCGGCTCCCCAGGCATTACCCATGGGATAAAATCCCGCCTCATCAGCCAGGCTCTCAAGGCCCTTAGTGATCCAGCCGCTTCAGCCTTCATCATTCATGCCATGAGCATGCCCCAGGCCCTCAGCTCTGGGTCTGTGCCCAGGCTGTAACCCGGGTCTGGAACACCTTCCCTCACCCTCGACTTATCCCCATTACTCATCAGCCTTCTAGTTAGAGGCCATCCGGGCCTCCCCGGATACACTTTGCAGTTGTTTGTGTCTGTGTTTCCCCGTAGGCTCTGGGCATCTGGCATGCAGGGTCCATGCCTGAGCCATCCCCAGGACACTCACCACAGAGCCTCGCCCAGGGCCTGCACAGGGCCACGGCTCCACGGCTCCTTGGAGAGAATGAGAGCCGGGCTTCTAAATCCAAGCCTTGCCCAGATCAGAGCAGTGCTGAAGGATGGAAAAGCGGGGGTGCATGCCTCCCATGGGATCCCAGAGGGAATTCCAGAGCTCCCCCTGGGGATGCTATGCACACAGGCATGTTGGCAGCTCTTTGCATGTCTCTTTGGCCATTCTCAATACAAAGATAGTTTGTCTATCTCCCATCTGCTAAACTGCTTGGATGACCTCATCTGGCACTGCACAAAAGAGCACTAAAACAGCAGCTTGCAAAGTGCCCCAGAGATGCTCCAGGCGATGCCTCCACCCATTTCCTTCCAGAACCCAGCCGCCGATCACACAGCAAAGGGCCAAGCCAAACGCACAGGACCGTTCTTCTGGGCCCATCCATTGTTCTTTCTTGTCTGGGATTTGCCTCAGTGATATAGAAGAAAGATGGAGGCGGTCAGGGAAAGCTTCTGGGAGGAAGCCTTCAGATGTTGTTGAAGGAGGGAAAAGATGCAGAGCAGAAGCAGGGAGAAGACTGGCGTGTGGGCGAGGATACCCCTATCTTATGTACAGACACGTGCCCATGAACACACAGCCTTGGAAGGAAGACACTTGGGGGCTCGACCTCTTCCTATGCCACCGTGTGCCTGCTGCCAGGACAGGGGGCTTTATTCCCATTATCCAGAAGAGAAGATTGAGGCTTAGCTAGGTCAAAGTCACACCACTCAGGCAGTTAGGGTGGACAGAGCCAGGTCTTCTGATTCCAAGGCCAGAGCCCCTTTATCACACCAGGCTGCTTCTCATGAGGCAGCCAGTTTGGTGGTGATGCTGGGAAAAATGCTATTTGCTCGTCAAGAAAATCCAGATTAAAATTCTTACCACCACACACACAAACACACACGCACGCACACCAGCAAGGCTGAAATAAATAAGACGGACAAAAAAATCAAATGTTGGTGAGGATGTAAAAAAAAAAAAAACAGTGTCAGTGAGCAACTGAAACCCTTATATAAGACAGGTGAGAATGTACATTGGGGTAGTAACCCTTTGCGAAAGTTATATAACACACATACTAAAGCTGAACATACACAAACCCTATACCTGGGCAAACCCACTCCTAGATGCTAGAATGTTCATAGTAGCACTATCCATAAAGCCAAAAATCTGGAAATACCCAAATGCCCATCAACAATATAATGGATAAAAATACTGTGCTACATTTTTACAACGGGATACCAAACAGCAATGTGAATGAACGACCACAGGAAGAAGTGGCACGAGCGTGATGTTGAGCAAAAGCAGCATCCACCAAAGAGTATACAGTATATGAACCCATTTATATAGTATTCAAACCAGGCAAAACTACTTAGTTGAACACCCTCACGTAACTAGCCCCCCAGAAGTCCCTAATTTCTAACACCATTTTCCGTGTGTGTTATTCTTCAGTAAAAATGTAAGCTTAAAAAAATGAGGACAATCTCTATGAACCGATACAGTGGTTCCAGAATGTATTCTGGGGTGAAAAATCAGAGAGCAAAACCATATCTATAGCATGCTACTTTTTGTGTAAGGAAGAGAGGGAAATGAGGAAATTTACATGAAGGCTTTGCAAAAAGAAACTCAGGAAAGATGAACTAATGGCATCATTGGCCCACAGAAGTTGGATGGAAATGTGGTGGGAAGGATGGGACTATTTCTCTGAGTATAACTTTGTTCTGTATTATTAGCTCTTGGAGCTATGTTTTTGGTTTTGTTTTGTTTTGTTTTTAGAGAGGGGGACAGAATATTATGGAGCCGACTCAGGGCTTGATCTCACGACCCTGAGATCACGACCTAAGCTGAAATCAAGAGTCGGATGCTTACCCAACAGAGCCACCCAGGCGCCCCTGGAGCCATGTTAATGTTTTCTATGCTCAAATAATAACAACAATAATAAGATATGAGAGAAATCCCTAAATGGAATACAAACAGAAATAAACAAACCTGACTGTATTTCAAAAGAATAACATAACCACATGGAAAGGGGAAGAAGGAAGTTTTGAACACAGTGTCTTGGCTAATACACAGCCAGGTGAAAGCGAGAAAAGGGCTACAAAAATACCATACTCTGGATAGCAGGTTTGCTTTCTGCAGTGGTATGGGTTTGGCCTTCTGAAACTACTTTCTGTGCGTTCTAGGCTCAAGCAAATGAGTAAATATAATGAAAATCATGGGTCCAGGTTTCTGACTGTTGGAGAACTGAATTACAAATACAGCAATGGGAAGACAAGAATGTACCTTTAGGTATTGGCGATGGGTTTTTAAATATTAACATAGATCTGGTTGTGGGTATTCTAACTTCCAGAGTATTTTCTGCTAAACTAAACAAAGGTTTCTTAGCAAAATTGGCTGATCCCAGGGCAAGCACATGATGAGTCTGAAAGTAAGCAAATGCCTGAGGAATGATGGGGAAATGTCTAAAGGACACAGAGGCAGCTTGAAGGGGCTCCCACTGGCCAGATTCGGGGCAATTTAAGCACCAAAATAAATAATGATAGAAATGGATTATAACCCTTTGCATAAAATAAAAATCCATGAGTCCACACAGATACAATATAATGAGCACAAATAAATGCATGGGGGAGAGAAAAAGCTCTCCCTTATGGTGGAATTCAAACTAATAAATAAGGAGGGAATTATGGGGTTTGAAAATTCCATTTGGCCACCATCATAGCAATAGCTGATTTAGGCAAGAATCATCAATGGATGCGACATTTAGTGGGTAAAAAGTTTGATGGAGACGGTGTATTTATATAATCTTCAGGTGACTCCCCCCAAATACTTATTAGTACAAATGGAAAACAGTCCCAACAGTGGTAGATTCCACCTTCATTGCAATACAAGTGAGTATCCCTAGTAATAGACAAAGAGGCAGCATACCCTCCTGAGACCATGCACCAAGGACATGATGTCACTTCTGTGATAATCCGGCCACAAATCAGTAACCTGAATCGAATCATGAGGAAACATCAGACAATCCTAAACCAAAGAACATTCATTGACATAACCAGCCTTTCTTTTCAAAGCTGTCAAACTCACGAAAAACGAAGGCTGAGGAGTTACTCCAAATCAAATGAGATACGGAAGCGTGAGGACCCAGTGCGACTCGGGATCCTAGATCAAATCCTGGCGTAGGAAACAGTTTTTCAATAAAGGTTATAGTTGGCACGATTGACAAAATTTGAATAAGAAGGTCTATAGATTAGATAATAATATTTAATCAATGGTAACATCCCAATTTTGGTAACAGAAACAAAAAAATTTATCCTTGTTCTTGGAAAATATGCACTGAAATATTGTGGGGTAATATGCATAACAGGCTAATTCATAACAACCCAAAACTAGACACAACCCCAACGTGGGGATGGGATAAACAGTGTTATGTCATTGATACAATGAAATTCAACTCAGCCATAAAGAAGAATGAACTACTGATACATACTGCTAACTAGATGGATCCCGAATAATTATGCTGAGGGGCGCCTGGCTGGCTCAGTTGGTAGAGTGTGCGACTCTTGATCTGGGGGTCATGAGTTCAAGCCCTATGTTGGGTGTAGAGATTACTTTTTAAAAATCCAAGATAATTATGCTGAATGAAAGCAACCAGGTTACCCTCAAATGGCTCAGAAGAAAGAAACCCACGGACACACGACCGTGGGCTCTTAAGAATACCAGACAAGCTTCCTGATCCAAATGATCTCTTCTAAAATGCCTTGAGGTTCACTCTTAGCTGTCTCTTCTGTTGAGGCTACCGGTGCTCTAGCTGGTGTGAAATTTAATTGGAAGGGAGTTTACTAAATATTTTTTTCTTCCGGGGGCGCCTGGGTGGCTCAGTTGGTTAAGCATCTGCCTTTGGCTCAGGTTGTGATGCCAGGGTCCTGGGACCGAGTCCTGCATCAAGTCCTGCATCCGGCTCCCTGCTCAGCGGGGAGCCTACTTCTCCCTCTCCTTCTGCCTGCTACTCCCCCTGCTTGTGTTCTCTCTGTCTCTCCCTCTGTCAAATAAATAAATGAATAAATACATAAATATATACTTACATACATACATGCATAAATAAATATTTTTCCTTCTGGCCAGGAGAGTCCCTGGATAGGGCTGTGGAAAGTGGGTGAAGGGAACGCAGAAAAACTTATCCCATTTCACCATTTTCCGGGCTGTGTATAATTTCTCCTCCTCTCTGTGTCTTGCTTAGCAGTTCATACCGGACACTGCATCCCTGGGCTAACCCATCAGGTCTATTTAGGAACTTGGCATCCCAGCCCTGTCTGCTCACAGCAGCTCTCCTGGAAGGAGGGAGGGAGGACCCTGGAGGCCCGGGCATTGGGGGAGGGGAAGCAAGCCATGTGTGCTGGCACGAGCACGCTGGTAGCCGCACGCAGGAATGGATCTGCTGGTCCTCATGGGAGCAAGCCTCTCTCTGAATCAGTAGAATAAGCCAATTTGTGCCCCCACCGCCTTCCCCCCCAGGAAGGATTCAGTGGGCTTTGTGTAAGGGGATTAAGGCTTTAGCCTGCTCAGCAGGGAGAAGGGCTCTGTGCTTAGTTCTGTGGCTGTGTGGCCACGCTTCTGTGTGTCCACATGGCCACGTGGGCTGCCGTAAGCTCTGATTCACGGGCGGCAGGGGATGTGGCCGGAAATGGGAGCTGCTGGAGGCAGCCTCTCCAGGGAGGTGGGTATGTGGTCCATGTGGGGGCCCGAGAAGGAGGGCTTCTGAGGAAGGGGAGCAGAGGTGGGCGGGAAGAGATACCCTGAAGAGATCTGAGCCCAGGTAGGAGGGCCGGAGGGGTCTCACAGAGATCCTAAAGCCCGAGGGGGACCAGTTCATGCTCCCATTTCCCAGACAAGAGCCTGACACTCAGAAAGAGCAGGGATCTTGGCCACTGTCACAAAGCAAGTCCGCAGCAGAGCTGAGGCCAGAGCCCAGCCTCCTGGTCCAGAGCTCAGCCACTGATGGCTCCAGCCAGGTCTGGCTAGTGGCAGGGCCTGGGTCCTCTACTCTCTTTATGCCTCTTCCTCCTGTCCTAGCCCCGGAAGACGGTCCTGATGAGGGGGGAGGCTGGGATGAGAACCTTCTCGAGAGCCTTTTGCATCTGGACAGGGATGGAGGGGGGTTATCAGTAGATTCCAAATTAGGGATTCTGACAGGTCTGGGACTGTGTCATGGGCTGTCCAGACTGTTGACAGAAATCTCTTTGCATGAGGGTCTTTTTCTAGGGGAGGAGTGGGATGGCTTTTACAGGTCCTCAAGAGAGCCACCTGAGATGGGGGTGGGGGCAGGGGGTGGTCTGGGTCTGGGTAGAGTGTGGTTGGCCCCTCAGCAGTTTCAGGGATGGGTGTCCAAGCCCTGTGCCAGGAGAGACCACAGGCAGAGAGGACAAGAGCCTCAGGGCCCAGCGAGCAGACCTGGAGTCATGGGTGGCAGGTGAGTCTCCGTGGGACAGAGGCCCTCACCCGTCTTCTCAGATTGCAGCCTGGCTTCAGCACAGGGCAGACGGCGGGGAAACCGCTCTGCGATTCTTGGGTAGAGAAATTTGGCGCACAGTGGGAAACACGCCGTTTGGGTGGAGGACCTTACAAAGCGGCTGGAGAAGGAGAGGCGGGACATGGGGAGGGGCTAACACCCCAGCTTGCCAGCTCGTGCTGAAGCAGACACACCCCGAAGTTGTCTGAAGAGGGACACGCTTCGCTCTCCGAAAGACTCTGCTAATGGGGGCAGGTCAGGGGAGACATTTTGACTCCTGAACTTGGAGTCGGAAAGCCCGAGTCTGAACCTTGGGCTTCACTCACAAGCTCCACGAAATGCGCAAGTCTGGTCTTGCCCGTGGTCCGTGGGGAAGGAGTGTCCTCTGAGCCAGGATGGCTGAGAGACGGGAACATTGTTGTCTACTTGCGGGACACTTGCTGGGACTGTGCTGCTCAGAAGGCTGTCCCCGGTATGTCCCTTGAGGCCTGGGGCCAATCAGGGCCATGTCAGTGGTGCGGGAGGGGTGAAGGTGGAAGGAAGCCCCCCTTCCCCGCTCACTGCCCTGTCCCCAGGGGATCAAGTCCTACAGATCAGCCAGTTCCCTGTCCTGCTTCACCTCCTCCTCCACCTGACAAGGGCCCCAAGCCAGAGGCCAGGCCAGGCACTATGATAAAAAGCTGGGGAGAGGGGGAGGAGAGGGTGGGGACAGACAGCCCACACCCCCAGCACTCCCCAACCCCTGGTCTGGCCTACACTTGCCAGGGCCTGCCTGAGTGTCCTTCTTAAGTGCCTTGGGCTCAGGTCCTTGGAGGCAGGGCTTGGAGCCCAGCTCCCTGTCTCTGTGTGGCTGGCCTGGGTAAGGTCTCCTCATCTGTAAACGGTATGCGGCAGGGGAGGTCTGGCCAAAACAGCCACAGTAGGGCCCTTCCGATAGAGTCCCTGGGGTGGCCCCCTTTCTTCTCCCTTCTTGTGCCATGTTCTAGGTCACACTTCCAGTATTTGGGAAGGGCCTGAGAAAGCAGCAGATGTGCTGCGTCCATTGTTCAGATGGGAACGGTGAGGCTTGGTGCCCCCGTCAGCAGAGGCTAAGACCAGAGCACCATCTCTTGGCACCCAGGCCTGGTGCTTTCCAGCTGCTGGCGCTCTCCCCAAGTCCCTGGCCCTTAGCAGGAGACACAGCCTCCTTCCCCACCCCCTTCAGGGCACCAGGCCAGGCCAGGCCAGGCCAGACAGGCTCGGCAGGAATCTGCTCTGGTCATTGCTGCCTTCCATGGGGCTGCCTCAGGCTGGGCCCAGGGCCCGAGGTCCCGGGGACATGGATTTCTGTTTATTTTCTGCCCGGTTTCTGCACGCACTGTGGTTTGCACTTGGAAGTTCTGCAGTGGGAACTGTGGGGCCTGCTCTGGGGGCTGAGCTGCATCTGTGGGAAAGTTTGGGTTCTGCTGACAGCTCACAGCCGCCGCCAAGACCCTAGTCCCTGAATTCCCATGCCGTGGGCCATGGGCTCAGCTCCTCCAGCCTCTGCCTCTACCTGGGCCGGTGTAGAGTGAGTAGATGGCCAGCTGCTCCAGCCTGGGAGCCAGAGGGATCCTCTCCTACTTCACAGATGGGGAAATTAAGGGCAGAGATGGACAGAACTGGTCCAAGTTCCCTCCTAGCCCACCGTGGGGCCTGAAATGAAACAGCCTGGTTCCCAGCTCAGGGGCTTGAGATCCCCTCGTCCCTTTGGGCTTCGCTGGGGAGGGGTGGACACCCAGGGATGCCTGAAGTCCTGAGTTTCCCATGCCTTGCTCTGGAAGGGGCCTGGCCCTCCTTCCCCACTGTGCCCTGGCCCGTGGCCCAGGCTCTGGGCAGAAGAGAGTTGGGAGGGAGCCGCCCCCTGCTCTTGTTCTCCCTTGGGTCTCCTTGGTGGCCTGGCTGCTGGGAGCCCAGCTGGTCACTGAGAACCTGACTGCTGAGAGGGCTACACATTCCTCCCCAGCAGGCAGGCTCCTGTGGGGTCGGGTCTGGGAACCAGCCCTTGGATTTGACCCAGCTCCTCTCTTCCCTGCCTCCTGGCCCAGCGACTCTAAACAGGCTATCCCAGCTCCCCGTGCCTCAGTTTCCTTGTCTGTAGAATGGACTTAGGACAATCCCTACCTTCCATAGCTTCACGGGAGCTGTGTGTGTGAGCTGTGAAGTGCTCAGTGTACACATGGGAGCTGAGGCCAATAGCCAACAAGAGAGCCCAGCTGGGAAGAGGCTGAGGTCTGGCCTTCACAGGCCTGCTTCAGGCCCCAGGGAGTGTGGTGACAGTGCTAGGCCTTCTCTGGAGAATTCTCACTGCTCTAGGGAGTGTTGAGGCACTGTGCTGGGAAGGACCTGATGACGGGGTTTCTGCTGCCTGGCTGGCCCGGCTCTCTGTGAGGGGGGCTGAGAAGTGAGCCATCTCTCAGGGAGCTGACCCTGATTTTTATTAATCTGTAGGACAAAGGAAGCTGTGCTGTCCCGCTGAGGAGACTGTGAGAAGGAGAGGAGATGAAGGGGAAATCATCTCTTCCCAGCCTCTCTCCTCCGGGGATTTTTCTGGCGTGTGACGAGGGCGAGGAAACCAACACAGTGCTGGGGAGGAGATCTCTGCTGCTCCTGTCCCTGGCTGGGCTTTGCTCCTCTTGGGCCACCTGGCTCTTTAATCCATTTAACACCTGATCGCTGTTTTTCTAAATACTTGTCCTCAGCTCAGGCCCCCAGGGCCTCCTTGACCACTGAGAAACTCCCAGGCCCCAGTCCCAGGAACCCCTGGGCATGTGCTCCTGGCACCAGCCGGGCTGTTGCCCAGGAGGGGACAGGCTTCAAGGTCAGGCTGACTCGGGCTGACCTTGAAAGTTTCCCGGACCTCCCCTGACGTGCCTCCGTGCCTCCGCTCTCCAAGCTCAGTGAGCTCCATCACATTAAAAAGCTGTTAAAAGCGCCGTCTGGTTCACCACCTCTGCGGCTCTGCGATCGATGGCCGCTGGGAAAGTCTCAGTTCAGGGACAGGCCTCTGCGAGGGTCTGCCCTGGGGGCCCCGGCCCCAGGGGCTACCCGCCTGCTCCCCCATCTGCCCCCAACCATCCACTCTCCCTCTAGGGAGGGCAGTGAGAGGAGGACAAAACAGTCGGGGTGGGGGGATGGGGGTGCTGTACAGGGGGTGAGAGGCACCCCCTGGAGTTGTGCTGTGGTTGGAGTTAACACCCTGTGCCAGGCGGTGGCCTAAATGCTTTTGGTGAATGAACTCATTTCATCTTCACAGCAACCCTGTGAAGGAGGGCTGCTATTAATCCCATGTTGCAGCTGGAAAAATGAGGCACAGAGAGGTCAAGTCACTTACCCAAGGGCACACAGCTCGTAAGTGGCAGGGCTAGGGTGGGAACGCAGAGATTCTGCCTCCGAAAGTCCCTGGGCATCCGGTGCCTGCTGGGCTGCTCCCTGCAGGGGAATGAGGCTTTTTCTGGCATCCTCACAGCAATGCCAAAAGAGAAGTCTCATGGTGCTCAAATCACAAATAAAAGAACGGGGGTGGGGGGTGCTCAGGAACACCAAGACACTTCTCCAGGGTCATACAGCTAGCAAGCAGAGGAGGAGACACTCGAGCCCAGAACTCACTGGCTTCAGCCTCACCTGCGGGGCCGTGTGCTCTGCTCACGGTGCCTCGCTGGGGCTGCAAGGAGCAGCCCCCTCTAGACTGTGGATGGCCCCACAGTGATGGACACAGAAAGCTGCTTCCGTCCACGGAGCACGAGGGTAGCCTGAACTGGGCCTCAGAACATGGGGCTTTGACCTTGAGTTGCCCTGTGGCCACAAATAAGGCCTTTCCCTCCCTGAGCCCTCATTTCCTCAGGCCAGGTGTCTGGGAGCTGGTGGGTTAGATAGGTCAGATAATCAGAAGGTGCAGGTGAGGGGGTGGCATGGAAAGTGGGCATGGCGCTCTGGGCTCTGGGCCCTTTGTTAAATCCCAAACAAACCTAGCGACAGGTTTCCATAGTGGGTTTCAATGGGCCTCCAGAGCCTTCTGTCTGCCTGCCCGTGGTTGTTGGCACTCTTGTAGGTCCTAGCCGCTGCAAAGCCCTCAGAGACTTGCAGTCAGACTCTCCTGGGCTGGGAAGGCTCCACAGGAGGCCCTGATTTTCCTCTGTCACCCCAACCTGCCCTGGCTTCCCTGGGGCAGCAAGGGGAGAGATTCCCCAGGGGAGATGAGAGGTCATGTCCCACAGCTGATTTTGCCAGGTGTCCCCACCTCCACTCTGGGCCCAAGTGGCTCTCATTTGTGGCTGTGATGACCCCACAACTTTGTCATTTGTGGGATGTTCAGATTAACCCATAAAGGTCTGCCTTCCCATAACAAATGTAATGCCATGGTCTACGTGTTGAGTTCCTTTCTCTCCACCACCTTTCCTACCTCATCACCTCCCACTCTTCCCCTGCTCACTCTGTTCTACAGCCTCCCTGCTGTACTCAAGCTCACCAGGTCCACCGTGACCTCAGGGCCTTTGCACTGGCGACACTTTGATACTATGCTCTCTCCCCAGAGTCCACACGGTTGGCTGACTTCTTCAGCTCCTTGGAGTTTCTGCTTTTGATTTCTACTTTCTCACCACGGCCTGCCCTGACCACTCAACTTCAGACTGCCTCCTTCCGGCCCTCGCCATCCTCCTGACCCTGCTCTGTCCCACTCCACAGATTTATTACCTCTGGAAATTTGTCATTGACTTTTTAATGTTGTTTTCTCTTTCTCCTGCATTAGCATATAAGCTCTAGGAGGACAGGGAAATTTGTTTTGTTCAACATCGAATCCCCCCACCCACCCTAGCACTTAGAACAGTGCCTAAAAACAGCGTAGGTGTTCAACAAGTATCTGTGGAATGAGCGAATGGACGAATGAATGGATCACAGTACATCTCCAAGAAGAGCAAGGATAGCATTTATTTGTTGAGGGACTAGGAATGGAGCCTTGGAAGACCTAGGTCGGAGCCTCACCTCTGCCTCGTCTTCGTTGTGTGACCTCGAGCTGGTCACTGCACTCCGGGAGCTCCAGCTCAGCAGTCACATGCCCGCCCTGCCCCCTCACAGGACGGCAGCTCCCGGACAGACAGCCTCCGGGAAAGGGATCGCCGTTGCTGTGAGGCTCCCCACACCCCAGCTTGGTGACCTTGACCCTTGACAGAGTCACCCAACGCTCTGAGGCTCCCTCTCTCTACCTCTGAAATGAAGGACAAGGCAGACGTGGCCCTGGGAGCCAGCGGCGCTGTGCCTAGGACTTGGTGAGCGCTCCGCGACGGTTCACCGGATGCAGATGTTGCCAGGTCAAGGGTAAGGAATGGCCTCACCTCTTAGCTTCAAACCAGCAGACAGTCCTCGGCACTCTCTAATGAGGGAGGGAGAGGTCACCAGAAGCGGAGCTGGCAGGGACTGTGGAGGTTACAGCGTGGTGGCTGAGCCCAGAGAGGGGGGAAGCCTGTTCCAGGGTATGCCTGCTCAGCACCGGCCCTTCCCTGAGCACCTGCTGCGGCTCTGGCTAGTGCTAGAAGGGGTCGCCTCATGCTTCTCCGGGTGTCCCTGGGGGACCCTGTCGGGCAGGCCTCACTGTCTGAAGCACGTCCAAGGGTCAGAATATAGGAGATTTCAGGGGTGTGTGCCCCCTCTTCTCACCTCTTCTCCCCATCAGGTGAGGGTAGGCGCGTGGGCGGGAGGCAGACCTGGGGCAGAGAACTAACGTCCTCGTGCTGAGCAATGTTGGGGTCTGGAAGCCCTCTGATGAAGGCTATGGACCTTCTCCTCAACGAGAAGCACGCGTCCACATTCAGAGGCTGGAACCGCTGTCGCTGAGGACCCTGGAAATGAGTCAGCTGTCATCTGGTCATGCTGCTCTTGGGGCCTCGCTGCCTTCTTCTCCGTTACTTGATTCCGTGCGTCCATGCTCCCCAGCTGCATTATCGGGGTTCTAGCGCCAGCAGCTGGTGTCAAGCTAGGAGGCTCGCTGCCATGATCTTGTCAGCCACTGGGCCCTGGACGGCGGGCCACAGCTCCCCGGACACTTACGATCGGGTTGGAGATGGAGAGTCAGGGGCAGATGGTGAGAGCCTCCCCCAGCCCCACCTCCCTCAGGGCTTTCTGGGGCTCAGGCACACGGGCCACTGACAAAGACCAGGCTGGTGTGCTGGGGAGTGACAAGGCACGTGGGGCGGTGAGGGGGGGGCGGGGGGGATTGGAAAGATAGGAAGCAAACTGAGGGCTGCTGGAGGGGAGGGGGTGGGGGATGGGGTAACTGGACTTAATGATGGACATTAAGGGGGGCACATGATGTAATGAGCACTGGGTGTTATGTCAGACCGATGAATCACTGACCTCTACCTCTGAAACTAATAATACACTATATGTTAATTAATTGAATTTAATAAAATTTAAAAAATTTTAAATCTTTAAAAAAATCTAAGAATGCAGCTTAAGGGAGCGTTCTCTAGCTCTGGTTCTTGCAATGGCCTTGAAAGGAAGGCAGTGAAAGGATAATTTACCCATTTCACAGAGGAAGACATTGAGAGCCAGAGCAGCCACAGAGCCCACGGATCAAGGAAGTGAGAAAGGATTTGAGTCTGCTGATTGTCTCCAGAGGCCACATCTTGTGCCAATGGACGGAACGTTCTCAGCTTTTAACTCAGCACTGAGCAGCTACCACCTACAGAGTCTCGTCAGACAGCCAGGAGGACACAGATCCATGGGGAATATAGAACCACTGGAAGCATCCAGAGCAGTAATGTTAATCATAATAACAAAGAAGGAATAATAGCCAACATTTGGGGAGCACTTACTGGGAGATAGCATGAAGCTAAACAATCGTTGTGAATTATCTCACCCAACCTCTCAAATACCTTGGGGTATAAATGGCAGTGCATCCATTACTTTTCACTTATTTATATTTTTTAGAAGATTTATGTGTGTATTTATTTATTTATTTTTAGAGAGAGAGAGCCGCACACAAGTAGGGTGAGGGGCGGAGGGAGAGGGAGAGAATCTCAAGCGGATTCCCTGCTGAGCGTGGAGCACGATGACATCGGGCTTGACCTCACGACCCTGAGATCATGACCTCACCCAAAATCAAGAATCAGACACTTAACCAACGGAGCCACCCAGGCACACCTACAACCCATTATTTTGGTTTGTTTTTAGTATCCAGAAGTGTATGCCCATTTTTGAGACTAGAGGCTGGGCAAAGTTAAGTGGTTTGCCCTGAACAAAGGTGATAGCTGGCCAAAGCTCCATCCCTCACCACCGGGGCACTGCCTGGGCCTGTGTCAAGCTGGACAGGAGTCCCTGAGACCTGGCTCAAGTTGGGGTGAGTAGATAGGCTGTGGGTAAGCATCACCTTAGACTGTTCTAGCAGGTGTACTCCCTGTGCCCTCTCTGGGCCTCAGTTCCCTCGGCTTTGGATCCTCTGACCTCTAATGTCCTTGAGTCTGTGATTGGAGCCGGATGCTTGAGGCTGAGTGAAAGGCGGCGGTCCCTGCGGGAGCAAGGAACGACTTGACAGAGGTGGGACTGCTGGGGGCGAGGAACAAATGAAAATACCCAGGCAGGAGCACGGCCTTCCAAAGGTGAGTCCCTGTGCAGGAGAGTCTTGGGGGCAAGGATCTGCCATCCTCCCAGCCCCACCCTCAACAAACCCCAGGTGGCCACATCCCGCCCCCCACAAAGGCCGGCATAATATCAAATCAACCAAGACAGAAAAGAAAGCAAAGACAGAAGAGGGGCCAGTGTTCAGCCATATCACCCCTCTTCCTGGGCCTCAGTTTCCCTTTGTGAATGCAGGGAGCTGGCTCTTCAGTTATTTGGGGGATTTTCATCGCAGGCTGGCCCTGGAGCAGGAGAGGTGAGGGTGGTGCCTCCCTTCCCCTCCCTGTGTGTGACTGATGTCATCTCCTCCCTCCCCTCCCCTCCCCTCCCCTCCCCTCCCCTCCTGCTCCTTCACAGCCCCCAGCGTGCTGTGCCCTGATTAGTTTAGGTTCATTTAGCATCGGCTTAGCAACCCCACACCCCTGGAACCTGGAAGCTTAAAGCACAAGATGTCTGGCAAATGGAAATTCAATTGCTTTAATATAGAGACTATTTTGCTGCAGTCGAACTGGAGCCTCTTATTAAGAATCTGATGGAATTTCTAAACAGGGAGAGAGGCCCCAAGGAGGGGGCATCGCCCATCACACACCAACATTGCTCTTGACATATTTATGGTTCCAATAAAATCTCCCATCTGGTATATTTTAAAATAAAATTGAAAATTTATCACTTTCCCCGAGTCGGTCTGTCGTTCTCCCCAGGAGGAGATGGCCAGCCTGAGATTACAGGAGGCCCTGGCAGCGGGCGGCAGGCAGGCAGAGAGGTTAGGCCGGGCTCTGATTTAAATTTCAATACCTTCCCCACTACAGCTGTCTGGGCTGGGAAAATGACTAGGGGGAAGCAGGCTGTGTGCTTCTCCTATTTCTCTGGACACCCGTTCTCTTCTCCCCACCGGGCCCCACAGGCTTGGTTTATTCTCTCTCCTAATTTGCAAGATCTGGATGAGCCACGACATGACAGACAGGGGAGAAAGCCCAGTCCAGTCCGCTGGGATGTTAGAGCTCTGGGCTTGGGAATCAGCGTCGTCCGTATTCTCCTCTGTGGAGCCCAGTGCGCACCTTTGGGGATTATGGGATCCTTCAAGAAGGCCCCTCTATTGATTAATGTTCAGAGGTCATGATCAGGGCTTAGACTTAGGTGGGGATTAAGGCTCAGTCTATAACCAGCATTAAGGTTTAGTCTAAGATCAGAACTTAAACTAATGCTAGGATCAGGTCTCAGTCTATAAGCAAGGTCAGGGCTGAGCCTCAGGCTGGTGTCAAAGTTCCGTCCACGAACAAAGACAAAGCTAAGACTACAACATGAGAGAAGTCAATTCACCTCTCTGAGCTTCAGATTCTTCTGTGAAATGGGGAGGGAAGTATTGCCCTGTCTGCCTCGCAAGGCTATTTAGAGGAACGAATGAAAACAAGTGTCTTTCGCTTCTATAGCATTTCACAGTTTATAAAGCTCCTGCACATTATCTCATGTGGTCCACATAATAATCTCTATTTTAAAGACAAGAACATAGGCTGAGAGAGGAGAAGAAGCTTACCCAAGGTAACAGAGCCAATAAACATAGACAGGAAGTAGGGGTTGGGCACAACTTTTCCTGACTCCAACCAGTCCCTAGAACACAGTAACACAAAGCAGCAGTGACCGAGACCGCACTTGTCAACCCATTACTCATTTCCCCCTCTTGATGGTAACAGAACACATATTCTGTTCTGGGGGCAATGTGTCCTCCCAAAAGACTACATACAAGTCCCAGCTTCCCTTGCAGCTGGGAGTGACAATGAGATCTGAATTGTTGTGTGGAACCCTGGGAAAGTTCTGTCATAGGGAGACTGGGAGCATGCATGTGTCCCCCCACCTTGTTTCCCGCCTGGAATGCAGACACAGTGGAGCTCAGCAGCCATCTTGGACCATGAGGTGACCCTGCAGAGAGCTGTGCTGAGGACGAAGCCACAAGAGAGAGAAGTGCTGGGATACTGAGGACATAGTGGGGCCATCACACCAACGCTGGGCCACCAACCCCCAGATATGGAAGAGTATTAGACACAACTAATTTGTTTAGGTCGTTAGGATTGGGTCTCTGTTACCAGCAGGCAAATGTATTCCTAACTGATTCAAGGGTGGTATCCAGAAAAAGAATACCATCAAATAAGCTTGAGAAATACCAAGTTAAGCAGAGTCTTTCTTGCAGGATTGCCCAGAGCCTTTAAAGGCTAACCAGTTCTGGGAACTGTCAAACCAGGGGTGTTACAGGCTCCAGTTCCCAGGCTTGCTTGTCATTGAACCCTCTTGTTCTGGCACACCGTGGTGTGTGTGTGTGTGTGTGTGGTGTGAGGTGTGTGTGTGGTACGTACACGTGAGGGTGTGTGTGGCATATGCGGGTGTGTGAAGGCATGTGTGTCGGGGTGTGTTTATGAGGGGTGTGTAAGAATGTGTGTGAGGTGTGTGTGAGGGTGTATATGTGTGTGTACATGTGTGATGGGTGTGTGTGGTGTGTGTGTGTGGTGTGTGCACGTGCGGGTGTGTGTGTCTATGAGTGGGTGTGAAGGTGTGTGTGTGTGTGTGAAGGTGTGGATGCATGAGAGTGCACGTGAGAGGCATGTGGGAGGGGGAGAGTGTGTGTGTGGCGTGTGGTGTGTGTGATAGAGAGACTGAGTCTGGGTGCTGGCAGACCTTTCCTGACGTCTGGAGGGCTCCAGAGCGCTTTGCCCAGCACTCTCATTATTAAAACAAACGAAGACGCTGTCCTCTTCTTCTGAGACTTCCTTCCACTTCAACTAGCATTCTGATTTCCGTTCCTAGGAGCCCTCATGCAGGGCCAAGCAGACAGGACAAATCTGGGGACAAACCTAGAAGAGCTGTCTGGGGCAGGAGGCCCTCCTTGTGGCAGCGGGAGCCCTCATGGACAGGGGCTTGCCTCACAGGTGCGAGGGCCGCTATGGGAAGAAGAGGACCCTGGGCCCTCTTCACACCTTGTGTAGGGCGCTGGCAGCCCGTCCCTCTTGCCACCCCAAGGCAAACAGGGACATAGTGGCGTGGAGAGTGGCCACAGACAGAGTGACTGGCAGGCTGGGATCCGGAACCAGCTGTCCTGGTTCCCAGGCCAGGGCTCTGCTCACAGTCCCTGCCCTCTCACCCTACCCACCGCCCTTCAGTTTTCTGGAAGATTCTGACTGAGTCATGTACTTATCTGCTGTAGTGGCTCCCTCTCACTCCTCTGTGGGGTCCCACGGCAGGCTGCAAGATCTCGAGGAGCCCTTTCAAGGCCATCTTAAGACTCAGAGCACAATGCCAGTAGTAGAGGCTCTGCTCCCTGGCTTGGCCATGAGTGCATCCCCTGTTGGGGGATTGTTCACCGCCCTGTGAAGGGGTGACGTCTCCTACTGCTTAAATACGGGTCCTCCTTGGGGAACATGGCTGTAGCTGAGGCAGTTCGTCACCAGCCTGTGCCAAGGAGAGAGAGGCAGGAGGCCCCACGTGGCAGCCCAGGTAGAGAAAAGGGGGGCACGTGGTGCCCAGAATCCCAGACTGAGGATGGGGGCCTCAAGGCTGAGTTCAATCCATTTTCCATGCCTCAGTCTCTCTATCCGGGCAGTGTGAAGATGGACCAGGCCTCTGAGAACTGTCTAGGGCCAGAATTCTAAAGTTCTGCTCTGTAAGGAGATTGTAGGGAATTACAGGTGGGACAGGAGGACGGCTAATGCTCTCTCCCACCAGGAAGCTCCGGGGCAGCAGGAGCGGGGCCTGCTTCCTCTCCTTGGCCCCAGAGCTGGACTGTGCACAGCTGGTGAGGAACAGCCCCTCCCCGCCAGGGGGAGGCCTGGCCACGTTCTAGAGGGAGGGCAGGGGGAGGGGTTCGGGGCAGGGAAGAAACAGAAGCCTGAGGCCCCGTCTGCAGAAATCCCAATAATATCAAAACTTTCACAAGACACTCATAAACCAAGAAATGCATCTTGGACCCAGGAGGTGAAGGATCATTTAAATAGCAAATTCCCCTCGTGCCTGCAAGGGCGTGTTTATAGAATCTGGAGCTGAGAGTGCAGGTGGTCCCACACAGAAACCTGGAAGCTTTTCTTCCTAAACTCCCTGAAGGTTCATCTGCAATGCAGATGAATCATCTTAGAAATAAGAATGAAGACAGGGTTTGATTTTCACAGAGGCCAATTCAGAGGCACACTTCCTCTCCAGCCAAGCACACCAGCATCTCTGTGTGAGATAACTGTCCCCAGCTGGGTGGGAGCCTGCCCAGGTCCTGCCAAGGTCACGTGGGTCTGCACACACACCTGCACGAGAACTCAGTGAGCACACGTGCATGCGCGCACGCACGCGCACACACACACACACACACACACACACGTTCACCTCCTCAGGTCCGCGGCAGAGATGTTTTGGATTTGGTCTTTATGTGAGGCTTACTCTGTGCCCAAATCTGGATCCAGAGATCTCATTTACTCTGAACTGTTATTGACCGCACACCAAGAACCAGGAGCTGGGAAAACTATGACAAATAAGATGCAGCCATTCAAGGAACTCACAGGCCAGGTGGAGATAAAGAACAGAACACTATGGGAACACAATAGCTGGGCATCTAGCACAGGCTGGGGAAGTCAGGAGGGCTTCCTGGAAGAGATGGCATCTTGGAGCTGCACTACCAATATGGAAGACACTTAGCCACATGGGGCTATTTATTTTTAAATGCTTCCTCAGTAGCACTGGCCACATTTCAAGTGGCCACCATATTGGATAGTGCAGAGACAGGACATCTCCGTCATCACAGAAAGTTCTATGGGACAGCACAGTTCTATGGGATGAACAGGCCCTCCCCAGGTGAGGGCGGCGGAGAAGTGCTCCAGTTCCAGGGGGCAGCTTGCGCACGGGCCTGAAAGTACAACGCAGCGTGTCCAGGAGCCCTGAGCACAGGTGTGAGGGGGAGGGGAAGCCGAAGCTGGAGAGGAGGGAAAACTCAAGTGGGAGCTAAGGGCTACATGCGTTGGCAAGGAGCTAGGGTTTTGTCCTGAACATTTGGGAAGCCTTGGAAAGGTTTTCGGCAGGGAGGAGCCAGGTCAGCTTTCCCGGTTGGGAGAGCTTGCTTGGGGACTGGACTGGGGGAAAGCCTGGAGGCCAGGAACCCATGAGCAGTTGCCAGTATCCAGCAGAAGTGGGGAGGAGGGGCTGACCTGGGTGGGGGGACCTGGAGCTGGATTGGTGGGGGTCCCAGGGGAAGACCTTCTGGCTTGAGTGATGGGTGGGCTGGGGCTTCCCTCTCTGGAGAAGAGAGAGAACCTGGGGGAGGAGCTCACTTGTACTGTGCTGAGTGTCATGGAGGTGGAAACCCCTGTGCCTGGCAGGTAGTGAGGGCACCTGGTCCTTTCGGGAAAGACAGAGCTGGAAATACTCAAAGGGTGGTCATCAGCAAAGCAAGGTGCAAGTCCTGCAAGGATTCTCCCAAGACAGTCCTCAGTAAGACAGTATTTGGAGCCCTGGGAAGCTCGGGTGAGTTTTAGTGGCCAAGGAAGAGAAGGATCCAGAGTGCCAGAGAGGAGCAAGGGAGACCAGATGTCCCTTTGGAGGCAGCCATGTAGCTGCGGTTCTGTCCTTAGGGTGTGGGAGCTATGGCTCTCAATCTAGGCAGAGTTCCTGGAGGAGACAGTACCTGGGCACCAAGGAGAGGGGGCTTAAAGAGGAAGGGAATTCATGGCAGCAATGATGAAAAGGCCACGGGACAGCTTGTAGTTTCCAAAGATGGTCACAACAGTCTCCGCCACCCCCAGGGCCCTTCTCCAGTGTGACCTTGCAACCTGCTCCTGGAGTCCTGGGTCCCTCCTCTTAGACCTGAGCAGGCTTGTGACTGCTTTGCCCAATAGAGTGCTGCAGAATTGACACTCTGCGACTCTGGGTTTGGGCCATAAAATTGCAATGCAGCTTCCACTGTGTCTGCTGGGACACTCATTCTTGGAGGCCTGAGCCCCTGTGTCAGAAGTCCTACGAGGATCGAGGCCACCGTGCTCTGAAGCAGCCCAGGCCATGCAAATGGGCTCCGTGTAGGTGCTCCTGTCAATATCCCCACCTAGCTTCCAGCTCATTGTCAGCATCGATCGTTAGACATGGGAGTGGACAAGCCCCCAGTGATTCCAGACCCCAAATGTCAACTCACCTTCAGGCCTTGAGGCCCCAGAAATCACAGAGCAGTTCCAAGCTGTCCCTTCTGCGCCCTGCACAAATGCCTGACCTACAAAACCCATGAACACAATAAAGTGGTCAGTGTTTGATGCTACTATGCTTTGGGGTGGTTTGTTACGCAATAACAGGGGTATCCAGAAAAGGCAGGAAGCAAACAGGCCAGGCTGTGGGCATGTGGCAGGGACAGGGAGATGCCTGGACAGGACATGGGATAGGGCCTCAAACGCCCCAGGGAGGGGTGAGCTTTGCCCTGCATGCGGGTCAGGGAGAGACGGTTGGGTAGGCTGAGCAGGGGCTCGTGCTGTGAAAGAGGGGAAGGCGGGTGGCTTGGAACGGAGCTGTGAATGTCAGAGATAATTCTGGCATGGGAGCTCTCCTCAAGGGCAACATCACGGAGCTCCTGGTGGGAGCAGCACCAAGAGGTACAGAGAACTTTGGAGTCTTACAGATTTGTGTTAATTCCCGGTGCTTTCACTAACCAGCTCTCCCCGAGCCTCAGTTTGTGGGCCTGGAAAACGGGAGTACAGATTCCTCCCCGGCACACAGTAAATGCAAGGTAGAATGTGACTCCCTTTTATCAATTTTTTTCCTCTTTTATTTCTTATGTTTTTAAAAAAATTTTTTTAAAGGTTTTGATTTTTTAAGTAATCTCTACACCCAGTGCGGGACTCAAACTCACAACCCTGAGGTCAAGAGTCACATGTTCCACTGACTGAGCCAGCCAGGCGCCCCTGTTTCTTATTATGTTAACAAAGGATGCTTACATGCATGTAGCCCTAACTGTTGATAAACACATTCGAGGGCAAGGTTATTTGCCTTATTTTAAAGACACAGAAAATGAAGCCCAGAGGAGCTGGGAGTGTCCCAAGCCTCACAGGTCTGGAGCCTTAGGCTTGTACTTTTTCTGCAAGTGCACATTGCTCCCTTCCTAGAGGCGGGGAGGAGGAGAGGGTAGGCTAGTGCCTGGCACACCCGGGGGTCGGGGCGAGGTTGCCAGCACTGGATTAAGCATTCCTCCCCAGCCCTGCTCCAGCACCAGCCTCAACAACTGCTCGAACTCTGGAGTCCCAGACAAATTGTAGCCCAGAGAGCAAGAGCGGCTGTGGGGAGCTTACAAATGTGGCGGGCCCAGGCCTCCCCACCCCCTGTTCCCACTCCACAGGCCTGCCTTGGGGGGGGGGTGCTCAGCGTCAGAGCAGCCCCTGAGCACCTCCCACCAGGGCCTCCTGGGGTCCTTGCTGCCTGGGCAGTCCCTACCCCCAAGCCCTCAGAGTCCTGGATGTGCCACCTGGATCCCAGCTCCCCTCTTCTGCCGCCCTCCTCAGTGTCTGGTTCCTTCTTGGAGTGCATTGCTGTTGCCCCTAGCAACAGAGCTCCCGGACATGTCTTGGTCCTCCTCCCCCCTCCCCCCCCTTTTCCTCTTCTTCCTTCTGCTTCCTCATTCCTAGCCTTCCTCCCTCCCCACCCCCTTCCCTCACCTGTGGAGACACTGCCACGGGCTGGAAGGCTCCCCTCACACCCTGTGCCAGCTGTGACCCAGCCGAGCCCCCTGGCCCTTCAGTCAGGACTCAGCCAGCCTGAGGGACTGGGTACTGCAGGCTCCAGGACCCAGGGGAGGTCTTGGGAGGACTCTCAGGCAAGGCTCTCAGGGCACCCAGGCACAGAGAAGAGTGCAGACTCGGGAGCCAAGGGAATTTCTATTGGACGTGGTGAGCTTCCCGGAACAGGAGCATGCAAGGAGAGGCCTTTCCAGGGCCGGTGGTGCTGATGTGCTGACCCGGGCAAGCTGCAGAAGGAAGGCAGCGAGGGCTCAGCCCCTAGCTCCTCTCCTGTCCTTTCCATCCCCGCTCCCTTCTCCCCCACCCCTTAGCACCCCCCACCCCCCACTCCTGCCCTCAGCAGGGCCCCAGAGAGGGAGGACTATACTAAGGAGGGGTTCTGTACATCAACCACCCACAGGGCAATCCCAGCGCTCAGCTGCTCAGCACAGCCACACTAACAGGCCCAGCAGGGCAGGGCGGGCCGCAGCGGACCTCCCGCCTGCCTCCAGACTCCTCAGTTCACAGTCACGCTGACCTCCAGAAGCTGGTCCCTGCATCGGCTCCAGGCTCCCTCCGTGGCCTGTGTAACCTGTGGTCCAGCCACACCAAGCTTACTCTTCTCCTCCTGCCTGGAATGCTCTTCTCTGCCTTTTCACTGGAGTTCTCTCAGAAGTCACCTCCTACAGTAAGACTTCCCTGACTGCCCAGGCTGTGTTAGGTGCCTCTGCTGGGCTCCTCAGCCCCCGTGTTGGCCTGCCTGGTAAGTCTCTTACCCTACTGAGGTGCTGCCATCTGTATACACGTCTTTCTCCTGAGTGCACCATGAGATCTTCAAGGGAGGGGATTCTGTGCCTCGTTTGTTCACAAATGCCAAGTGAGATAATCAACATAGCAACACCCTTGCCTCTTTCTGAGCCTCAGTTTCCCCCATCTGTAACATGAGGGCAACGGACCAGTGGCCTTTGAGGACTGTGTTGGCTGGTGAGGGTGACTAAGTCTGGGCTATTAGAAGGAGACAGAGTGTATAGTCTGGATCATCTTTGCCCTCCTCACCCCCCACCACGGCCGCTCTGAGTTTCAAGACTGAGCCTTAGGGAAAGGGGTGTGAGAGCCAGGCACTCATTGTATGGCCCTGGATAGGTCCTCATCTGCTAAATGGGGAGAATAATCACTGGGATGTCTCTTCGGGGTGCTGTGAGCCTTGGAGATGTCAGCCGGACTAGAATGTTCCATCAGGAAGGGCCAGAACCTAGGCTGCCAAAGGAACAGCTGTCTCAGCCGCCACCCCAGTCTGGACAGCCCAGCCCTGGCGCTTGGGGTCCCTGGGGCTCTGCTGCCCTCCAGTGGCCGGAGGCCCCCGGGCACTTAGAGCCTGTGAGCTTCTGGTTCATTCAATGGGTAGCCACCCCATCTTAGGACCAACAGACACTGAGGCCCAGAATGTGGGAGGGACTTGTTAGGGGTCACTTGTTGGGGGGGGGGCAGTGCCTAGACCAGAACCTGGGCCTCCTGGCCGCCAGCACTATGAAGCCCAGGGTGCGGCTATTCCTCTTGAACCAGACTGCCAAGAGAGGGACCTGCTCCCTCACCTCCCAACCTGCCCCACCTGACGGCCCTTGCCTGGTGGGCTCTGCCCTGCTGGCCACTCTCAGCACTGGCCTGTACTGCCCCTCTGAGAAGTGTTCCCTGTGCCTGGCAGCGGTCGTCCCTGACTTAGGGGACCAGTAACAGGGGCTGGGAGGGTACCTTAACCCCCACCCTCCTTGATTAATCAAATACTTAAAATAATGGCCGTGGTCATGATTGATGGACAGAGCATAGCTAATTACCCTGGAGATTAAAATGACTGTTTCTGTTTAAAAAGGCTGCAAATGAGTTAATTATTTCCTTTGCTCACCTCTCTAACCTCGTTACACTTCTAAATGAATAGCAATATTGATCTTGGAACTGATTTTGGTGTTACACCGCCGAGCGGGTTTAATTAGGGTTTGAAAACGCTGCAGTGCCTCCTCCTCTGACCGAGGAAATTAGCCTCGGATTTTACTTACACTTCACAGCCATGGCCTCTGCGCAGACAGAAGGGCTAGAGCATGGTGCCTGCCACCGCGGCCCTGCCCTGGCTCCCAGCTCCCTCCCTGCCCAGAGCAGCTGCTGACCCTGGCCTCCGACCTCTCCAAGGATGTGGCAGGAAGGTCGGGGGGGGGGGGCAGCCAGGTTAGCCTCCTCTGTCACAACAGGAGCTTCGGGGCTCTGCCATGACAGGGAAGGGCCCAGTGTCACTTGGTAAGGAGGGGGCAGGTCTGGGATCAGAAATTGTCGGAAACCCCCAGCTCCGCGGCTGAAGAAATATTTCTTCTCCAGGACTCTAAGGAGCCAGCTTAGGGGCTTAGGACCTCCCAGCTCCTTCCTGCCCTCCTCTCCTTAGGGCCACGGGAGCAATGGCTGCCAGCCAGGACGAAGGTGGGGAGCAAGCAGGGGAGCAGGGGCAGGAGACGAAGATCCCCACTCTGGATCTGTCACTGACATATGGATGACCTTGAGCTCCTCAGCCTCTCTCTGGGCCTAGGCCTCTCTGCTCCGGACTTGACAATCTGTTTTATGTCAGTCCCTCCCACGTCCCCCAACAGGAGTCTTCAAGGGCAAGTGGATGAGAGCCAGGCACGCAGAGGTAGAGTGGGGAGAGCGGGGAGGCCAGATGTGGTGCATGGATCCAGGACTGAGGGTGGGTCTGCTCTCTCTTACTCAAAACAAAACCTTCCCTTGACCTTGGCTCCCTTCTGCCTGTCCGTGCCCATCTTCTCGGAACAGTTGTCTACGCTCACTGCTCTATTCCCTCACTTCTGACCCACTTCTCTGTCCTCTGTACTGATTTCTCCACAGTAAAATGATTCCCACTGAGCCATCAGCAACCTCTGAATCGCCAGACCCACCGAGCGCCATTGGGTCCACGATGGGTTTTCCTCCTCACCCTCCTTTGCAGGCAGCTTCCCTCCGGGAAGTATCTCTTCTCCCCTTTCTTCTCACTTTGCATCTCCGGAGGAGCCCACCTCTCTCATATGTTTGAAGTCGACAGACTCCAAGTCACCATTTGGGGTCAGTCATTAGGGCTGAGCTCCATGGAGAACCAGCCGGGGCGGGACATCATCCCGTCTCCACTTCAGAAAGCCTACGCTGGCGACAGTGTGGCGAATGGTGGCAGAGGGCACCGGTGGGTGCGGGAGAACCCGGGGGGTAGCTGTTTAAGTCGGAGCAAGACAAAATTCAGGACTGGGGTGGGGGGTGGGCAGATGAGGGATCCACAGGATGGGCAGGTGTGAGGATTGATTCCTTGTGGGGAGTCCGGCATAGTGACCCATTCGGGCTGGGCACGGGGCACCGTTGATGATAGTGGTGATATCGGGGGGAAGCAGGATTGCAGGGAGTGGACATGTTTTAGCGCTGAGTTTGAGGCGCTTACAGGGATGTTCAGAAGAAGACGGGGAGCCTTCAGGGAAGGTGGGTGACTCATCTGCTTCCTGCAGGCAGTTTGTGGTCCTGCTGCTTGGGGCGCGGGTTATCAGGGGGGCGAGGGTGCGGCAGGCCTGGATGCGTGTGGCACGGGGCACCGCGACAGGTGGCATCCCAAGGGGGTTGCAGGAGAAAGGTGGGCACTGCATTCAGCACTGGAGGCGTTAGGGCCCAGCATTCACACCTGACTTTCCCAGTGAAATCGGGGAGCCAGTCCACCTGCCCTGCCTCAACAAACAAGGAAAGGAATGCGGAGGGTAAGGATGAGCCTCCTGACTGAGTCCTAACCCTGGACTCAGACTGGGCTCAACTCTGATTACACTGAGCCCCGACCCTGGTCACACACTGAGCCCTGAGCCTGGACACAGACTGAACTTTGACCCTAGATGCAGGCTTAGCTCAACTCTGATCACACTGAGCCCTGACCCTGGTCACACACTGAGCCCTGAGCCTGGACACAGACTGAACTTCGACCCTAGATGCAGGCTTAGCTCAACTCTGATCACACTGAGCCCTGACCCTGGTCACACACTGAGCCCTGAGCCTGGACACAGACTGAACCCTGAGCCTGGTCAGTCTGAGGGAGCACATTTTACTTTTTGTTCCCCTTCCCCTTGCTCTCCCCTGGGGTGGGGGTGAAGTAAAGGGAGCTCAGTATCACCAAGAGGGGCAGGCCTATAACAATGAAGGCAAGATAAAGCCCAGCCAATGTGCAGGCCCCACGAATAGCAGCTTTGGGGGCCTCATGGCCTGGGTGTAAATACTAGAATTTGCGGTGGCATAGTTGCAAAAGGCCAAGACTCAAAGCTACTCCAGAGGCGCCAGAGGCAATGTCCTTGCGGTCACCATGGCGGCTTCAGGGCCTCACAGGCCTGGGGCACCTCCACTTACCTCTGTGCTCTCTGGGTCCTCAGGACAGAGTGGCCTTTGAATGGAGCCGTTGATTGTCCTCGCTATGATGCCATTCCCTGTCTCACTGTGTCCTGTGACCCACGCAGCTCAACTTTCCACTGGACATAGACGGAACATTATGTCCCCCGGTGAGTCCAATGTGGTGCTGGACAGTTTCAGACTCTGGGGCCAGACTGTCTGGAATTCAGATCCTGGGGCTGCCCATCCCAGCCTGTGGTCATGGACAAGTTACTTCTCCTTTCTGTGCCTCAGTCTCCTCATCTGTAAAATGGAGTCATAGGAGGGGCTCCTGGGTGGCTCAGTCAGTCAAGTGTCTGCCTTCAGCTCAGGTCGTGATCCCAGGGTCCTGGGTCCTGCATCAGGCTCCCTGCTCAGTGGAGAGTCTGACACGCCCTGTCCTTCTGCCCCTCTCCCCCACTTGTGCTCTCTCTCTCTTTCTCTCAAATAAATAAACTCTTTTTTTAAAAAAAATGCGGTGATAGGAGCATTTACCCCAGAGGTTGTTCTAAGGATTAACGAGTTAATTGCCATGAAGTGCCTGGGGCCTGGCACATGGCATGTGCTCTATGGGGGTTTGGTGTTGCTATCATTTTGCCCATCGGTGCATACTTGGCTGACACCGTGAGGTCCTAACACTCCGGGGAAGCCTGTATTCAGACCCTGATGGAACAGTACAGCTCAATGGCAATTGATGCCTACTCTGTGCTGGGCACTGGTGACACAGGGAGTAAAAAACCACAACCCTGCTCTCAGAGGGTTCACTGTCTGTGAGAGACCATCCTGACACATGCTGCGTGGGCCATGTAGGGGGGGAAAGTGGTCCAGATGAATTCATGGGGGGGTTGGTGAACATTTGTAACAAATGACATTTGTTGAGCACCTACTGTTTACCAGGACCTGCTCTAGGAGCTTTACACACATTATATCACTTTATCCTCACAAGGGAATGCTTTGTAACAATATAACCATGACCATCTTACAGGTAACTCTCAGGCTCGGGAAGGGTGGGACCGGAGAAGCCTGAGCCCTTTCTGTGGGTATAAGTGGAGGTGTGACTGAGCCCCAGGGGACCCAGGGACCAAGGACACTGCCTAGCTGAGGGGTCTGAGAGGCATGAGTGTGGGCGAGGGCCTAGAAGGCCAGGCTGAGGAGCCCCACTCAGTATCATTCTACATTTGAACCAAGCAGAGCTCTGGTATGAGAAAGTAGGACCATCCCCTGTCCTCAGGCCCACCTGAGACCACCAGGACCGACTGTGAGTGTGCTGCACTGCCCAGAGAGCTCTGTGAGGGTGTGTGCCCAGGAACGCAGGTGTGCCAGTGCTGGCCCAGGGGTCCCATTCTGGATCCCATCCCGTAAACCCAGGCAGGGCAGGGCTCATAACAGAGGCCACTGCCAGCTGGGAGGGGGCGGCTCCAGGTCCACGGGGGCTGAGAGAAGGTGCCACTGTGGGGGCTGACAGCTTCCTAGGTAGGGAGACCTCTAGGCTGGGCTGTGGGTGGGCCTGGAGGCCTAGGAGGGCAGCAAACTGTGGGGTTGGGGGACACCCTCTCAGCTCTCTAAGGCCTGCACTGTGGCCCAAGGACCCTGACAACCTGCACCCTGAGCCTGGGGAGGGGAGACTGGAGGCTACCAGGCAGGTGTTGGGGGTGTGGGGCGCCTGCACCTCCCTGTACTTCCTGCCCCAGGCTCACCTCCCCAGTACAATTAGCTACTCTTGTCTCTAATCGATTCCTCTGGTACTCACAGGACAATTAGAATTTAAATTGCCTTTTACAAAGGTCACAAAAACATGATCAAAGAGGAATCTATTAGAGGGGCTGGGGTAACCCCTCCTTCTCAGTCTCCCAGAGCCATGGAGGTGGGGGGCCAGGCCCTTGAAGCGATCCCCAACGGCATAAGGCCCTACTGTCACCCCAAAGTCTTTCCCAAGGCTTTCCCCACCAAGGGCAAATCTAAGCTCCCCTGCCTCCTTTCTGCTCCCTCCCTCAGCCCTATCTCCCACGATGACCCTACCCTAGCCTGAACCCCAACATGTCACCTTGCACCGGCTGCGTTTCAGATGGCCTGATTGTGTCCCTAACCAGCTGTGGGACAGGCAGGCTACTTGCTTTTTTTTTTTTTTTTTTTTAATGATTTTTTATTATATTATGTTAGTCACCATACAGTACATCCCCGGTTTCCAATGTAAGGCTCAATGATTCATTAGTTCTGTATAACACCCAGTGCACCATGCAATACGTGCCCTCTTTACTACCCATCACCGGTCTATCCCATTCCCCCACCCCCCTCCCCTCTGAAGCCCTCAGTTTGTTTCACACAGTCCATAGTCTCTCATGTTTCATTCCCCCTTCTGATTACCCCCCCTTTCTTTATCCCTTTCTTCCCCTACTGATCATCCTAGTTCTTATGTTCCATAGATGAGAGAAATCATATGATAGTTGTCTTTCTCTGCTTGACTTATTTCACTTAGCATTATCTCCTCCAGTGCCGTCCATGTTGTAGCAAATGTTGAGAACTCGTTCTTTCTGATAGCTGAGTAATATTCCATCGTATATATGGACCACAACTTCTTAATCCAGTCATCTGTTGAAGGGCATCTCGGCTCCTTCCACGATTTAGCTATTGTGGACATTGCTGCTATGAACATTGGGGCGCATATGGCCCTTCTCTTCACTACGTCTGTATCTTTGGGGTAAATACCCAGTAGTGCAATGGCTGGATCATAGGGTAGCTCAATTTTTAACTTTTTAAGGGACCTCCACACTGTTTTCCAGAGTGGCTGTACCAACTTGCATTCCCACCAACAATGTAGGAGGGATCCCCTTTCTCCACATCCTCTCCAACAATTGTTGTTTCTTGCCTTGTCTATTTTTGCCATTCTAACTGGCGTAAGGTGGTATCTCAGTGTGGTTTTGATTTGAATTTCCTTGATGGCTAATGATTTTGAACATTTTTTCATGTGTCTGTTAGCCATTTGTATGTCTTCATTGGAAAAGTGTCTGTTCATATCTTCTGCCCATTTTTTGATTTGTTTATTTGTTTCTCGTGTATTGAGTTTCAGAAGTTCTTTGTAGATCTTGGATACCAGTCCTTTATCTGTAGTGTCATTTGCAAATATATTCTCCCATTCCGTGGGCTGCCTCTTAGTTTTTCTGACTGTTTCCTTGGCTGTGCAGAAACTTTTAATCTTGATGAAGTCCCATAAATTCATTTTATCTTTTGTTTCTCTTGCCTTTGGGGATGTGTCATGAAAAAGGTTGCTTTGGCCGATGTCATAGAGGTTGTTGCCTATGTTCTCCTCTAGAATTTTGATGGATTCCTGTCTCACATCGAGGTCTTTCATCCATTTGGAGTTTATTTTTGTGTATGGTGTGAGATAGTGGTCAAGTTTCATTCTCTTGCATGTAGCTGTCCAATTTTCCCAGCACCATTTATTGAAGAGACTGTCTTTTTCCCACCGGATGTTTTTTCCTGCTTTATCAAATATTAGTTGCCCAAAGCGCCGAGGGTCCATTTCTGGGCTCTCTATTCTGTTCCATTGGTCTATGTGTCTGTTTTTGTGCCAGTACCATGCTGTCTTTGTGATCACAGCTTTGTAGTACAGCTCGAAATCCGGCATTGTGATGCCCCCAGCTTTGTTTTTCCTTTTCAACAGTTCCTTGGAGATTCGGGGCCTTTTCTGTTTCCATACAAATTTAAGGACTGTTTGTTCCAGTTCTTTGAAAAATGTCTTTGGTATTTTGATCGGGATAGCATTGAAAGTGTAGATTGCTCTGGGTAGCATGGACATTTTAACTATGTTAATTCTTCCGATCCATGAGCATGGAATATCTTTCCATCTTTTTATGTCTTCCTCAATGTCTTTCAAGAGTGATTTATAGTTTCTAGAATATAGGTCCTTTACGTCTCTGGTTAAGTTAATTCCAAGGTAACGTATGGTTTTTGGTGCTATTGTAAATGGGATGGATTCCCTAATTTCTCTTTCTTCGGTCTCGTTATTCGTGTATAGAAATGCAACTGATTTCTGAGCATTTATTTTGTATCCTGCCACGTTACTGAATTGCTCTATAACTTCTAATAGTTTGGGAGTGGCTTCTTTTGGGTTTTCCATATAGAGTATCATGTCATCTGCGAAGAGAGACATTTTGACTTCTTCTTTGCCAATTTGAATACCTTTGATCCCTTTTTGTCGTCTGATTGCTGTTGCAAGGACTTCTAGTACTATGTTGAATAATAGTGGCGAGAGTGGGCATCCTTGTCGTGTTCCTGATCTTAAGGGAAAGGCTTCCAGCTTTTCCCCATTGAGAATAATATTTGCAGCAGGCTTTTCATAGATGGCTTTTATGAGATTGAGAAATGTACCTTCTATTCCTACACTCTGAAGGGTTTTAATCAGGAAAGGATGCTGTATTTTGTCAAATGCTTTTTCGGCATCGATTGAGAGGATCATATGGTTCCTGAGTCTTTTCTTGTTGATATGATGTATCACGCTGATTGATTTGCGAATATTGAACCACGCTTGCATCCCAGGTATGAATCCCACTTGATCGTGATGGATAATCCTTTTAATGTATTGTTGGATTCTATTAGCAAGTATCTTGTTGAGGATTTTGGCGTCCATATTCATTAGGGAAATCGGTCTGTAATTCTCCTTTTTGAGGGGGTCTTTGCCTGGTTTGGGGATCAAGGTAATATTGGCCTCATAGAATGAGTTTGGTAGCTTTCCTTCTGTTTCTATTTTTTGAAATAGCTTTAGGAGAATAGGTATTATTTCTTCTTTGAATGTTTGGTAGAATTCCCCAGGAAAACCGTCCGGGCCTGGAGTTTTGTTATTTGGAATGTTGTTTATCACTGACTCAATTTCTTCATAATTAATTGGCCTGTTTAAGGAATCAATTTCTTCCGGTTTCAATCTTGGTAGTTTATAGGTTTCCAGGAAGGATTCCATCTCTTCCAGATTGCTTAGTTTATTGGCATATAGCTGTTGATAAAAATTTCTAATAATCCTTCCAATTTCAATGGTGCTCGTCGTGACCTCTCCTTTTTCATTCATAATTTTAATAATCTGGGTCCTTTCTCTTTTCTTTTGGATAAGTCTTGCCAGTGGTCTGTCAATTTTATTGATTCTCTCAAAGAACCAGCTTCTAGTCCTGTTGATCTGCTCTACTGTACTTCTGGTTTCTGCTTGATTGATTTCAGCTCTAATTTTGGTCAACTGCTTCCTCGTGCGTGGATTAGGCCTGTCCCTCTGTTGCTGTTCCAGCTTCTTGAGGTGAGAATATAAAAACTGCATTTTAGATTTTTCTATTCTTTTGAGTGAGGCTTGGATGGCTATGTATTTCCCCCTTAGGACTGCCTTTGCAGTATCCCATAGGTTTTGGACTGTTGTATTTTCATTCTCATTGGTCTCCATAAATTGTTTAATTTGATTTTTGATTTCCTGGTTTATCGAGTCATTCCTGAGCAGGATGGTTCTTAGTGTCCAAGTGTTTGAGTTTCTTCCAAATTTTTCCTTGTGGTTGAGTTCCAATTTCAGAGCGTTGTGGTCTGAGAATATGCAGGGGATAATTTCAATCTTTTGGTATCGGTTGAGACCTGTTTTGTGTCCCAGAACATGGTCTATTCTTGAGAATGTTCCATGGGCATTAGAATAGAATGAGTATTCTTTGGTTCTGGGGTGTAGTGTTCTATATATATCTATGAGGTCCAACTCGTCGAGTATGACATTCAAAGCCTTTGATTCTTTGCTTAGTTTTTGCCAGGGTGTTCTGTCTATTTCTGATAGTGGAGTGTTGAGGTCCCCTACTATTAATGTATTTTTATCTATGTGTCTCTTTATTCTGGTTAAGAGTTGGCTTGTGTATCTTGCTGCTCCCCTGTTGGGGGCATATATATTTATAATTGTCATATCCACTTGTTGAATACTTCCCTTAAGAATAATATAGTGCCCTTCTGCATCTCTAACTATAGTCTGTAGTTTAAAATCCAATTTATCTGATATGAGAATTGCTACCCCAGCTTTCTTTTGAGGTCCATTTGCGTGAAAGATGGTACTCCATCCCCTTACTCTCAGTCTGAATGCATCTTTGGGTTTGAAATGAGTCTCTTGTAGACAGCAAATGGATGGGTCATTTCTTTTTATCCAATCTGCAACCCTGTGACGTTTTATGGGATGGTTCAAACCATTTACATTAAGACTGATTACTGAGAGATATGATTTTAATGTTGCCATGTTGCCAGTAAAGTCTTTGTTTGTATTGGCTGTGACTTTCTGTTCTGTATCACTCTTGGTGCCTTTTAACTTTTATAGAACCCCCCGTAATATCTCCTGTAGGGCTGGTTTCGTGGTTACAAAATTGGTTAGTGACTGGCGATTCTGAAATGTCTTTATTTCTCCATCAATTCTGAATGACAGCCTTGCTGGATAAAGGATCCTTGGCTGCATGTTTTTCTCTGAAAGAGCTTTAAATATGCTCCCCCAACCCTTTCTCTCATTCCAGGTCTGTGTAGACAGGTCTGACGTAATTCTGATGCTTTTGCCTTGGTACGTGAGAAATTATGACGTGACGTGGCGTAGGTTTGTCATGGTTGAGCTTGGGAGGGGTCCTCTCTGCCTCTTGGACACGAATGTTTGTTTCCCTTGCTAGATTAGGGAAGTTTTCAGCTACAATTTGTTCAAATATCTCTTCTAGACCTCTGTTTTTCTCCACCCCCTCGGGGATGCCGATGATTCTAACATTGGATCGTTTCATTGAGTCAGTAATTTCCCGTAACCTACATTCGTGGGCGTGGATTTTTTTAAGACCATCTTCTATTTTCATTTTTTCCTCTATTAACCCATCCTCCAATTCACTAACCCGTTCCTCTGCTTCTGCGACCCTGGCCATCAGAGCCTCTAGTTTTGCCTGCATTTGGCTCATAGAATTTTTAATTTCTGTCAGGTTCGCTCTCATTTCTGTCCTTAAGGATTCTATATTCTCAGTAACCTTTTCGTTAATAGTTTTTTCAATTCTACTCATCATTTTGACCATCGTTACTCTGAATTCCATTTCTGATAATTTGGTTACATCCATATCCATTATTTCTGTGGCAGAGGCCACAGACTCACTGTCTTTTCTTTGCTGGGGGGGGGGGGGCTTCTCCTTCTTGTCATTCTGATGAAGAGAGGTTGCGGGGTTTCCAGAGCCCAAATTCTTGACTGGGTCCCAGGCCGTGCCCCTTGTTTTATAGGGATCTTAGGGATGTGGGCTTCTTCTTTAAAGATATTATTTATTTATTTATGTGGCAGCCAACCAGCAAGAGAGGGAACAGAAGCAGGGGAGTGGGAGAGGAAGAAGCAGGCTCCCAGCGGAGGAGCCCGATGAGGGACTCCTTTCCGGAACGCCGGGATCACGCCCTAAGCCGAAGGCAGGCGCTCAATGACTGCGCCACCCAGGCGCCCGGGTTGTGGGCTTCTTGATTTTTCAGCCTGTGTTCTGGGGGAGGGGCCTGCCGCGCCGATACTCAGGCAACCCTGTTTGGGTAGAGTCTCCGCGTCCCCTGTGAGGGGGGATGGGGATGGGCACTCTCTGAGCCGGTATTTCCAGGCTTTTGTTCTCTGGCGGCTTTCCCTGGAGTTTGCTGTGCCTCTTCTGAGAGTCAGAGCAGCAGCGGCCGAATTTCAGCCTCTGTCACAGAACAGAGGGATTGCGGCCCGTTCTCTACTAATGTTCTGGCCACTTTAACTCTGTTACTGTTGGTGCTGCTCAACCCTGCAGCGTCCGGGATGTGCGCCCCACACCCGGCGTCCCAGCCCTCACTTCCAGGGCCGGGGAGTCTCTGTCCTTTGTGTTTCTAACGCCGCCAGCCGCCAGCCGCCTGTGCGCGCTCCCGGTTCAGTCTGGATCCAGTGAGCGCACCAGGATTCCGGGGTTCCGCGAGATGCCTGGTGGCGCGCGCACCCGGCTCACGGTCTCAGTCTGCTGTTTTGCGGGTGCCGGTCTGCGAGCCCGCCCGCTCTCCCGTGCAGGTGGCTGCCGCTTCCCGGCGCCCGAACGCGGCGGCTCCCTCCCCCTTCCGTTTATCTTCCGATATCTGTGCGCGGTTTCACGGCTCCCCGCTTCGTACCTCAATACTCAGCGCTGGAGATGTTCATTTGTAGAGATCCAGATGCGTCTTCCTGCGTCTCAGGCTGATTCCGTGGTTGTTTAGGCTGGTCTGGTACCTATCCAGCTCGACTCGGGGGACCGGCTGAAAAAGGGGTCTCCTACTCCTCCGCCATCTTAACTCCTCCTCCGAGTAGGGCACTTCTAACCACTATATGACTTTGGGGAGGTCATTTATCTTGCTGAGCCTCAGCTTCACCATCTGGAGGTGCCAACCTCGAAGAGTAGGAAGAGAATCGAGTCTGGGACGAGGTCTGTCCCACCCCTGGAAAGCAGAATCCGGCGTTGGAGTGGAGACGGTTCGTGGTGTAGTTGGTGGTGGTGTGAGGGGATGTCCGACGCCCTCCCCCTTCGTCCTCTCAGGCCAGTTTAGCAACAGCGGACGGAAAAGATGCTGAGAGGGGAGTTTGGTCTCTCCGGAAACCCGGACTCCATCCTTGGAGGTGGGGGCTGGGGAAAGGGTGAAAATGTTGGAGGTGGAGGCTGAGCTCTCAATAAACTCAGAGAGTTTGTGGAAGGTACGGGGAGGATGCGGGAGGGAACGGAGAGGAGACGGGAGGAAGGACAGGCTACTTGCTTTTATGCATCTCAGTGGCCTCATCCACGAAATGGGGCCAATGCCTTTTGCTTCCTAAAGGTGGGGGGCTCCACTTGAAGAACATCTGGCACCCCTGCAGCAGGGGCCTCTTTGCTTCTCTGGCCCCCCGTAGCTGTCTGCCTTGGCCAGGAGGCCATCTGGGTGCCCATGCTTCCAACCCTCCAGGCCTGACTGTGGCCCACACAGCACGTGCTTCTGTTGCTGCCCAGGGGACGAGGTGGCCTCTCCCCCTGGGGGTCCAGGACACTCCATCCACTCCTTCTTCTGGCTCCTTCAGTGGCCTGCGCAGGGCTGGACACCCACAGGGAAGAGGGTCCACTGCCAGATGGGGAAATCGGCTAAAAGAGAGCCCATAATCTCATCCACAGAGGGCTTACCCTCCGGTGGGGCGGATGGCAGGCCTGTGCAGCAGGTATGACCCAGCCTTACACAGGTGCCAGGCCTGAGGACGGTTGCTCGGAGCCTCAACCTCTCCATCTGTGCAATAGTGACCGGGCTGCAAGGTCTCCGACAGGCCCGCTGACTCAGGTTCTTGGTCTCAGATCAACTCGTGATTGCTGGGGCAGGGGCTCAGGGCTGGAGGTGGCTGGACAGGGTGGCCTGGGCAGTGTCAAGGGGCCTCTTTTGGGCCAGCCCACTCACACAGGCCAGTCTGGGTTGGCCCAGCTGCCTGGATGGAGGAAGAGAGGCCAGGAAGGGCTTGGCTTCCTGGAGGCCTCTAGGCCCTGATCGCGCCCCGCAGGGTCTGAGACAGGAAACTGGCAGCAGCTGCAGCCCAGCCCCACCCAGGTCCTGCCCCATGTGGGGAGCGCAGCCCTGGAGTGCTAGTGGCAGTACCTGCCTTGCCAGCTGGGCCCCACAGCTGACGTATGGTTGCTCCCCGAGCCTGGTGGCTCTGTGAGACTTCAGAAAGGAGCCGATGTCCACTGAGCACCTGTGATGAGCCAGCCGCGGGCTGGATACTTTAGCTTTCTCACCTCACAGAGTCCTCTCCGCGTGTCACCATTTCGCAAAGGAGAGAACGGGCTCAGAGAGGTTGAGCACCCTGTCCAATGTCACACAGTGAGGAACTGACCGAGCTGAGACTTAGCCTCAGGCTTTCCTTGTTCTGAAATAGGAGCCCTGCCCAGCACGGGCCCCGCCTGATAGGGGCTGTAGGGGATCCCATGGATCTGGGACTCAAAGCCCGAGCGTGAGGGACATTCCAAGATGTCCCGTGGCTCCGCCTGAGGGGTTTGGGCAGGGAGCGCAGTAAGGAGTCTGTGTGGCCTTTGGGGGAGAAGGGCAAGGTATCGGTATTCGTGCTGTCTCTGTGGTGGCCCCCAAGGTCAGGAGACATTATCATTCTTCTTCGTTTAGAAGCAGGCGTAGAGCCACGGGGCACAGAGATTACCCGGGTAGTGCAGCCTGATGACCACGGGGCACAGAGAGTACCCGGGTAATGCAGCCTGATGACCACGGGGCACAGAGTTACCCGGGTAATGCAGCCTGATGACCACGGGGCACAGAGATTACCCGGGTAATGCAGCCTGATGACCACGGGGCACAGAGATTACCCAGGTAATGCAGCCTAATGACCACGGGGCACAGAGTTACCCGGGTAATGCAGCCTGATGACCACGGGGCACAGAGATTACCCGGGTAATGCAGCCTGATGACCACGGGGCACAGAGTTACCCGGGTAATGCAGCCTGATGACCACGGGGCACAGAGATTACCCGGGTAGTGCAGCCTGATGACCACGGGGCAGAGATTACCCGGGTAGTGCAGCCTGATGACCACGGGGCACAGAGATTACCCGGGTAATGCAGCCTGATGACCACGGGGCACAGAGATTACCCTGGTAGTGCAGCCTGATGACCACGGGGCACAGAGATTACCCGGGTAGTGCGCCTGATGACCACGGGGCACAGAGATTACCCGGGTAATGCAGCCTGATGACCACAGGGCACAGAGATTAGCCGGGTAATGCAGCCTGATGACCACGGGGCACAGAGATTACCCGGGTAATGCAGCCTGATGAGCAGACCCGGCGAAGTTTGTTTGGATGCCAGAGGAGGCAGCTCCGGCCCCAGGGGTGCAGTGCAGTCAGTGAACTGTCCGCCCTCTGACCTGGTGTGGGCCGGGCTGCCCACCTCTGAGGAAGTCTGTACGAAACCGGAGAGGCAGGAGGGCAGCTGAGAGGATGGGCCCACTCGGGACTGCCAGAGCAGGGGAGGGAGGGACGGGAACTGGGCAGAGCCCTTACATCCTGTGCCTGTCTCCGAGACCCTGTCTTGCCTCGCCCCAGAAGGGACACGTGTAAGTGGAGTGGGAGGTTTGGGTGGGGGGGTCCCAGGGAAAGGATGGGGGGTCTGTAGCACCCTCACCGGCAGGCGGGGCTCTTTGCTCTGACCCTGGTTCTGTCCACGGCTGGGAGGGGCTGGGCGTTCAGCCCAGGACCTGAAGCATGAGAAGGTCTCTCTGGGGCCATAAATCCCACGGGCCCAGGCGAGCAGGCCCACAAAGGTGTGTGACAGCGGCGGTTAAATTAAGTGGCCGTCACGGAGCCAGGCGGGGCTGGTTCCCTGAAAGTGGATTTATGGCCTCCCTGCTTCCTTTACTGCCCGGTTGGCCTGGGCCCTCCCCAGTACCTGCCTGCCTGAGGGAGACCCATCCGTGGGGCCCAGGAGCTCCCGCCACAGAGCGAAACCAGCTGGCACTGCCATGCTTGGGCCTCCAGGGACTGGCCCCCAGGAACCCAAGGCCCAGGGACGCATGAGGTCATGTGAGGCCTGGGCTGGTCTCTGACTTCCAGACAACTTAACCACACTCCCTGCCTCAGGATTCTGCTTGGTCCTGCTGCCTCAGAGGCCCTGCCAGCCCTGGCCCAGGCCCTCACTCTGCTCTCACTGCCTCCCACATTCCCCGGTCTTCTCCCAGGCTGCTCCCACTGGGCCTTTCTTCTTTCCTGGGGCCTAGTCATGGTGACAGAGCAGGAAGCAGGGCACTGGCCCTGGCGTGCCTCGTCTTACATACGTGTGCCAGTGCATGCGTGTGTGTTAGGGTGTGTGTGTGTGTGTGTGTACGTGTGTGTGTGTGTGTGTGTGTGTGTGTGTGTGTTAGATAGCAGTGTAAATGTGCCAACATTTCAGGTCATTTTTGGGTGAGACACTGTGCTTGGAGCACTTCATCTGCAGAATCTTCTGACCTGGCCGTTGTCAGATGGTTGCCTGACACAAACAGAACATCAATGATGAGAATAAAGAAGTAATACACCAAACAGAAAACATGGAACCGGGGTCCCCCAAAGTATCCTCTGACCAAACCGTTCCTCAGAGTGGTCTGGCCTTGGACCCCCAGGCCCATAGGAGATCTCAGCCAGTGAAAGTCCCCATCTGCCCCCCCCCCCCCCGGTTCTCAACAGGTCTGTGGCCAAGCCAGGGAGAAAGCCCAACCCCTTCCCTGCTGCTCGTGCCTGGGACCCTCCTAAGTCACATTAGCTCATGGAAAAAGTGAGCTATGGGTGTCCCATGACTGATCCTCAAATAATAAAATCATACCCAGTTCAAAGATGTCCCTGAATTGAAGCACGGGATGGCTCTGGGGACTACCGCCTAACTCGGGGGAGCAGTTTGTGCGGGGCTCCCCCGCAGGGCAGCCTCTGGGCTGCAGGCACTGCCTGGGCCATCGGGAGCAACCCAACCCCGGGCCACACCTGATCTCCTGTCTTGGCTCTATGAGGCCTTGAAGGGCACAGGCTGTCAGTCGGACTCTCTCCTAGAGGGGGTTTCAGCCTAGCTCCTGGTCCCTGAAGGCTCAAGCTCCAGTCGGCTTTTCCAAGCCCCCTTCTGTGCCTCTGCTGTACCAGTTCAGGATGGCTGATGTCATTTGTACCTTGCGCTGTCTCACCTCCTGGCCTCTCTCGGCTGTTACCTCCTCCTGGAGGAACCTCGCCTCCATCGCCGTCTTTTCTGATCCTCTCCATCCACCAAGGCCCAGGTCAGATGTGGCTGCAACCTGCTGCTTCTCCCTGGAGGGGCTCATGGGCCTTGTGCTACTGGATTTGGGCTCCTGGGCTTTCCCTTTCATTGAAAGAAGGTTGGGGACACCTGGGTGGCTCAGTCAGTTAAGCATCTTCCCTCAACTTAGGTCAGGATCCCAGGGTCTTGGGATCGAGTCCCGCATCAGGCTTTTTGCACAGTGGAGAGCCTGCTTCTCCCTCTGCCTGTCGCATCCCCCTGCTTGTGCTCTCTCTCTCTGATAAATAAATATATAGAATCTTAGAAGGAAGGAAGGAAAGAGGGAAGAAAGGAAGAAAGAAAGAGAGAGTGAAAGAAAAGAAAAGAAAAGAAAAAGAAAGAAAGAAAGAAAGAAAGAAAGAAAGAAAGAAAGAGAAAGAAAGAGAAAGAAAGTTGATCTGAGATGAGCAGATCATCTGATCTGGGATGAGACTTCGGGGATGTCTAAAGCCCGTTTGCCCTGCAGGACCCCCAATGCTTCCTCAGGAAAGAGGAGAATGGTCCTGCCCGTCTCCAGGCCCCTACCCTCCCTTGCTTTGCCCCTGTCCGCAGGCCTATCCACAAGGAGGCAGCATGGGTTGGGGGGGGGGGGAGCAGCCCAGAGCAGAGCCAGGCCTGGTGGGGGAGGATGGAATTTGCGGGGGAGGGGCTGCTGAGTTGGGAGCAGCGAGCAGAGCAGCGGGTAAGAGACTGAAGAGCCAGAAGAGGGGCTCTCTGCTTCAGGGCCAGTGAATGGTGAGGGGGTGGTAGGCAAAGGCCAGGAAGTGCGAGCCTGGCAGCCTGAGCCTGTTTGTGTGTGTTGTGTCTGTGTGCACGCGCGCGTGTGCACGGTGTATCGTGCTGCTGCGAGATGTGTGGTAGGTGAGTATGGGCGTGCACGCGTGCTCGTGTGCATTTGTATGCATCTGTGTGAGCAGGATGTGTGTCTATGTCTGCGCATGTGGCGTGTTCGTGTGTCTAGTGAGTGTGCAGGGGTGTGTGTCTATGTGCAACAAGCATGTGTGACCGACATGCATATTGTGCAAGGTGTATGCGAGATGCATGTCCTTGTGCCTGGGAGCGCTGAGCCTCCCTGCCCAGCACCGCTGGCCCTGGGCCTGCCGCCTGGAGGGCCCCACGGCCCCCAGCCGCCTGGACATGTGCGGACACCAGCCGCTCACTGCCCTCCACCTGAGGCCCCACGGGGCTTCGTCACCTCTTACTCGGATCCCACCCGGCCTGGGGAACAAGGGAGCAAACGGGGCCTTACAGCGTGGGCAGCTGTCCGTGGGGTAAAGCAGGGAGGACCCGGGCCCTGACTCTGGAGGTCTCCCTGTCCTGGGAGTGGGAGGCGAGCTGTACTCCACACATACTGACACACACACACACACACACACACACACACACACACACCTATACACAGACACACGTGGACACGCATGGACACTCATAAGCGCAAAACAGTGAGGTGATGGGGAGATGCGCCTGGTGGGGGTCTTGGGCCGGGGCAGATTCAGCCTCCGGGAGTGAGAGCATGAGGACGGAGCAAGCCCGGGACCCCGCACCCAGACTGAAGGGCTGGTCCTGGGGCTAAGGCTGAGGAGGGAGCAGAGCTGGGAGATGAGATGGTGAGGACTCAGAGGAGAGAACCAGATGAACGGTGTGTGGAGGCCGGATGCTGGAAAGGGCCAGCGGCCTGCCGCCACCTCGCTGAGCCACACATCAAAGCCCACAGTGTGTTCTGAGGAGCTGCGCTCTCCCTCCCTCGGAGAGACAGATGGCCCTTTGATGGTGAGAAGAAAGATGTTACACGTGGAGGATGCAGAAGGGGGCAGGGGGTGAGGAGTCTCCTCTCTGTGGCTGCCTGGGGAGTGGGAGAGACCAGCGCCAATGTCGCACCCTCCATTTCCAATGGACTGTGAATCCAGACCCCTCACTGGCAGCTTCACCAGCCAGGGGGTGGTGTTGGGCGTCCAATCAAGGGTCTACCACCGATCACTTACTGGCCCCCCGAAGCCCAACGGGACCACTGTCCTGCTGGCTAAGTGGGGGGTGGGCCAGTCGTTCAGCAGGGGCCCAGCCATGTCCCGTGGCGGCGGGAGCAGGGTCGGCTCAGTGGGCACTGGCCACGCCACACCTCGCCGAAGACACCTCAGCGAGCGCCGTCACCACCGGTCCGCCAGCTGGAGACAGGGATGCGCTGTGCCCGGGACCTGCTTGTCCAGCGCCAGCGGGCCCGCTCCGTCCAGCAAGGGTGAGGCACTTCTGGTACGGTCCCTGGGCTTCTCCGAGCCCTGCGCCCCTGGCTGACGAGGTTTCCCGGCCTGGTGTGCCTTCCAGACCTCCTTCAGGTCATAGGAAGCCTTTGTAAGAATTAGCCGCAGGCTCAGCCTCCTCCAGACGCAGCCTCCTCCAGACGCTTTTCTGCCACCGGTCGGAAAACTGTCACACCAAATACGCACATCTGTGATGAACTGGGGCCTTGACCACCCTCCATGCCCCTGCTCTCAGGGGCCCAAATCCCCCCTGTTTGTCCACAGAGCCCTCTGATCACCCCAGTCCTGTGGCCGCCACAGCCGCTAGCGTGACCTGCACCAGCTCTTGGAGAGAGCAGGCCTCAGTGTCCTGGCTAAGAGCCAGGTGCCCGGGTGCAGGAGGGCTTCCTGTCGGAGGGCTCAGCGTCGTCCCTCGGTGGGGGCCAGCCTCCTGCGCTCCACCGTCACACCCCAGAGAGGGCACACTCTAGGAGACCGAGCCCCATCTCACCAGCATGGGAGTGGCCCTGGGGCCGCAGACGGGTCGAAGACAGATTTCTGTTCCCGCGGGAAGAGCACCGTCCTGGCTGTCCATCTAGCTGAAGAAGAGGGCTTGGTTCGTCATCCCAGGCCCAGGACCAGGAGGAAACATCTTAGAAAGGCCCCTGGTGTAGGTCTTCTGGCTCTGAAAGTCACAGGGCCTCTATGGCCTTCTTAATCCAGCCTCTTTGGTAAAGCCTTTCCTTTCTCTCTCTCACGTTTTAAAAGATTTGTTTGTTTGTTTGTTTGTTTGAGAGAGAGTGAGAGAGATCGCAGAGGGAGAGGGAGAAGCAGACTCCTCGCTGAGCAGGGAGCCCGATGCAGGGCTCCATCCCAGGGCCCCGGGATCATGTCCTGAGTGGAGGCAGACACTTAACCGACTTAGCCACCCAGGCGCCCCAAAGCCTTTCTCTTACAGAACAGAAGCCCCCGGGGTCATCGGGCTCCCTGCTCAGCGAGGAGTCTGCTTCTCCCTCTCCCTCTGTCTACTGCTCTGCCTACGTGAGCGCCCTCTTTCTCTCTCTCTCTTTCTGTGTGCCAAATAAATAAACAAAATCTTAAAAAAAAAAAAAAAAGAACACAAGCCCCCCCAGCTGTGCCCCACCCAGCCAGCCTGCCAGTGACCTCCAGCCACCGCAGAGGGATTAACCCCTCCTCTGCCCAGGCCACAGTGCACTCTGCAGGTGTTTGGAGAGTTCCGTTGGGGCCGTGCCTGCACTCGGGGTCCTCTCATATTCTCTGAGCCCACAGTCTGCAAGGCCACGCTGCACCCTGGTGCCACCCCCCGCCCGGGAACGCAGTTCCTGTGCCCACGGCCTGGTCTCCTCCTGCCCCCACAGCTGTCCTTGCCCCCCTTCCAGGGGCCCAGGGACTGCTGTGAAGGTCTAAGGGCATCTACGGGCCCCTCCCTTTCACTCCATCATGCCCCTGGAACACCTTTGTGCCATCAGCCCCTCCCCGAGGTGTCCACGAAACCAAAGCCCCCGGCTGCCCTCCTTCCTCCTCCTAGAAATGCTTGCACACCATAGTGTCCACACCTGCCCTCCAGACATGCCCCGCCCCTGGGGCGGAAACTCAGCAGAGCCCCCGCTTCGTTCGAGTCCTAGGAGTCCCATACCACCTTGCACTTGGGCCCAGGCACCATCAGCAAAGTGGTGGGAAAACCCAGCCAGCCCCAGTGGACTTGGGTCTGACCTCTTGGGCAGGAAAGTAAGAAATAAAACGGTGCTGGGAAGATATGAAAAAATGGATTCCCACACCCCGTGTGTGATGGTGACATCCCAGCAGCGCTGTGGACGTGGACATATAAAGTTGCCGGCTTGTTTTCTCGCCCTCTCTTTCTAAATGATTTGATGTTTTATTCCCCCCATCAAACTCTCTATTCTCTGCTAATGGCAGAATAATAAAAAATTATCCCTCATAGTGTGTGAGTGAGAGGCCCAGACGGGAGCCCAGGAGAGGGAGGAAGGAGAGGAAGAAAAAGGTTATTATAAATGTGTCAGCCTTGTTTATGGCCCTTTATCAGCAACGGGGAGACAGGGAGGGAGAGACGCCGTCAGCACACGCTTTAAAGTGGCCTGCCAGCTCGGCTGGGGAGTGTAAATAATTTTTATTTTCAGTTGCATTTAGATATTTTAAAATATACACCCGCCAGCCGTTGTGGGGAGCCAGCAGCGCCTGCTGGGGGAAAGTGGGGTAGGGACAGCTTGCCTTGTAGCCCCTTTGATGGGACCGTGCTTGACAATTAGGGCTTTCAAAGGCAGGCTTTGCTGATAAAGGCTTTCTTCCTGAGGAGCGAGGGGAGATAGTAAGGCCAGCCTCAGTGGCTGCCAATCTCCCTGGCTGAGGCTGATCTAACAGGGCAGGATTTGGAAAGGCAGCCCAGGAGCCCAGTGTCCTTCCTGATAAGGCCAGCAAGGGTACAGGCTACCCTGGGTCAGAGCCCCACCCTCCTAGCACCCCTAGACGCCACATCGCATCCTGGGCCATGTAGCCTCAGGCCCTCGGGTTTCATTCATGCTGCCGTCCACTGGTCAACATTTATTGAGCACCTACGGTGTACCAGGATGATAAAGGTCCAAAGAGAGGGGAACCTCTCACCTAACTGGTCCTCTGATCCCCCCTCCTCGAGTGCCTCCTGAGAACAGTCCTTCCTGACCTCCAGTGCTATCTGGTTGCATCCCAGCCTTGAAATGGGCTGTCGCAAGGGAGGATGGTACAGTGGTTGGCACGCACACACCACAGGGGAGCATAATGGTGAGACCTTGGGCAAGTGACTCTGAAGGCTGAACCTCCATTTCTCCTTCTGTGAAATGGGGATAATAGTGGTACTTACCTCATACGGTTGTGCAGATTAAAGTGGGATGATGAGTATAAGACGTTTCTGTCTGTCCACAGGGAACACACACTAAACAATGTCTCATCCTTGGTTGTGCACAAAAACGGCAATGTGACATCCACCACTAATCCCTAATGTTCCAGTGTGCCCCAGAGGCCAAGATCAAGGGGAGGCTGCAAGGAGCTGAGTCTTTTCTTCTGGAATCTTGTGGGCCAGGCTAGACAGAGGGGCTGTGCATGGGGCAGTCTCATCAGGCGGGCTCTGGAAGAAGCGTCCCTGAAGTAGTGGCAGGATGGTGAGGAGGTAGGGAGGAGACTAGCCCAGCTGGAGAGGAAGAGGTGGCCAGTGCCCAGATGGCCCAATGCCCACCCCAGGCTGGTTCCCAAACCAGCTCAGAGAGGGGATTTGGTGCCAATACCCCAAGAGGGTTGCATGCCAGGTATGTGGCCAGCACATTACCTGTCCCCTGTGCCTTGGGGCTTCTAGTCCTGGCACCCACTGAATGCCACTTCTGTCTGATGGACATGGGGGACATCTTCCATGCTCCACGTGCCCCTCTGGACTCTTGGGACAAGGCAAGGCTGACACTAGCAGACAGTGGTCATGGGCAGGCTCAGAGGAGCCAAGGAGGCCAGAATCAAATTCCCAGGTCTGCCACTGCTGGTCACAGGAGAGCAAGATTCTTGAGCCCTCTCAGTAAGTTCTTCCTGCTGGCTGGAAGGACAGCTGACATCAGATCGAAAGGCGACTGGAAGTTTGGCCCTGAGTACATATTTGAACAGGGTGCTGAACTGGGCGGGACTGTACTAAGCCCTGCATGGGCTCTGCGGGCTGAGAGCAAGCCACGAAGCAAGGAGGAGAGGGAGAGAGAGGGACGGGAGGGAGAGGGAATCGAGAGGGGCTGTGCACCTGCCTCCCATCTGTTGTCTTTGCATCAGGCAATCTTTCAGGCCGCAAACACATTGCTGTCTGCTTTGAGCCTGGCACTCAGGACCCACGCCCAGAAAGGAGACAGATACATAAGCAGACAAGGACAAGCCAGCATTCGAAGTGGAGGTCTGCAGTGGTCCAAAAGTGGGGAGGGGAGGTGGGCATCAGGGGAGGAGGCACAGAGCAAGAGAGACTTGAGTGGGCTTCAGAAGTAGACACAAGAGTTTTCCAAGCACAGTAGGTGCAGAGATACTCCTTGGAGACTGTGCAGGCCTAAAAGCACATGGATCATGGTGAAAAGCACAAGGTAATTATGTAGGACTGGATTCGTGTTCCCCAACAGTCTCTTGAGAAACATGAGTCCTGGAGAATGTTGATCAATGTTACTTGAGATAAAAGTTCTCCTGGTCAGATACATTTGGGAAACATTGGACTAAGTAATGAAGAGCACAGGGTACAAGATCAATATACAAAAATCAATTGTTTTTCTATACATAACAATGAAAAATGAAATTAAGAAAATAATTCCATTTATAATAGTATCAAATATACACACACACACACACACACACACACACACTTAGGAATAAATTAACCACGGAGGTACAAGGTTCGTACACTGGAAACTACAAAATACTTCTGAAAAAATTTAAAGACTGAAATAAATGGAAAGACATCCCATGTTCATGGATTAAAAGACTTAATATGATTAAGGTGCAATACTCCTTAAATTGATATACATCTTTAATGCAATCCCTATCAAAGTCTCAGATGGCTTTATTGCAGAAATCGACAAACCGATCCTAAAATGTATATGAAAACCCAAGGGGCCACTGGTGGGAATGCAAAAGGGTACAGCTACTTTAAAAGCATTTTGGGCAGTTTCTTACAAAACTAAACACACTCTTACCATATGATCCAGCAATCATTCTCCTTGGTATTTACCCAAAGAAATTGAAAGCTATGTCCACCCAAAAACTTGCACCCAGGTGTTTGTAGCAGCTTTTTAAAAGAGATTTTTATTTATTTATTTGACAGAGAAAGAGAGAGCACAAGCAGGGGGAGCAACAGGCAGAGGGAGAGGAAGAAGCAGGCTCCCTGCTGAGCTGGGAGCCTAATGCGGGACTTGATCCCGGGATTCTGGGATCATGACCTCAGCCGAAGGCAGACACCTAACAAACTGAGCCCCCCAGGTGCCCCTCAGGTGTTTACAGCAGCTTTATTCATATTTGCCAAAAATTGGAAGCAATCAAGATGTCCTTCTGTAGGTAAATGGATGAAAAAATTGTGGTCCGTCCAGAGAGTGCACTATTAGTGCTAAAAAGAAATGAATTATCCAGCTATGAAAAGACAAAGGGAATCTTAAATACATATTACTAAGTGAGAAAAAAATCTAAAAAGTTGTATACTGTATGATTTCAATTGTATAACATTCTGGCAAAGGCAAAACCATGGAGACAGCAAAAAGATCAATGGGGGGGGGGCGCCTGGGTGGCTCAGTCGTTAAGCATCTGCCTTCGACTCAGGGCATGATCCCAGGGTCCTGGGATCGAGCCCCGCATCGGGCTCCCTGCTCAGTGGGAAGCCTGCTTCTCCCTCTCCCACTCCCCCTGCTTGTGTTCCCTCTCTCTCTGTCAAATAAATAAAATCTTAAAAAAAAAAAAAAAAGATCAATGGTGTCAGGAATTGCGGGGAAGGAGGGATGAGTAGGGGGAGCACAGAGGAGTTTAAGGTAATTAAACTACTCTGTATGATACTATAATCATGGATGCCTGTGATTATGCATTTGTCTAACCTCACAGAATGTACGACACAAAGAGAAAACCCTCATGTAAACTATGGAGCGATGATGTGTCAAAGTAGGTTCATCAACTGTAACAGAATTATTACTCTGGTGCAAGACTTGATCGTGGGGGAGGCTTTGCATGTGTGTGGGCTGGGATTACACGAGAAATCTCTGTAACTTCTGCTCAGTTTTGCTATGAACCTAAAACTGCACTACAAAAATAAAGTCTATTTAAAAATAAGTCTATTAATAAATGCCGGGGACCCAAAATAGCCAAAGTAATCTTGAAAAAGAACAAAGTTGGCAGACTCACACTTCTCAATTTCAAAATTCACTACAAAGCTACAGTAATCAAGACAATGTGGTACTGGCATAAGGACAGACACATAGAGATCAACGGAATAGAAATGAGAGTCCAGAAATAAACTCTCACATTTATGGCCAATTGATTTTTAGCAAGAAAACTGAGATAATTCAATGGGGGAAAGAAAAGTCTTTTCAACAAATGATGCTGGGGCAACTGAATAGCCAGATGCAAAAAAATGCAGGTGGACCCCTTCCTCACACCATACTTAAAGATTAACTCAACATGGATTAAAGACCTAAATGTAAGGCCTGAGACTGGAAAAGGCCATGGTGTCGGGGCTGGAGGCAGGAGAATTAGATTACCACCTAGTCAGGCCCTCTGAGGCTTCCACAATAATCATTATTTTTTCCCATGGAATTTAGAGGTCAGTAAGTGTCAGTAACAGATCTTCAATTTATCTGCTTTGAAAGTTGGTGGGAGTGGTCATTGGTACAAACTTTTGGAAGACAACGTTGTAGTTAATAATACCCTCCCCCAAGAATGTGAGAGCCTTTCTACCCCATAATCCCTCCTTTGGCATCTGCAGAAATACCAACCTGATGGAGCAGAGAGAAGTAGGTACAAAGGTGTTCATCACAGAACTGTTTGTGACAGCCTCTTTGTTAGATCAATTACAAAATGTGTCCCAATTCTCCATACTGTCTTCTATCCCTTTTCAATCTCACTTGCAGCTCTTTCTATCAAGAGGGGGAGTTGGCTTCCCCACCCTTTGAATCTGGACTGGCTTCTGACTAGCTTTGGCCAATGGGACGTGGTGGAAGTGATCACGTGCCAGTTGCAAGTGTTGGCCTCAAGAGCCCTTATATGCTCCCACTTGCTCTCTTGGAAGCCTGCTACCAACATAAGGACCAGCACAGGCTAGTCTGCTGCAGGATGAGAGACCATGTGAAAGAGACTCATCTCAGGTGAGGCCATCCTAGACAGGCCAGCCCCTAGCTGACCCTCCAGCTGCCTGCAGATGCCTGCATGGCCCCACTAGGAACTGGCCTCACCTGGCCCAGAGCAGGGCGGCTCAGCTGACTTCCAGACTCGTGAGCATAATAAATGCTTTTTTTTTTAAACCACTAAGCTTTGCAGTCGTCAGGGAGTCATTACTTATTGTGCTAAAAAACCGATACAGCCCCAAACTGGAGGCAACCCAGATGCCCACCGATGCAGGCTTGGAGGTATAAACACTGGTCCAGCTGGGCAGCTGGGACACCCTGCAGCCATTAAGAAATGAGGTCAATCCATATGTACTGACCTGGAAGATGGCCATGATATATTGGTGAGGGGAAAAAAGCAAGTGACTGATCAATATATATGCCATGACCCCATTTGTGCTTTTTAAAAAGTCTGTATATGGAAATATAGAGAGTAGATACACTTAGGAAACAGCCCACAATGGGGCACAGCAGACTCTCCATAAGGGCTGCCTGCAGAGGAGACAAAAAGGAATTTTGTATGCTTTGCTTTCTTTCTTGTTTGTTTTTTTTTAAGTGAAGATTATTTGGAAGCAAAACAAAGTTGGTGTTCTCAATAACGGGATTTGCGGAAATTGAGGCCCAGCTGTCTGCACACAGATTCTGCAGCTTTTTCTCTTCCGCCCTGGCCCACATGCACCCCTTCCTGCGGCAAGACCCACATCCTTGACCCCTTGACCCCTTGACCACGCAAGCATTCACTGCACATTCTGAACCCTTCAGGTATTTATCTTCAAATATTAGAGCAAGAAGATCTTTTGAGGGGCGCCTGGGTGGCACAGCGGTTGGGGCGCCTGGGTGGCACAGCGGTTAAGCGTCTGCCTTCGGCTCAGGGCGTGATCCCGGCGTTATGGGATCGAGCCCCACATCAGGCTCCTCCGCTATGAGCCTGCTTCTTCCTCTCCCACTCCCCCTGCTTGTGTTCCCTCTCTCGCTGGCTGTCTCTACCTCTGTCGAATAAATAAATAAAATCTTTAAAAAAAAAAAAAAAGAAGATCCTTTGAGAATCAAGTCCCACCTTCATGGTTCAGAACTAGGGAAACTGAGGCACAGAGGGGTCAAGGACATGTTGGAGACCTCTTTCTTTGAGAGGCTGTAGCCGAGCTGAGGCAAGGCACAGGTGTCCTGAGGAGCCATCGACTTCAAGTAGCCCAGAGCTTCCCCCATCCCCAGCCCTGACTCTGCTGGTCCCAATTCTCTGGAAGGGGGCCTGCGGATCAGGGACAAGGAGGGGCGTGAGGAGAGGTAGAGGGACAGAGCCAAAGAGGAGGAGGGGTGGGGGTGGGGGTGGGCATCAGTGCCAGCCTCAGTCTAGAGCCTCCGGCAGCAGCCAGATAATAAGCAAGAATAATAGAGGAAAGAGAGCGAAATGTCACACCCGCTCTGGTACCATTAGCCTCCAGAGAAGGGAAATATCACATAATTAGGCCAGGCCTTTGTTTGCCTTTGTGGAGGGGGAGCGTAGGGGGCCCGGCTGGTGGGGGGCTACGCCTCTGGGGGCAGGGGGAGGAGGCAATGAGACAGGGATTTCAGGGCTAGGGTTCCCGGACTCTTGGGCCTCCACTCCCCAGGCCCTGGAGCCCCCTGTGACCAGCAGAGGTGGGGAGGCAATGGGGACAGGGAAGGCATGGGACCTGTTCCGCCTCAGGACCGAGACACAGAGCTCCGAGCCCCCTCGCTTAACTGTCTTTGCCGCTGTTTATATTTCCCTCGTTATTACCCAAGTCACAGAAACGCCCGGGTAATAGCTGTAAAATTACACACTCGCAGCTAATTCGGGGACGACTCTTGGCATAGCAGCCGCGTTTTAAGGAGAAATAAACAAGGCCTGAAATAAAAGTCGGCAGGAATACAAATCTGCAGCAATGAGGCCGGCTCCCCCCTCCCCCGTGCAACTAGCGGCACGAAGCTCACTCTCTCCAGGCGTGCGCACACGCACACCCAGGCCCGGGGACCAACAGGCCAGCCTTTCCCTTTCCCTACGGGGCCCCTGAGAAGGCTCTGACCATGGCCCCGTCCTGTGTGGTCCCGTCTCCCCTGACCCCGTCGCCCAACTCCCAAATCCAGGGCTGGGGGCCAGGTCCTTTTTTTCGCAGACCCAGTTTACTCCCCTGTCCTGATTGCCCACCTTCCTTTCTCCCCGAGCTATGGAGGCTCTAAGCACCAGCTCACCCTTCTTCTGTTCCCTCGACACGGGTTTCTTGAGCACATACTTCGTGCCACGCATTGTGCCCTAGCAGTAAAAATACACACAGCCAGGCTCTTTCTTGTTAGGTGCATGATATTAGACAACGGAGTGCACGAATAAATGTATACTAACAAGGGAGGATTCATGCTCTAAAGGAAGGGAACAGCGTGGAATGGGAAGGAAAAGGTAGGAATTGTTTCAGATTGGGGACTCAGGAAAGACCTCTTTTAGAGGAAAGGAGAGGCCTATTTGAGTTGAGGCCTGGAAGTAAGAGTTTTCTGGGTACAGAATGGGGAGTCCAGTATTCCTGGTGGGGGCGGGGAGAGCATGAGCAAAGGCCCTGAGGCAGGAAGGCTGGTGTGGCACTGTGATGCGGCCGGCCTGGAGGGACCACATACGTGCTGTAGGCTACTTTAACGAACTGAGAAGGGTTATGAGATTCTAAGGAAAGGGGGAATAAAATGTGATTTATGGTTTTGCGACATCTCCCTGCTTGGCTGGGAGAGGCGTGCAGAGGAGTGAGAAGGAATGCCAGCAGCCGGGGGAGGCTGTGGCAGTCATCCTGGTGAGGGACGACAGTGGTGTAGGGAAAGGACTGTGGTGATGTGGACAGGAGGGGCATGAGGGAGATCCCAAAGGCAGACAGGACTTAGGTTTCCGGGGTGAGGGAGAAGGAGTCAAGGGGGAGGGAGCTGGAGGTGCATTTCCCGAGATGGGGAGACCAAGAGGGGCAGATGTGGGGCATGTGTCTGAGGTGGAATGGCACCCGCTGTCCTGGGGTTGGACCACGGGCCTCCTCTGGGAGCCTCACCCTGAGCGATAGCTGTCCTGGAAGAGATGAAGGCTACCCCTTGTCTTTGTCAGGCTGGTGGGCTAGGCTGGGGGCAGAAGAGCCAGGGACCCAGGACCTGCTGAGGGGAGACTGCTTTGGGACAACTGGCCGGGGGCTGCTAAGGGAGCTGTGTGCCTCAGCAACGCCTAGCTGGGCCCTGCGGACCCTGGACGGAGTCTGACTCCAGCCTCCTTGCCTTCTGGCAGAGCCCCAGGAGGGAGAGGTTCTGGGCTAAACGGCCTCCTCATAACCAAGGACCCCTGGATAAGGGAGGTCCCGCCATGTGTTGTTAAATGACGTATGGCTTACACGCTATAAATTGTCTGGATTCTTCCAGGTCCGGCCCTGCCTCCGACATACCCTTTGATGCCGGACAACTCCCACCTCCCAGGGCCTCCACTGGCTTATCCATAAAATCAGCTGGGGTGTGTCGTGGGGTTGGACCAGGTGTCCCCTGAGGGCCTGTTTGGCTCCAATGCTTTGTTGCCTCATTGAGGCTGAGTCCAGCAACCCTTGGCCACTGAAGACCAGCCCAGTGGCATGAGCATGGGGTCATAGGCAGACAATCCGGAGAGTACCACGGTGGAAGCAGTCCTAGGACCCTACTAACCACTGATGCACTTGCCCCGCTTTGCCCCTGCAGGACGGAGAGCCTGGCCCTCAAACCTTGAGGGTCACTTAACAATGACGTCTCAGCTCCATGCCCTGGCAGGCCCACCAGGAGACAGGCATCATGCCGTCTCGAGCCATGAGCGCCTAGAGACGCTCGTGTGGACGTCTGGCTCTCCCCCACACCCCGCCCATGGCCGTCACGGAGGTCCACGTCTATACCGTCTCATCTTCCCTCCTGCATCTGGACACAACTAGGGAGACAGTGGCTCCAGGAACAGCTGAAACATTTTATTTCTTATGTTGGAAAGGGAAAATAAAAATAAAAATAATAATATGGCACGGAATAACTGACTTTCCTCCTCCTCCTCATCCTGTGAGTCCTCCTCTTAGTTTCCTGTGTGTCTGGTCAGGGTTTCATTTGTTTTCAGAAACCAACGAGAATGCAAACAGATGACTAAGTGATTTGGGGGTCTCTGTCACCGCCCACCCCCAGCCCGGGGCTGCCACCATCATAGGAGGAAAGTCAATCGGACACTTTCAAATATTTATGAGACACTGATGGATTTTCTCAGGCTGGAGTTGTAGCTTTCATGAAATTTGGCTTTATTAGCCAGAAAGTCAATATTTTCCCTGGACCACCGCCAAGAGGCCTGCGTTGCTCTTGTGCCCCGGTCCTGTGGGCCTGGCTGCTCCTGCCATGTCAGCTTCTTGTCGGTGGCTCTTGACTTCTCTGCCGATGGGAGCTGGTGGCAAGAGGCACAGAGAGGCCAAGCCTCAGGAGTCTCCCTCCCGGAACCTCAGCTGCCCACTCCAGAAAAAGGGAAGCCCGGCGGGTCTTGAGTTCCATCGCTGCTTGCGGCTCACAGTGAGGGGGGGGGGCTCTCCCAGTGCACACCTCGGTCTCTCTCTTCCCCGCATCCCCAGACACCGGGCAAAGCTTGGGTCTGGACGCTTTCTTCCCCCTAGGACGGCATAATCAAGTCTCCAGTATTCTGAGAGGAGGGCATTTCCACGCGATCTAAGGGGCCAGGACCCCCGGGCTTGTGTCCGCGTCGTAGCTCCTTCGCACTGGGCCAGCGAGAGCTGCTGTTACAGAGCTGATGGGCTCACAGTCTGATTGGGGTGAGGGATGGTCAGAGAGCATGGCTGATGGGAAGTTGTGAAAGCAGAGCTGATGGTTCACAACCCCGAGGTCAGAACCAGGGGAAGCAGGGAGTGCTAATGAGCTTGGCTGTGATGGGGTGTGGGGGGGGGCAGGATGCTGGGGGGAGAGGCAAGCAGGCGCCCTCCTGGCATGAGGGGTGCTCTGCCGGGCCTCCTTACCCCTGTCCAGCCTTTTGAAGTGTGTGTGTGTGTGTGTGTGTGTGTGTGTGTGTGTGTGTATTTAATTTTATGGTCTATGATCTTAAAAATATTTAAACATATATTCAAGTCATATGAATACATGAATACATTTTCCGCACAATGTACAGTCGTGTCACACAGGAGGCTTCCTCTCCCTAGTGCGGATCCTCCACTGTCCACCATCCTTAACAGTTTGATATGTCGCTTGCGGACTTTTCCCCACGTCTTACATTTATATACAAAATACCTACACATACAGATACGATGGTCTTCAATAGTATACATAGGATCCTACTAGATATATCTTAGGTTTTAGAATGTACTTCTTTCCCCATAAGCTTTGGGGATCTTCCCACATAATTATATGTAGATCTGCCTTCCTGCGTCTAGCTGCTCCCAGGTATTTCTTACAAAGGATGGGCTTCAGTTCTTAACAATTTCTCTGCTGATGGGCATTCAGGCTGTTGGTGGTTTTTTGCCATTGCAAACAGTGGTGCTGGGAACATCCTTGACGACCCTGCTCTCTTGGCCTGCCCAGAAGTCCCCTCAGTCTCCAGGAGTATGGGGCCCACCTGGCTGAGAGGAAATGTCTGATACACACACACACACACACACACATCCGCCCCGAGTAGGAAGGGTGGAAGGCCTGGTCCCTCCTGTGGGAGAAGCCGAACGCTGAGCCCAAGGGCAGCTCGTCCAGCTTTGTGCTGGTCCCCGGTGGGGAAGTATTTCGGTGGAGGACAAATGAAGGAAGCCCTGTCCCAGCCCGTCAGAGAGCCCGGGCCGGGCCTGGTGGACAAATTCTAAACCAAGCCACAGAGTTTGGACTCTGGGCCTGCAGGAGTTCAGGGAAGGAAGCAGCCCAGGGCCCGGATCCATTAATGAATCTTAAGGCTCTGACATTGGCAGCTGGCTTTAGCAGCACGCAGGCAAGGCAGGCTTCCTGGAGGAGGAGGAGGGAGACTGCACCGACTGGGTCTCCTACACATGTGCCCTGGCACCAGACATGCCTGGTAACCCTCCCACCTCATCACTTATTGGCTGTGCAACCAGGAGCAGCTGGCTTTGCCTCTCCGTGCCACAGTGCCCTTGTCTATGAAATAGGAATTATGATAGGTTCGAACCCAGAGGGCTGTCGTGAGGATACCAATTGTTGATAATGGTGCCCGGCACAAAGCAACTGCTCGACAAAGATGAGTTGTTTTTGTGATTATTTTCATCAGTGTGATGAAAGGAAGGAAAGAATCTGAAAACCTGAAGGAGGCCACCAACACGGGGCGAAGAGCCCCAAGGCTGGACTAATCCCCGAGACAGCTCTCCAGGAACAGGGAGCCCAGCACAGATTTACAAACAGCTGGATTATCTAGAGCCCGCTCCAGCACCCCCCCCTTGGCAGGGAACTTTGCCAGCTCCCCAAGCTGCATGACGACCGGCCCCTTCCTAAAGACCCACTGTGTGGCTGGTGGAATCTAGGTTACAGCGGAGGGTCGGGAGGGTATTTGGGGCCTGCAGTGGGGTAGGAAGTAAGTGGGTGGCCACTTTGCGCACGAGGTCAGCTCTTCTGGGGGCAGTGGGTGGGTGGATCAGAAAGTCAATCAACAGCTCGAAAGGCACAGAGCGGGTGTCTTTCCTGGTCTGGGCCTCTATGTTCTCTTCCATACAATGGGAAGGCGGTGGCTGGACCAGGTGCTCAGAAAGGCCCAGCTGTCGGTGGCTGTCTCTGAGCTAGCAGTCCAGGGCAGAAGAGGGATGTGAAGGGTGGAGTAGTTCTGCCCTTGGGGGGACGCCCCCAGAGGGAAGGGTGGAGGGAAGCTGGCATAGGACAGACCCTGTCCCTCCCTTCTTACTACCCCAAAGGTGACAGCTCCTCCACTCTCTAAACGAGACTGAGGCTGACTGACAAGAAGGCTCCAGAGCCAAGCTGTCAGCAAGTGCCCCCTGCCACCTCTGTGTGGCTAATTTGCATAAAATCTGCATAAATCTGCATAATTTAGGAAGCAGCCAGTGTTCATCTTGGGTAGTCCAATTCACTGTGATTTTATGAGCTTTGAAGTAGCCCTTTCTTTTCCTGCTCACTCCCCCTCCTTTCCTTTCCAGAGTCTGGCCTGTCAGACCCCATGCCTCTGCTCACCTCTCCCAGGCTGGAAGCTGGACCTCCCAGGCTTGCTTGGGTCCCCAAACGGAGAGCCCTCTGAAGTTGCTGAGCGTCGCTGCCTGGGAGCTTGACATAGGTCCCAGCCCAACCTTCTAAGAGCTCTAGGTGCTTCACCAAGAATGAGTCAGGTCCAAGTGAGCAAATCCTTTTCCCTGACAGGGCACTAGGGTGCAGAGTGTGTCTAGGTTCCTTCGAGACTTTGCACCTGCTGTTGGTAAGACCAGGATGGTGCCTCGAGCCTCAGTGATGAGGCCAGGACTTCGAATGATTAATCACACAGCTGTCCCCAAGGGAACTGACTTGCGGATTACTGTCAGTCCAGATGGATGTCCCTACAGCTACGCCACCAGTCTCTGTCCCTGCCCTTCCAACATTTTTATTCTTGGATTAGTCAAGACTCCCTTGGGTACAAGTGATGCTAACTCAACTCCAACTGGCTTAAGCAAAAGAAAAAAAAAAGAGGGGGGGATTTATTGGCTGATATAACTGAAAAATCCAGGGATATATGGACTTCAGGCACAGCTGGATCTAGAGGCTTACTTGCTATCATGAGAACGTTGTCTCTGTGCTCTGTGTCCCTTGGTGTTGGCTAAAGCCGTCATCACCCCTGGAAGCTCCCACGTTATATCCTACCAGCTCCAAGTCCAGAAGAGTCAGAGCTTCTTTCCACTAGTTCAAGTCTAGAACACAGTCTTATTGGGTTAGCTTGGGTTGCACACCCAAAGCAGAAGCCATCATAGTGACTGGAAGTGTGTGGCCCTCTCGTTGGCCGGGCACAGGTCACATGGCCACCTGGGACTGGGAAAGAGTCAGCCCTACAAAGATTGAGAGTGGGATGGGGGAGGTTCCTGTGGGGAAAATCAGGGACCCTTTCCTGAAGATGGGGAGATGGGGTACTGAGCAGGCTGACTCCAGCTGGGCACACAGTGCTTCCATGAAAGAATATGTGGATGCCAGCCTGACAGGGAAGGCGCTGGGGACTGGGAAAGGGGAGGTCTGGGAGACGCTGGAGGGAGAGTACGTGGTGGGTGCCTGGTGACATGAATCTGCCATCCTTCAGAAGCTAAGACAGGACTTGGATGGGCTTTCAACCTAGCCCCGCTGGTGCCTGGGCGCTTGGTGGGGAAGCCAGGATATCCAGTGACTGCGGAGCCCTGAGCCACCTGGCCTCTTCAAAACAAAGACAATGAGCATCATAGAGCAGAAGGGACTGCAGTGACCATCTGGATAAGGAACGGGAGGCATTGTCATTTAGCTCTGATGGAGGGTAAGCAGGGAAGACCCTGGATTCCTTTCCAACAAATGTTGACCAAGCGCTGGCCCTTTAAAGCTAGAGAGGCAGAGAGAAGGCAGTAATTACAGACCCAAGAAGCCTCCATTTTAACACAATCCTTTATCAATTGCAGGCCCTCCATCCCATCAGAGGCCAGAATTGCTGAGTCTGCCCTCCTGCCTCAGATGAGCTCAGCACTTTCCCCGCACACACAGCTCCCTGTGCTGCCCCTGGATGGAGGCCGGAGCTTAGTCCTGGGGCTCCCAGCCCCGCACACACCCTGCTGTCTCGGCCAGTGTGGTGGGGCAGACCCCGCCAGCTTCGCCTGGGGCCTGGCAGAGCTCAGGCTTCTCTTCCTGCAGATTCTGCCCCCGGGAAAGGCCAGCACTTGCCAGCACTCATGATGAGCCAGGCACTGGGTTAGGGGCTGTTACTCACTTAATCCCCAACAGCCCACGGGAAAGATACGATGATCGCTAGCCCCTTTCTTCCTCTTTTAAGAATCCCGAGACTTGAGACCCAGAGAAGTTAAGCAACTTGCTCAAGGCGGCACAACCAGCAAACAGCAGTGGGGTCTGAGCCTCTGAGACCTGGGTTCTTTATATTGTACTGTGTCCCTTCCTGCTTCTGTGCCCCAGTGCCACCGTCTGCACAATGGGCAGAATATCACCTGTGTGCCATGCTGCCAGAGCCGTAGGGAGGATCAAACAAGATTGCGAAAGTAAGCCAGAGCCCTTGTCCTCACTGCCACGGACGGCAGGGGGAGGCAGGAGGCCACAGCCCCGGAAGATCCGGGTAGGCAGAATGTGTGGAGGAAGATGGTCAGCTGTGCCTCCCACTGCAAAGTGGAGGAGGAGGAGTAAGAGAATGGCCTTTAGGGGTGGAGATTGGGGCCTTAGCTGGCGAGGCCTGAGGGTGGAGGATTTTAGCTAGCAGGGGAGGAGGGAAGAAGGGAGGGTGGGGAATGGAGCTACTAGGAGAGAGCTTTCTGATGCTGAGGAAACGAGGCATGCTTGGGTCACAGTAGGGGCTGCCTGGAGGAGGAAGGGGCAAATGCCTCATCTCTTGGTTGCAGAGCCCCCGCCAGGGGTGGCTCTACGGCCATTAACCATTGTCCCCTCGCCACCGTCCCCTGCAATACTGGTGTTGTGCCCATTTACGGAGGAGGAAATTGAAGCCCAGAGAAGTGAAGCCACTGAGGGGTCTCCCAGCTGGGGGGCGGCGGGTGCTGGGGCTCACCCAGGCGGAGCTGGACTCTGCTCCCGCCTGCCCACTCGCTGTCTGTGGCTTGCGATACGCAGACGGATGCCTTATTTCTGGGCCCTGTCATACAGTTTTCCAGCGCTTGAGCACTGAGCCCTCCGTTGGATGGCTCAGGGGTTCCCAGGGCAGGAGGGAAACCCCCTGGGGTCACCACAGCCTTACATGTGACCAGCAATCTCTCCCTAAGCTCCTGCCTTCCCCCACAGGAAGGTTCAGGAAGGTTCAGATGAAGAGGCCTGCAATCAGGAACCTGTCACCGCTCTCACCAAGGTGACAAAGTGCCTCTTGAGGTGGTGAGCTTCCCGGTCCTCGGGATGTGCAAGCACAGGCTGCATGCCATCAGTCTGGGCCACTGCCCTGCATACGTCATGCTCCGACAGCCCTCCCGATTCTTAGGAAAGCTTCACACCCGATGCTGGAATTTCTAGAAGGCCAGGTCACAGCAGTTGGGGGTGGGGGTGGGGCTCTCCCAGAGTCCTTCCGACTTCACCATCCAGCCTTCTCTACTTCTGTGTACGGCCATCCCTTTCCCAGGTTGTCCCTGGACATAGGCTGGGCAGCTCCTCGGAGAACTAGCCCGCACACCCTTGTGCGCGCCTGTGGCAGCTGTCCAGAGCAAGAGGGGAGAGAAAGGCCAGGGCCCGGGGGCCCAGAGCAGTGAGCAGGCCAGAGCCACATTTGCGAACTGCCTCAGGCTGCATGGGTCTCCCTGGGAAGCCACTAATCCCATCTCCCACCTCCTGTCTCCTGGCTGCGTGGGGGAGGCAGCTTCCGGGGGCATCAGCACACCCCACGCAGGAGACATTTGGGGCACTTCCCGACTTCACCGACCATTTCTGCTTCCAAGCGCTGGGCGGCTGTGAATTTCCTTCCAAGTCTCAGTTACGCAGATGCCAGGTTTTGGGGCCAACTGGTGGTTACCAGGCAACGCAGCAAATATTTGGGCCAGGCAGGCTGGTCTGTGCCCCCCATCCTGGTTTAGTGAGACCCTAGAAGGCTTGCAACCCGGTGGGCTTGGCCTATTTTTTGAAATATCTGGGCACTAAGTAAAAATAACTCCCCTGGGCAAACACCTTCCTGCTGACCCCTTCTCGGAGGGCTTTCTATTTAGGGACCTGGCTGGATAACGGGGGACTGGCAGAGATAAGGAGGGGATGGGACGAGAAGGTAGCATGCAACAGAGGAAGGAGGAAGCATGGACTTTGGGGTTTAAACCTGGCTCCCCAACCTTTGGCAGGTGGGAAGGAGTGGGCCCCTCTCCCTCAGATCTGCCCTGCCCCCTGATTCTCCATCCCAGTCCCTGGCCTACCACCCCCCCCCACACACACACCCGTTCCACCCCAGCTAAACAGGGCTCCTCCCAGTGACTCCCATACTGTGCCCCCCTCACCCCACTCAGACATCCCATCTCTTTCTTGGATCCTTGGTCCTTCTGGCTCCTCCAATTCCACCGCCCTAGGGGAGCCAGAGAGGCTGCACTGAAGTGCACACCAGATTCCCACGTTAGATCCCGCTCCGAACGCCCTGCAAGCCCCGTAGCTCTTCCCCATGTCCTGCCCAGCCTCTCTGCCCGGCCTCTCTGCCTGGCCTCGCCACCACTCGCTGCTAACCCTCTGCTCTGCCAGTTGCTGTCATCAAAACTATGCTTCCTCCGGGCCTTCGTGGGGGCTGTTCCCCTGGCACCACCCACCCCCTCCTCCCCACCCTCCTGTGCCCACCTGCTACCCCGAGCGCCATCCTGAGGATGTTCACACTGGCTTAGCTCCTCTGGCATTCCTGGCCTGACGCCTGGGTGCACCTGAGCAGTGAGTTTTTCTTTACTGATCTGTCACACCCATCCCTGTGCCCCTCCCGCTGGTCCTGTCCGCCTGCATTTGGAGCCCCGTGGGGTGGAGACTAAGGTAGGGCCGCTGCTAGCCCACACGGGGCCCCTCTGAGAATTAGACAGAGATGTCCTTCCCCCGGGGGGACACAGCTCCAGGCCAGGGTGCAGGGCCTCACGAGTGCTGCTGGGGCTGGACTTCAGCCCCTCCTCCTCCCCAGCCAGGCACTGAGACCCTGAACTTGTCTCGGATGCCTCCCCCAGGGCTGGTGCCGCCCCTTTACAGCATGCGGACTCAGAGGAAGTCTGTGTGTCCAGCCTTCTGCCCTGAACTGGTCAGGTCTCCTGCAGAGGGTTTAAGTTTTCTTCTTGGTTGTGGGGGCTTTCTGCTGTGTCTGCTGCAATAGGGCCCTCACTGGGGTGGTGCTCCCCACTCCGTATCCAAATTCGGCTGGGCTCTCTCTGGCACTCTGTCCATCTTTCTAGAGGTTTGTTCTCATCAACTGAATTGATTTCATTCCTGTTCTTGTTGAGATTGCACAAACAAAATCACTGGAACTGACGGGCTGGGCAGCCAGGATATGGAGGGCACCGGGAATGTGAGGTAGCAGGGGCAAAGCAGCCCCTGGGACCCAGCCAGCTGCTGTGGTCCAGGGACTGTCCTGAGGCAGAAGGGCCCGCAGAGGGCCTGAGGCCAGGGGTCTGCTCCGCCTCCCAACGCCCCATCCTTTCCTGTTCTAGGCTGCAGTTGCCTCCAGGGATTCTCTGGCAGGAGGCAAGGCCTGCGGCCTATCTATCCTGTCTTTGAGCAGGCACCTGGCTCCCTGGGGCACTGAAAGAGATGACACTCACTCATCAAGGGAGAAGGCTAACCCTGCCACAGCTCCTGTCGCCCTAAGAGAGGAAAGTCCAGGCCCTCACAGAGGCCTACGTGGTCTTCATGATTTGGCCCCCTCCCCGTTTCTGGCCCCTCTCCCCGTCCCTCTCTCACTCTGCTTCTACTCTACTCGTCTTCGATGTTCCTCCAACATGGCTGACACATTTGCACCTCAGGGCCTTTGCACTTATTGTTCCCTCGATCTCAGATTCTGTTTGCTCAGACCCACGGGAATTACTGCCTCACCCCCTGTGCACCTATTCTCAAAGGCCGCCTTCTCAGCGAGGCCTTTCCTGACCACTTGCGTGCATGCCTCCTCTCCCAGAACCCCCAGGTTCCTGCTGATTTTCTACCACAGCACCCGTCACCATCAAAAATAGAATTTATTTTACTTTCTTACTTGGTTTGGTGTTGGTCTCCCCTCTAGAATGTAAACGCCAGGAAGTCAGGCACTTGTCACTGCTCTCACCCCAGTGCCTGGCAGAGGGTAGGCAGAATGAAGTTTGTAGAATGAATAAATGATTGAATAAATGACCATAGCGATTAAAAAAAAAAGCTGCCAGGTATGAGAGAGCTATGCCAGCCCTTTGTACCCCTTGTCTCCTCGAGTCCTGCCAACACCTCACAGAGTGAGAAAACTGAGCCTCAAGAGCTTAAACGGTCACTGGGCCAGTGGCTGGCTGCCAGGCTGGGGGTCCCCACATACACCCACAGCGTGGCCACTACCGCAGGATGGGTACCGCCCCGGCGACCGCCATCTGCAGGCTCACTTGGCTTTGGCCTCGGCATCATCCCTCCGTACCCTGACATTCCCGACCAGACCAGCGTCGGGCCAGGGCCTCAGGCTGGGGACGAAGGCGAGCGGGGATAAGCGAGCATCTGTCTTCTCTGCCCGTGGAGCCCTCCGCTCTGGCCCCTGCAGGGTCCTTCCGTGGGCACAGGCCTCCGATGTCCTCCTGTGCCTGGCCTACATCAGTGCTCCACTTGCAGCTTCCCAAGAGCACGACTTAAAACGCACAGCCTTTCATCTCCCTGCTGCCCGGCCTGCCCCCCACCAGTCATTTCAGCAGCCCTGAAATATTTTCCCACTCAACCTCTTTCTCAATCTCCTTGTTGCTCTCTCTTCTCCTATCAACCCCCAGCCCCCATTCCCCGCCACCCCCCACCGTCGCCTCCTCCAGCAGGGCCCCCAGGGAATGTTGTATATGAAATTATTTTGTGAAATCCAATAAAAATTTTAATCAGGTCAACATCATTACAGGAAAAGGAAATGATGGATCTTCTGTGGAGCCGAAAGAATGTGAAGAAAGCAAACCCCCACCAATCCGCCCGTGCGTGCAGTCGTGTGCGCTTGCGCCGCGTGCACGCGCCCCCACTGACGCACGGGGTGCTCTGCATTTGCATACACGTGTCCCATCAGTGGCAAGTCCCTGGAACGCTCTAGGCCTCGGTTTTGCCATCTGTATAATGGGGAGTTCATTGCTGAGCTCAAATCCCTACCAGCTGGGAGAGCCCGCAGGCTGGTGCTGGCTCGCAGCTGTGCCCAGGGGCACATTTCCTGGTGGCAGTGGCTGTCTTGCCCCATGCTGCTGACAGAGACTGTCTCAGAGCATAGATAACGGAGACGAATGCCCCAGCGCCCCTCCCCTAACATTGGTGGGATCTGGGGCGACGGTACAAACAGAAGTCTGTATGCCATACGTCTAGACGTTTAAATTATAAATCAAGCTAACAAACCGTTGAGCACGTTCTAGGCCCCTACTTTGTTATGATGCCTTCATAACAACCTGAAAGGCCAGGTTCAAACATAGAATTCTCAGGAAGAGCTGGCCCCCAGACTCTAGCCCTGGGCTCTGGCCACCCCCCTCTCCTTTCCCTCTACCCCTGGCTCTGTCCCACCCTGAAAAGGGCCTTGCTCACGTACAGGCGGACAGACACCCTAGCCGGCAAGGCCACGCTCTGTCCCTACACCATGCACGTAGCCCCTGGGGTACCCCTCAGGCCCTGAGTGTGGACATCGGGGCATGGCACCCTCTCAGAAGGGAGGCCCCAGGAGGAGGTTCTCATGGCAGGGGTCCAGGGCTGGAGCAGGCTGTCTAAAGTGCAGGGCTCAGGGCAGGAGCCCCTCTTGCCTGGGTTTAGGGTTTAGGGCCCTGACCAGGCCTATGGCGTTGCCTCAGCAGCTGACCTTAGGCCCCTCTTTCTCCACACTTGTTTCCAGAGGCTCCCGCCATGGCTGGTGTACAGCATTTAATGGGCACAGGCCAGGGCTACCCTGGGCTCACAGGCATGGCCCAAAGTGGATAGGAAGCTTCTTTGCGTCTGCCCGGTGTGGTGAGCTTCCTCTCTCAGGGATGTGGGTGGAAGCTGGCTGTGAGGAGACAGGGAGAGGGACCCCCAGCCGGGGCCTTCATGCTCCGGAATGATTGGCCCTTCTAAGATGGTCAGGACAGATATGCCCGTGGGAGGTGCTGTCAGCACCCTGGTGGGTGCAGTGACACTGGCCATGCTGGGGCTTCTGGGACAGTTGCAGGGGGCTGCATCTCTGACATGACCAGTGGAGGGCCAGAGGAGACCCTCCTCCCATTCCCTCCCTTCTCCACCCCTACCTGCCTCTACCTCCCCTTCTCCCCTTCTGACATTTACAGGTGCCTGTCTCTCCTCTCCTTCCAGATAACACCTGCACGTCCCTCTGGGCCAGCAGGGCAGTCTTGAGGGCAGGGCTGGGAAGCTGCTTAGCTTGACCTGTTGGGGGTGTGGGGGGGTAGGGGCAAACATCTAGAACCCCGGCCCTATCCAAGGCTGATAGGAGTGGAGGGATGGATGGGGGCAGTAAAATGGAACCAGAAGGATTGGGGGAAGGGTCCCCTTGGAGGCAGAGCGCCTCTCTTCCCCTGCCCCCCAGGATGAAGAGGCCTTGACCCCAGGGTAATCTCAGCTCTTCACTAGATGTTCATTCTGTAATTGGGGCCTGAGTTTGCTCAGTGTCCTACACAGCATGCCTCCTTCCTCCTTGGTCTTCCTGGCCCTGGCCTTGTGGCCTCCCCAACAATCAGGGTCTGGGGTGAAAAGGGGGCAGGGCTTGCTCTCTGTGGATCCCCAGCCCCCTGGGCAGTGCCCTGCAGGCCTCCCTGCCCTGTATGTCCAGTGGCACCAGGCTGATGGCACAGCCGGTGCAGCGAGGCATAGGCTGTCAGCCCTGGGAATGCCCTTAGCTGCCCCCGATGGCCTTCCTGGTGGCTTTGACCTCCTGAAGGATAATCCATTATGGCTCTGCGAGGGACGAGGCCCTGGGCAGTGATGAATGACACCACAGCTCAAGAAATGGCCTTAGGAGAGTCAACGACGTTGCCAAAGAAGGAAGGAAACCTGTACTGAGTGTCTATTATGTGAAGGGCACTGAGCTGCTATTATCTCATCTGAAGTTCAAAAAACGATGCCCATGTTATAAGGTGAGCAGATTAAGGCTCAGAAGTTACATGACTTTCCCAAATGCACTGTGTGGCAGATGCCACTGGGCCCTGCCCATGGCCCCTTCATCCCACGCAGGTTGACCCCCCAGCTTCTGGTGCAAACGTTCGTGAGTCTGTGCTGAGAGCTTCCTCTGGCCCAGGAGCTAGCTCAGTCCACGGCTGGGGGACCCCAGCAATGTCAGCCACCATCTTTCCTGGGAGTACCAAGGGACAGGAGAGGGCGGGGGTGGATAAATACTCCAGCTCCTCGCCCCACGATAACACAGCTCTGAGGGCGCGGTCCCTCAGGGGTCCCTGGGCCGGCAAGACCCTGGTTGCCCACACCAGTGCCCCACATTGGCTTCCTTCCCTTTGCCGTCACTTCCCTTCTCCCCTCCCAGTGCTTCCTGGGCTCACTTCCCGGTGAAACTATTGCACTCAAATCAACCAGATGAATTAGCGACACCTGCCAGACCATGTAATGACTAGACAGCGATAAATGCTGGGCAGAAAAATACAGCAGAAGAGCGCAGAAAGCTCTCAGCGGTGGCGGTGATGGTGGGGCTGGAAGACCTGCGATTTTGGGGGGCCAGGGAGGGCCGCACTGAGGAGGGGACATTTGAACAAGTTCTGAAGGAGGTGAGGGAGGAGGTCATGTAGGTCCTGGAAGAAAGCAAATCCAGCAAAGGGAACAGCAAGCCCCAGGGTGGGTGCTGTGGCTGAGGAGGCAGGAGGCTGGCGGGGAGGATTTGGGTGATGTGAAGGGAAGGGGCTGGAGGGGTAACAGGATCCGATAGTCACGATAAGGACTTTGGCTCTTGCTCTCAGAAGGTGGGAGCCACTCAGGCTCTGGAGAGAGGAGTGAGAGGACCTGACATGTGTTTTGACAAACCACCATGGCCACTGAGGGGAAACGAGGCAGGGTGGCAGCGGGGAGACCACTAGGAAGCTGCCAAGCCAGTCTTGGTGGTCCTGACACGAGGGCCTAACCTGGGGGGAGCTGGTGATGACTGATGGTAGGGAGGTGATTTTATGTCAAACATGGACATGTCGTCATGTCATTACATGGTCACATGATGCGAAAGTTATTCTGTTTTCAGTTAGTCTCAAAAGCTTCTGGAAACATTGAAAAAGTCCTGGTTCATCTTCAACACCTCTAACTCTTGCAAATCTTCTCCCCTTAACCAAAAGTGGCCAAAACGACAGGCTCTGGACTCAAACACTGCTGACTTCCATGGCGAGGTAATATTTTAGAATGTGGTTTCATTTTTATCACTCATTGTACTTGGTTTTACTCGTACCTTCTATTTATGAAAATTGAAACTCGATTTTTTCTGAAGTTACTAGTAGAGTGTTTTTTTAAATTTTTCATTTATGTATATGAGAGAGAGAGAGAGCACGAGCAGGAGGGGCAGAGGGGGGGGGAGAATCTGAAGCAGACTCCTTGCCAAGCAAACTCTCAGGACCCTGAGGTCATGACCTGAGTGGAAACCAAGAGTCAGATGCTTCACTGACTGAGCCACCCGGCGCCCCTGGATAAATATATTTTAAAAAGAAAACTTTGGGGCTCAGGTCATGATCTCAGGGTCATGAGATGGAGCCCATGTCAAACCCCACACGGAGCCCCACATTGGGCTCCCCTGAGTGCAGAGTCTGCTCAAGATTCTCTCTTCCTCTGCCCCTCCCCCAGCTCTCTCTCTCACACACACAAATGAATAAATAAATACATCTTATTAAAAAATAAAAAATAAAATAAATTTATCTAGGTCAAAAAGTAAGTTGGCGTGAGGAGTATTAGAAAAAGAACACAGTATAAAGGTTCAGCAGAAGTTGTGAGTGGGACCAGAAAGCTGCGGCTCGGAGTCTCCTAGCTGAGGCGGGGAGCCTGTCTCGGCACTTCCCAGACACAGAACAGACATGCATGTGCCAAGGCCCTGTGGCCCTGAGCAATGCTTTGCACTTCCCGGTGTCCCCAGGTCTCTGCAGGTCCCAAAATCCTGTGACTCCCCTGACCAACCCTGTGCTCTCTGCCCCTCCCCCATCCTGCTCTGGAAAGAGTTGGTGGGCGGGCTCGTGGGCCGAGGCCACAGGTTAAGAGCTGGGAGAGAGGGTGCCACGCAGGGTAAGGCTGGCACAGGAAACAGAGACTGAGTCCTCTGGCTGCCTGTTGGCAACAGGAGATAATAGACTTTGCCATCCCCTCCAAGGGAACATCCTAAGAGAAGGGGGAGAAGGCACTGTTGTCAGGAGGAAGCTGGGGAGGACTTCAATCACCATGACTGTCACGACCCCGAGCCAGGCTCCTGCTCTCACCTCCTGTGGGAGCTGAACCACCGTCACATCTTCTTAGCCTTCTTTTCAATCTCAACGAGCCCTTTCTCCACACACGGCCTGTACATCACCCTTGAAGGTTGGCACAAACCAGAAGGGAGAGAGGCGAGGAGGGGAGTGGCCTGTGGCGATGTCCCCAGGAAAGAGGTTTGCTTTGGCCCCAGTGCAGCTGTCTTGAGGCTCCAGGAAGGATGGGCCTGGACAGCCACCCGCCCAGCCTTGGGCCTGGGTAGGGCCCTCTTGCCCTGCCCAGAACGAGTGTGGTCCGGGCCAGGCCGGCTGAGCCTGGGGCTGGCCATGTTGAGCAGTGTCATGGCCACCTCTTCGGACCCCATTGCCCCGCCCATGTATTCTGCACATGGTGCTCCTGGCCGCTCTCCTGCTCATGCACTGGCTCCCTATGACCTACAGATGTGGATTCAGAGCAAGCACACTGAGTACCTCCTGCTCTCCAACAAGATTCTGGATGCTTCCATAAATATCACCCCTTTTGAAAGACTCTTCCAGGATTCCAAGGCTGTTTTGGCTAGAGAAGATCAGACCTCTGCTGTCTGCCTAGCCTTGCCGTTCTGGCTGTTGTCCCTGGGCCCAGCACCTAGCCTCCCTCAAGGTCAAAGTCCCAGTGCAGAGTTCAGGTTCTGGTCCTTAATCCCCTGACTGTTCCCACCTGGGATGCCCACATCCAAGAAAGACCAGGAGGACAGAGGACATGCAGCCTGGATGCCCAGGTGCATCCCCTTTGGCTCTCTTCCAACTGCGTGAGCTCCCCCCCACCCAACACCTTTCTCTCCAGCCAGGACCCATTCTGGCCTGGCTCTGCCACTGACTTACTACTACATTAATCGTGGATGTGGGGAGTGAGGATGGACATTGCACAGACAGGCCAACTTTAAACCCCAGCATTGGCGGGCCTGGCCTTGCCCACCTTGTTCCTTTGTCTGGACTCTCCCCGAGTCTCAGCAGCCCCACCCTGTCCAAACCCTCCCCTGACGCCTCATGGGGTCATCGCCTCCTGTTACACAGGGGCTGGGGCCATCTTGGCTGGTTATTGAAGTCCCAGATGGCTCCTTGAGGGTTTCTTATCAAGGTTTTGTCAGAGAGGTTGGGAGGAGTGCGCTGTCCCTTCATGGACCCAGAACTCGACCTAGGAGCCTGGGTTAGTGAGGAGCAGAGAGGCAGACAGGCTGTCCTTCCAGCTCTGCCCCTTCTCTCTTGGAGAGTTGGGCACCCAGGTTGCCACTATCTTCTTGGGTCTGACTGAAGGGCCCCGCTGCACTCGAGCCCCACTCTGGGATAGCTAGGAGACAGTCTGTCAAATTTCTAGGCTAATCTGGAGCAGCCCTGCCTGGATATCAGGAATGACAAGGAAAATTCCCAGGAACCTTCCTGCCCTAAGGAATTAGAGTGCACCAAGCATCCAAGACCAAAGGTTGAGAGGGTAGAGAGTGGGGTTCTAGGATAGTGGTTGGAGACAACACAGGAAGCCTGAGGAGGAGAAAGTGTGGGAGGTAGGGTATGAGAAACAGCAGAGTTTTACCAGAACTTTCCAAATCACTAAAGTCAAGGGTTTAGACATTCACAGTAGTGTATGACAAGGACATGCAAAGCAAATAGGTCCCAACTATGGTGTATCTGGGAGGAAAAGCCTGGGATGGCCTTGGGTCAAGGCAAATCAGTTCAGACCACATTCTACCCACAGCAGGGGCAATGGGGAGCGGGGGGAAGTAAGGCTGTTCAAGTCTTCACCTGAGACACTTCTAACGGACCAATGTTCTTCTACACTTCGTTCTATGCATCTTCGCAATGGCCACACTGGCAGAATCTAAGATGGGACGATAATCCTAAGGAGTGAAAGCTTCCAAGAGTCCGTGGCATGGGCATCAACCTTCCCGACTCTGAGGCCCCAGTGTCCCTACCTTGCTGGCTTGTATCTGGGGGCCCATTCTTCCTGGGCTTGAGAGAGGGGATGGGGAGTCACCATGAGACGTCTGTGGTGTTGGTTCTGAGCTTCAGATGTTTCTGAAGGCCAAGGACCGATTTGTTTGGACAGTACAGCCTTTGCTTTTTTAAGGGACAGGGCCATTCTCCTTCTTCACTGGGTTGGGCCTGGCCTGTTGGAGAACCAGCCGTGGGCAGTTGTCTCTAAGGGAGTTTATGGCATTATGGTAACAGCGTGCTTGCCAGGAGGAGTGAGGAACGGCTCCACTCTTCAATCTAGTGAAAGGGAAGGGGCCTGCCTCTGGGGAACACCTATTCCCTGGGGAGACAGGGTGGCCTCTGGTTTGGCACTCTCTTCTATGCCCCCCAGGAGACCCTCAAGTTCAGACCAGCAGCTGCTAGGTGTGGAGGGAAAGGAGTGAGCAATGATGGGGTTAGAGCTGGAGTCTGAATTCTCCTGTCTGCTAATGTTCCTCCACTCCTCTTACCTGTCTAGACTCTCCAGATCCAATTTCCGAGGGTCGGGCTCCTCTCCTCCGCACTCCCCAGAGAACACTTAAGGTGGGGAATGCACCTGTTACCTACAGTCTGAGGGGGCTCAGGCTGCCCTCGAAGTAGGAACTCCATCTTCTCCTTTCTGATGGTGTTTTCAACAGCACACGGGGTGTGGCTGTCCAAGGCTTGGCTGTGAACCTGAGCCCCCGGCCACATGTGGCCACTGGGCACTTGAGTTGTGGCTCTTCTGAATCGAGAATGTGCCCTAAGTGGAAAACACACCAGATTTCAGGGACTGACGACTATAAAAGAATGTAAAATTGCTCAGTAGTTTTTAATCCTGATTCTATGTAGAAATGATAGTATTTTAGATGCATCGGGTTAAATATATATTTAAATTCATTACATCTGTTTCTTTTTTCTTTCAATGTGGTTACTTGCTAGCAATTTAAAGTTGCGTGTGTGCCTTGCACTTGTGGCTCACGTTATATTCCAGCTGGCCAATGCTGATCTAAGGGCAGGGTTTCAGATGTCCCTGAACACAGAGCTGTCTGTGCAGGATTACTTGGGGGACTCGCAGGTGTTGATGGTGGGAGCCCTGGAGGAGCTCTAGCCTCTCACCTGAAAGCCAGTTCCAGGTTTGTGAGGAGGTTCATGAGGAGCGGTTGTGGCAGGTGTGGGGCCGGCCGGCCAGGCTGCGGACTGCAGTCTCTGCTGGTTCCTGGCGATGGAGGTCACAGAGTCTTTGCAGAGAGTTCCCAGTGCCAGGGCGCTGAGTGCTTAGGGCTCTGGACGAAGCAGCACTGGGTTTAAGTCCTAGCTCCACCATCAACGAGCTGGTGACACCGGGGGCTCTCTGCCTCAGTTTCTTCATCTTAACATGGGGTTAATAGGAATTCCTCCCTCACGGGCTGTTTAGGAGACTAAATGGGTTAATGCGCGTGAAGGAGTCCAAATAGTGTATGGCACACGGTAAGTGCTCAGCACACAGCCGCCCGTGCTGTCAGAGCCCTGGTCTGGGTCACCCCGACGGGAGAGGGGAGAGGAGGTGGGTGGATGGGACGGCCAGCTTGAGTGTCATTTCTGCCATGGCCTCACTGTCAGTTTCCTCCCTGTCACATAAGGGCAAGCAGACCCGGGACGGCCCCGGGTGGTGACGGTGGCCCAGGGAGCTCGCACCCTCCCCCTCATCCTCTTGTCCCTCAGATGCCTCACCATCTGCCCCCAGAAAGCCTGTGTGGAAGACCAGAGTCCCACTCTCGCCTGGCCGACTGGGGAAGGTGACCTTGAGGCCTGATGGGGCGGGGGGCAGGCCAGCCTGGTGAAGGGCTAATAGCTGGAGGACTCAGGAGCCTCGACTCTGCCAGCCCCTTGGAAAGCCTGGTCTTAACACCGCTGGAAATTCTTAAGCTGGGATTTCAGTTTAATTACATATTGATTAAATGGAACAAAGGCACAGGGGCTCCGGGGAGCAGGCTCAGTGAGTGCCTGATGGAATTTCAATCCTGCTTTCTTCCTGCCTCCTACTCTCTTAGAGGCTTGGAGCCCTCCCTGCTGAGGAGACCTGGTTCTACATGGGCTCTGCGGGCATCACAGCCCCTGCCTTGGACAGAGGGGCAGCAGGTGCCCTGGGCTCAGCTCTCTCCCCCAGCTACCCACCATCCCCAAACCCTGGGCAGTCCCAGAGAAATCCTGCCCAAGGTCACACCCAAGGTCAGAGGGAGATCTGGCACTTGAACTTGGGTCTCCTGACCTGGCCTCTCCCTGTGCAGGGTACTCTCTCTAGAAGACCTTGGGTGGCATGGGGACCTGCTCTGTCTTCCACGCTCACCACAATTCCACAATGAGAAGTACCCAAAGACGGTCCTAATCAACAAGTATTTATTAAGCACCTACTCTGTGCAGGTTCCGTGCTAGGCACTGGGAAGTGAGTCTGCTATGGTCTCTGTCCCTCATGGAGCCCTGGATCTGATCTGGGGGACCAGGTGTGGTCTTCCTATGGAGATGGTGTCTGGCCTGAAGCTTAGAGGACAAGAGGAAGTAGCCAGGCAAAGGTGAGGAGAGAGGCAGAGAATGGGAAAAGCATTCCAAGGAGAAGGAACAGCATGAAGAAGGCTTACAGGCAAAGGGAGGCACTTCGGTGGACCAGAGGAGGCTAGATCATAGAGTGTGAGCCAGGGTGTGGCGCAGATATGCTGGAGACATGAGCTGAACCCATCCCAAGAGGGCTGTGCTGAGCAGTGGGGTGTTACCACATCCTCCCCCACCCTTCCCCAAGGCAGCAGGGATCTCAGCCCAGAGTAACAGAGTGGCCATTCTCTATCTTTACCAGTGACTGATTGGCTCGGGAATGGGCATGTGACCCAGTTCTGGTCAATGAGAAGTGAGAGGAGGCCCACCTACTTCGACTTCCTGTTTTGTGAGTACATTTGTTTAGGTTTAAGGCAGTACTAGTTTGATATTTTGTTACTTGCAGCAAAAACCATCCTGACATATAACCGTGTAGACCACAGGAAGGGCTTTGGACTTCACTTTGAGAGCAATGGGGAGGCACTGAAGAATGTTAACATGAAAATATTATGGGTATATTGGCTTAAATAAACTATATTATTAAAATTAATTTCACCTGTTTCGTTTCACTTTTTTAATGAAGCTACTAAAAATCTTAAGTTACCCATGTGACTCACATCATCCTTTTATCAGATAGGTTGCACAAGACCCAGGATTGACAAACTAGGGCCCATGGGCCAAATTCAGCCAGCAATCTGATTCTGTGCAGCCCATCAACTAAGAATCGTTGGTGCTTTCTTAAAGGATTATAAGAAAACAAAGACGAATGGGCAGCAAAGGCTGTATGTGGCCCATGAAGCCTAAAATATTTACTTAAAGCCTTCACAGAAAATGTTTACACTAGACTCTAAGATCGACAAAGGCGGGAACTCGTCTGGGTTTTGTTCTTCACTGTCCCCAGGGCCTACAGCGGGAGGAGCACGGCCAGGCACACGGAGGTGTTGAATTAACATTCGAAGAATGAATGCATGAATGAATGAATGACTCATTCCTACCCTGGATGCTGCCCCACCAGCTGGCCTGGCTGCCCTTTCCCCATGTACTCCACCATACAGCTAAACCTGAGGCCCGAGTGTTGGGGGTGGGGCAGGAACAACACGCTCCCGGCTGTGTGCTCCTCCCTCCCACCCCTTGATCTCAAGGTCACCTCCGTTATTCCTGCTGCTCTCATCCCTGCTTGGGGGCAGGGGAGGTGGACAGAATTCACCCACCCCTTAAATCAGAGAAATCCAGATCCCAGTAAGGGACAAATCTCTTGACAGAGAGAGGGAATCAGCGTTGGCTTGGGCAGCTGGGTTTGGATTATTTCTTCTTCGGGGTCAGTTCTTCTCCAAGGACTCTGTCAGTGGAAGGCAAGGTGGCCCAGAGCCGCAGAACCAGGCCCAGCAGACACAAGGCTCTACCTGCCCTGCACAGGACGCTGGGGCCCTGACAGATGAGAAACTGGCACTTGGCAGTCATGTTCTCATGCTTTAAGAGAAATGGTGTGTCTTGGTAGTTTGTTTTTGGCTCCTTTGTGCTTTGTTTTTATTAATTTTTTTAAAAGATTTTTACTTACTTGAGAGAGAAAGAGAGGGAGGTTGAGCGGGGGGTAGAGGGGCAGCGGGAGAGGGACAAGCAGACTCCCTGCTGAGTGGAGAGTCCAACTTGGGCCGGAGCCTGAGACCAATGCAGGGCTTGATCCCAGGACCCTGAGATTATGAACGGAGCCAGAGTCAGATGCTTAACCAACTGAGACAACCAGATGCCCCTGTGCTTTGTTTTTACATCCCTTGCAATAAAAATGCTTCTGACCATCTCCACCCATCCAGTATATGCAGGGAGAAAGGGGAAAGGATTTTGGTGGTTTTCCTTGTCCACACCCAACTCAGAGAGGAGAAAAGTGAGAGAATGTGGCCCTTGCTAGGGCAGCAGAGGTCATGGTGGGATTGCCCCAGAGATGCTCAAACCACCCCTCAGAGGGGGTAGGCTTGCTCATGTGGGAGGCAGCATGATTTCATGGAAAGTACAGACTTTGAAACCAGACCTACTTCTTAGCAGGGAACCACTTTATCTTTCTGGGCCTCCGCTTCCCCCTCTAGAATGGCTTATGGTAAGTGTTGCTATGATGATCAAAGCAGTGGTTGAACCAAGTGCCTGGCACAAAGAAGGCCCTCAATAAACGGCAGTTGCAATGGGTTATCTTCATTTAGGAGACAATTCCCGCACCAGGGCCAGAGAGGGAGAGGTCTAGAGAGCTCCTACCTACCTGGTATAGCCAAGGAGGTCTCTGGCCTGGAGAGGCCCCAGTACAGCTCGTCTTGGAGCCAGAGACGATGAGGAGGTATCAGTCTGAGAACCATTCTCTGGTCTGAAAGTCTCCCTCCCACCGCCTTTGTCCTGGCTCAGAGCTCCCGGGATGCCGCAGCCAGAGACTGGCAGTGTCTGCACTTTTCTTCCCTCCTCACCCTTCGTTTATTTGTTATTTGTTACATGGGCTATAATTAAGGAGGAAAAAATCTGTAAAAATTAAGAGATTCTGAAGGTGCTGAGCAGGGACTTGGGAGGGGATTGGAAGGAGGGTATGTCCTTCCTTCTTGCCAAGGGCTCTTTGGAGAAAAGGTGCTGGAGGAAGCTCTTAGAACTCTTCCCCCCTTGCCTCTTCTGGAAGTCCAACTGAGGAGTGCACCTGTGTGTGCCTAGCGCTGGGCGAGACAGACCTGGACTCTGGTCTCTCAAGTAAAAGTAGCTGGTGGGGGAGACAAACACCTAAGCAGACAACCACACCGAAGATGACAGAGGGAAGCTGGGGCCCTGTCCTGACCTCTGCTTTCTTCTTGACTTGCTTAGGAACAAGCCCTTCAGAGCAATTCCTCATGGGGAAAGTGGGTTTTATTTTAAATTTGTCCGAGACATAGGCTCCCTTGTGGGTGGTTCCCTTAGGTGGCCCCAGAGAGAGTGACTGTGTAACCCAACCTGGGATGGGAGGTGGTCAGGGAAGCCCTCCTAGAGGAGGTAACGATGGCACAGGGGTTTGAAGGCTGCTCAGGAGGTTAGCAGTCTGGGACAGGGCTAGGGAAAAAGCAGAGTTGAATTTCTAGTCTGAAGAAGTAGCATGTGCAAAGCACAAATCTGTGTGGAGGGGGTTGGGGTGGGGAGCGGGGTGAGGAATAACTAGAGAGGTGGAAAGAACCAGGCTAGGAGGCCTTGAATGTCCCCTCAGGAGCTTAGAAATCCTGGCCTGGGGGGGCCTGGGTGGCTCAGTCAGTTGAGCGTCCACCCAACTCTTGATTTCAGCTCAGGTCATGATCTCAGGATTGTGAGACTGAGCCCCATGTCGGGCTCTGCACTCAGCAGGAAGTCTGCTTAAGATTCTGTCTCTCCCACTCCCTCTGTGCACCCCCTCAAATAAATAAATAAATCTTTAAAAAAATCTTGGTCTGTAGGTGATGGAAGCTACCGTGGTCTCTCTGTGTGTGTGTGTGTGTGTGTGTGTGTGTGTGTGTGTGTGTGTGTGGCGGGGGGGTGGGGGGCACTTATGTCTTAATTTATAAGAGAGGGCCTGAGATGTGAAGGCCTTGCCCAAGTTCCCCAGACTGTGGGCTGCGCCTGGAAAGCAGGCGCCAACCTCTGCCTGCCTCTGATAACAGTGTTAATGACTCTAATTCACTTAAGTCCATTAATGAGTCTTTATTGAGCAGAAGCAGGCGCCAGTGGTGAGTGGGTGTGAGCCGCCATGTGGGCACTCCAGAGCCCTGCCCCCAGAGAAGATGGCCATCTGAGTCACCCTGGACAGCAACTGGGAGGCCAAGAGATCTCCTCCTGCTCCCTGTCACCATCCCTGGGCTTCAGTGCCTTCACATGTCCCTCCAGGCTGGCGAAGCCTTTATTCAGGAAGTAGATGACAGACAAGGAGGTGGGCCATCACTGTAGTCACTTATGACCTGCCTCTGCCTCATCCCTCTTGGGGTCCAACTTAGGCCTTGGGGAGGTGACAGGATGTGTGGCAGAACCAGCCCAGCTGCTGCAAGTGTTCCTTCCCACCAGGTGGAAAGGTGCAGAAGCAGCCGTAGCAGCAGCCAGAGGAAGAAGGAAGGCATCATGGCACCCAGAAGGAGCTCCCTGCCAAGCTTCCCCCCTTTAGCTCCCAGTGTGTGTCGGTGTGGAGTAAAGTGGGGCTACCAGTGGGCTCTCTGAAGGAGATGTAGGAATACTGGCTGACAGAGAGGGTCCTAGAGCACAGGAGGACCTAGCCGGAAAGTACCGCCACAGCTCAGCTATAAAAGGAATGAATCATACATATGCATGAAGTCTCATGACTATGCATGTATGGAAGAAGCCTAAACGCTCCAAGGGGCTGGCTCAGCTGAGCTTGGGACAAGGCAGGGGTCTCTGGCCCCACCATCCCTGTGGCCCTAGGACTCTGGCTTATGCGAGTGACAGCTGTCAAAGCAGCTGGAGCTGGAGCCAGAACCCCCAATTCCTGCCTTGGTTCCGCTCCTGTCTCCTACTGTGAAACAGAGAATTACTGCCCTGCATTAGGCCTCAACTATCCCATCTGCAAAATTGGGATAAATTTCTGCTCAAATGCTATTGGGGATTGTGCTGAAGGTCAAAGCCAGGCAAAAGCCATCATTTGGATTGGACTCCCCTGGGAAGTTCAAGAAGAGTCTTTTAGAGTCAGGGGTTGCCCAGGAGTCGCAGTCAAGGTCCCAAAGAAACAATGCTACAAAATTAACTCCTTTCACAGACTTGAACACTGTGGCCCAGAGAGGTAGAGAGACTTGACCAAGGTTCACCGGTGGATTTGAAGCCCTGTGGCCCGGCCCTTGCCCAGGTCAGCTTCAGCACCATGGACAGGGCGCTTCTGTACAACCTAGGCACCCATGCTTTTCACTGTCATTTCACCAGGGCTTTCTGAGCCATTTGTTTTTATGTCTGTCTGTCGGGCAGCCTGCGAGCAGGGCTGGCGTCCGCCTGTGGGTATAAAACTGACAAGAGGCGCTGGCGGAGTGTGGAAACTGTCAGCAGAGCAGCCGCCTGTGAAATTAACATGATATCGAAAGCGTCAATGTTTATTTACTGGAAATAGCTGGACAGGATGCAAAGCAGGCCTGCAGCTGCTGCCTCGGGGTGAGGGTGAGGGTCACTCCTGCCCGTCTCTCTTTGCCAGCTACGAGGCCCCGCTAACAGAATCAGCCGACCCCTTTGTTAAGAGTTCCCACTCTCTTCTTGACTTGCTGAGGAACAAGCTCCCATGGAGAAAGTGTGGCTTCATTTAAGTTTATCCGAAAGTAATCTTTCTACTGTCCCCGAGTTCCAAGGACGGTGTCCAGGAGACTGTGAACAAGGGTGGGTCCTTGTTCTCCATGGCAGCCCTTCTCTGGCCCCATCTGATTGGACCAGGTTGAGGTCACCTGACCATGACTCGGCCAATCAGAGTGTGTCTCATGGGAATTTAGAATCAGGGCACAACTATTAGGTTAGCTGCAGGAAACTGAGATTCCGGGTTGGCGGGCTCCTGGCAGGGGCTGCTGTCTTGGGGTGGTCAAGCTCAGCTAAGTGCACGTTGGTAAGTAAAAGAAAAGCTTGGTTGTCAGAGATGAGGAGGAGAATGGAGCAAATATGACAGAAGAGCAGAGATGAGAGAACTTGTAGATGGTTTCAGTTTGGGGCAGGGAAACGTGGCAGTTCATGGGGCACTGTGTTTCTTTAAATTTCTCTGTAACCTTACATTCAAAGGGCATTTTTCTGGAAAAGGAAAGAAATCCACTGAAACTGTCCCTAAAACAGAGACTGACACTAGGACTCGGGTGACAAGAAACAGAACTCAGATAAAATGTGTAATTAGCTGGGAAGGGGTAGTCAGGGGCCCATGGTATGTGGGAGCAAAGCCACTAATTATGCTGTGCCCATAGTTGTTGGGACTCAGACCTGGGGCCCACCAAGAGCCACGCTCAGGGTACCACAGAGAAAAGCAGAATCAGAGGCACTCCCCACAGCTTGCCTCTGCTTCTCCCTGCATCCTCTGTGAACTGGAAACTTGGCTCTTGGTAACTCCCAGGTTCACCTCTCCCTGTGCATACTCCAGAGAAACACCAATACTGCTATTCTCTGGTTCCAAGTTCAAATATCCTAGGGAAGCTTTCTGATTAGCTACACTCGGGGTAGGTGCCATTTTTTTTTTTTTTTTTTTTTGTCTACTCACGCCAACAAGGAGATGCGGATATGGATCAGCTCAGCTGGGATTGGGTACCCTCTCCTAGATGGAGCCACGGCCAGGACAGAGGGTTTCATTAGAAGATGGAAGACAGTTCTTAGTCTCACCGTGTGGTTGGAGGGCAGGTACCTCACACACGCAGACAGAACAATACATGTCCACCCTCTTCTTTGAGCATGGAGATCTGGGGGTGTCAGGCCTTCTCCCATCACTGACTTCTCTGCAGAGGGGACAGGTTGGCCTCTTCTGATGGCAACTGTGCAGTGCTGGCTTGAAAATTGTTTTCTACCACCCCCCCTTGCTACATGGATGCGTTCATGGCACTTGGGGTGATTTCCCCCATGACTGCATGTCAGTTGCAGAGATAGTGGTAAAGTTATCATTTAGCCCAGTGTCCCCACCTTGCCTGGTGTTAAGAATCAGCAGAGCTCCCCTCCAAACATTCAGATTCGGTAGGGATGGACAGGACTGGGAATCAGGATTCTTTTTTTTTTTTAATAATTTTTTATTATGTTGTGTTAGTCACCATGAAGTATATCCTTAGTTTTTGATGTAGTGTTCCATGATTCATTATTTGCATTTAACACCCAGTGCACCATGCAATATGTGCCCTCCTTAATATCCATCACCGGCCCATCCCAGTCCCCCACCCCCCTCCCCTCTGAAGCCCTCAGTCTGTGGGAATCAGGATTCTGACCTTACCTTATCTGGGGGATGGCTTGGGAATCACTGACTTAGGCCACGGAGGATCCACCTCCCATCGGGCCTGAAGGGAGACCAAAGTAGCAGGATGGATGACACTGCAGTGTGGACTCAGCCACCAGGAAGTGTTTAACGTGGTGGTCTGTACCTTGGCTGCACTTTAGAATCACCTGGGGAACTCTTGAAAATTTTATTACCCCAGCATCGTACCGGGCCAATGAAATCAGAATCTCTGGGAGTGGGAGTTAGGTAGCAGTATTTTTATAAGCTCCCCTGGTGATTCCAGTGTGCAGCCAGGTTGCAAGCCACTGGTCTAGGGAAAGCCACCATTTTCACTCCACTCACACTCCTATTTAAAGACCTGCTCCTCCCAAATCCCGGAGGAGATGGCCTTCCCTACCTTCTGGTCCCTACCTCAGCTGTTGGACAAAGGGGGGACACCTGACCTCATCCTGGCCCTTCATGGTTTCTCTTGGGAATTTAGAATGGAACACAGACGTCATGGGGAGCTGAGGCTGCCCTCCTAGGGTAGCTGTGCTCAGACAGCCCCTGAACATCTCTGCAAGGACAGACAGGGGACCCGAGCCTCTGTGCAGCCAGCAGCTGAGCCAGCAGGAGAGATGGGAAGCTGGCTGTGATGGGCTTCCCTGAGACTATCTGCTTACAGAAAATCCCTTGTGAGAGTACATCTTTAAGTGGGTTTCTGCTCCTTGTCATCAAATCATTTTGGATACAGACAGCACTGAAATCTAAAATGTACCCTAGCCTGGAGCCCCGTAGTCCTGGAGGGCCCAGCAAAGGACTGCAGCTGGCACCTTCTGGGCATATCCCACAAGCCAGGTACTTTCCATGGGAATTGAGGCCAAGCTTCCCAACACGCTGAAAGGTGGGAATAATTATCCCCGTTTTTAGGGAGAAGTGCAGTATTATGCTCCAGGGTGCCTGGCTGATTAATGTGGAGCACAGACATAAACCAGGGTGTGCCAAATCGCTTCCCATGGATCTCACCAGAAGCCAATTATGCAAAGCAGGGCAGAGTGGAGGTCCTGCTGCTATAAGGGAGTGGGGGGCTGCTGTTTACCCACCCCCAGAGTGGGGACAGGACATGAGAGGATGGGGGCTGGCCATTTGAAAACAACCCCACTTGGCCCAGGCCCTGAGAGAGACTGCAGGAGAACTGGAGACCAGGACAGCACGCAGGGCTTGCTCAGAGTGGGCACCGTGATCACTCTCGAAATCACTGGGGCTGCTATGCAGGCTACAGAGTGACAAATAGAGTGAGAGAAGATAATTATAACTGCTTGTCACCATGGACTCTTACTTTCTGTCCCAATGGGACAAGTCTCCCTCTTGGACAGGGCACCTGGCGTTGGACTAGGTGTGGCTGTGTATCTGGGGCAAACCCTCCATTGCTCACCATCTTTGAGTCTCATGTTCTGAATGAGGCCGGGGTCTGGAAGCTGTGGGGGAAGGTGGCATTATTTATAATGGGGAGTCCATAAGAAGAATACTAGTAGAAGCATTTACTGGTCAGTTGCTCCATCCAGACACTGTTCTAAGTGCTTTGCAGGCATGATCTAATTTAATCCTCACAAGTTCACGGGCAACTCGCCCAAAGTCACACACAGCTGGTATGTGACAGAGCCAGGATTTAGACCCAGGTTGTCTGGCTCCAGATCCCACGCATCCCTCCACTTGGCCCCTTTGACCAGCCTCCATCTCTTGATATGCTGCGTTTCGAAATGCTCAGGGTGTGCTCTTGCTAGTCTGGGTGATGGCAGGCTCTGTCTTGGGGGATTGATTTCGAATGGGGGGCAGGGACGGTGGTGGCAAGGAAAGGATTATCTGGGGAGGTGACCTATACCATGAGCTGAAGGCTGCCAGGAGAAAAGAAGTGAATGTGTGAGAGGGTATGGTCAGGAAGAGATGAGTAAGGGACACCCCAAGCAGATGGAAGGACATGTGGGGAGATCAAGGAAAAGAGCTTGGGCATTTGAGGAAAAGAAAAGAGGCCAGTGCAATCTCTTCAGATTCCTCTGGAGAGAGGCGACAGGGCTGGGTCATGGAGCCCCCCCCCCCCCGAAGTCTCCAAAGCCAGGTCCTCCCATAGACCTCTTGGGGTGGGACACACAAGGCTCACCATAAATATGGCCAGGAGGCTCACCTGCCCTGGCCCACGCGAGGGAACCAGAGTCATTGAGATTTGCTTTGGGCTTGATATCTGGGCATCTCCGAGGCACCCCTTCCACTCCTGCCCTCAGTCTAGCTCTGGCTTCTAACCTTGTAAAAAACCGAGGGCCGAGGGCCACAAGGGTCGGGAGTGAGGGGTGTCCCCATGGCCACGCCCTCCCCCCTTCCCAACCCTGAGACGGACAGCTCCACTGGTTGCCTAGGAGACAGCACCCAGAGAGCTCTCATTGGCCAGCCGCAGCTCTTAGGGCGGAGCGAGGCTCGGGGCAGCTGTCTGCGTGTGCACGTGTGTGCGTGCGCAGGCTCACGTGTGTGTCGCCGGGTGTGTGAGCACTGAGCGCAGGGCAGGGCGTGGACCTCTACAAGGGGGCGCCTGGCGACGTGCGTGCAGTGCTTCCGTGCGCTGCTCGAAGGCGGCTGCTCTGCGGGTCTGCGCTTTAGTGTGAATGTACGCGTGAGAGTGTGGAGCGTGGTGTACCAGTGTGAGCAGGTAGTATCTGTACCAGTACACGGAGGGTGTCTGCTTGCATGGGTGCGTGCAAGGGTTCCGTGTGGACACAGAAATTGCTGCGTGTTTGTGCGGGAATGTGTGAGGTTGCACGTGTGCCTGCTGCAGTATGTGTGCGTGTGTGTGAGTGTGTGAGTGTGCGTAAGCATAGAGGTGTGCATACTCATGTGTGCATTCTCTGCCTCCGCCTCCTCTTCTCCCACACCTCATATACTTCTCCTTAGACTCTGAGATGCGTCCCTCTCCTGCTCAAGCGCCCACCATAGCTCCCCATGGCCAAGATTGTGCTCTACAGAAGACCTGCCTCAGCTGCCGCAGCCCTGCTGCACCCCCCCCCCATATCCCTCCTGCCTTTCACAGGAGCACTGAGAGCTCAGAAGAGGGATTCTGTCTCTGGTACAGGCTTCAAGGGCAGAGAGGAAGCGATCAAAGCATTTTCCCTCATCCTAAACCAGGGAAACTGGACCTGAAACCCTGTGGACCCTTGAAAAGCCTTTGCTTTCCCCTATCTGCACTCTCCACATGAAAGGTGACTGTCGCTCAGCCACCCGTTACCTGTGGGGCACTGTAGTCCACTGCTGTGGGGGTGTTTGCCAGCTCCTACTCCCTTATCTACCTCCCCACCCCAACCTCCCCTGTGGACTCCTGTGTTTGGAAAGTTCCTTTTGTGGGGAAGGGCGGGAGGCCGGCTGGAGGCCCGGACCTGGGAAACCATCATGGGCCTCTCTAGCTCTTTGCCTCATCCCAGAACAACCCTCCCATGTACCCCACACTTCCAGCTGTCCCTTCTGCCTCTGGCCAATTGCAGGGGCTCAGCAGTTTTGCAGTGTCCCTTTCCCTTCCAGCAGCTGCACAGGAGAAAGGGAAGAGCTGGCTCCAGGCTCCCGGCCGGCCAGGTGCCCGCCAGCAGTCAGGCAGTCCCGCCCGGCACGTGCGGCTGCGGGCCGTCCACCACTCTTACTGCCCTGCTGCTGGCGCCGCCTGGACTCACCACGGAGCAGGGGAATGTCCCACTTGACATAGTCATTTCACCTAGCCGAGCTCTTGGGGCCCATCTGGTCCAACTCCAGCTAGAGAGACAGTAAGGGAAAGTAAGGCAGTGGGGGCAGGGACTCATGTCAAGTGGTAGAAGATAGGCAGCGCCCCTGAGGAGGTCATCGGAAGACTGCAGAAAGGTGATATCCGGGGTATGTTTGTGGAGATGGGGCTGTTTGGATGGCTCGGCCTCTGGGGACTTTGACTGTCCTGGCTCCACACTGAGAAGCACTGGAAGCAGGCTGGAGGGAATGGGTAAGAGATGGCCGGAGTGGGCTGGGGCCCTGGGCCGGTGGATGGGCTGGCAGGCCCCTTGGGCCTCTGTTCCAGGTGACTGCATGGTCGGTACCAAGCATGGCGAGGGCAATTTATGGGCTCAGGCGCACGGCCGGGCAGTAAATGTCGTTCTACTAGAGAGGCTATAACTCCTGCTTTGCTTCAGCAGCCGTGTGGGGGCAGGGAAGTGGGATGAGGGACACCATTGAGGTCTGGGGCGGACCCCGAAGGCAGAGGGAGTGGGGTGTCCCTGTTGGCACAGCCTTCTCCCAAGCCCTTGGGAAGGGTCAGCCTAAAAGCGCTCAGGGATTGGAGCAAGGTCACACAGTGAAGTGTCTGGCCTCAGAGCACTAGGGTCAGGACAGCCCAGGAGAGGCAGACACCACATCCCAGCTCTGGGGGCTGCCATCCAGGTCTACGCCCTGCGCCCTTGGAGTGTCCTGTAAGAGGCTCGGGGGCTGGCAGAAGACAGAGACGAGGCTTTATTGGGCCCGCATCTCTCCTCTTTACGACGCCGTATTTCTTAATGAGCTATGTAAATGCCTGTTAGAGAGCAAAGTCAGGGCCCCTAGCTGCTCCCCTCTTCTGGGGCGGGGTGCCCCCGGGCCAGCCTCACCTTGTGTTGCCCATGGGAAAGCTTCCTGGAGGCCACAGCAATCACTTCCCTGTCACCGCCCCCGCCCCCCTTCAGTTGAGTCAGAGTTGGTGCTACAACGGATTCATTCATTTTGTGGCCTTGGACCTGTCACTTCTCCCCTCTGAATCTCAGTTCCGTACCTGCAGAGTGGGAGCACAGGAACACTTTTTTTGTGCCTTTCCATGTCGCTAGTGCTTAGCTGTGCAACCTTGCGCAGTGGCTCAGCCTCTCTGAGACTCATGTTTCTCATCATCAGAACAGGCAGTCATGCTAGTCATAGCATTTGGGCTGAGCTCTGGATCCTGGGAACCACCCATCCTCCCTTCTGCCTGGTTCTTTCTTTCCCCTGCCTTCGGCTTCCCCCTCCTCTTCCTCCAGAACATTCTGCCACTCCATCCCCAGGACGAGCCTTCTCCAGAGCAGTGTGTCACAGCCCAGACAAAGAGAGAAGGGATGGGAGATAGAGCCGGAGGGGCAGAGGAAGAGCCAGGCCCTGCTCCCTGCTGCGGCCACCTCCAGCGCAGGGGTTGGCACGGGGGCTGGGGCATGACAGAACTGGGAGACGAGACACTGGGGAATGCTTAGTCTCCATGGATCCCAAAGGACCCACCACCCTAGGCTTCCCAGACACTGGCACTCCGCTGGCATGATGACAGGGCCTGGGCTGGAGGCACGGGATGAGCCATAATAGGTTTATGGGGAGGCTGGAAATCCCTTTAGAGGCTGAGCGGTCAGCACCCTGGGTCAGCCAGAGCTGGAGCCCCCGGGGGAAAGCTCTGAAGCCCCAGACGGCACTGCGGGGACCCCGCCCAGTCATGCCCAGTGCCCCGTGGGTACCAGGTCCAGACTACAGGCCTTCACAACAGGCTGCTGGGCCTCTGGGCCCCACAGAGAGGCCAGGGGGACTGGGGCTGGGTGGAGAACTGACTGGTAGAAGCCTTGATCGTGCCCTGCGCCCCTGCACTCACCCACCTGTGCCACAGCACATCCTCCCCTACCAGCTCATCCCAGCCCACCCGGGTTGGCGGCCACGGGAGGAGATGCGGCTGTGGCCACCTCCACGTGAGTCGATGTGAGGGGACCAGTCTGGTGCTTATTCTGCCTTGAAGTCCTAGCGCCCTGAGTAGGAATCCTGGCTTCATACCCCCCTGGTCGGGAGCTCCTGGCAGTCACTTCTCCCTGAGCCTGCCTTCTCACCGGAAAGGGAGATTAGAACCTCCTCCTGGTGGAAAATGAGACAATGTAAGTGAGGGGCGCCTGGGTGGCTCAGTCGGTTAAGCGTCTGACTCTGATTTCAACTCAGGTCTTGATCTCAGGGTCATGAGTTCAAACCCCATGTTGGGCTTCACGCTGGGCATGGAGCCTACTTTAAAAAAAAAAAAAAAGACAATGTAGGGAAAGCATCTGGCCTGTAAACAGTAATTATTATTACTATTGCCATATTACTCCCGGGGGCCCGTGCTTCCTGCTTCTGCTCAAAAGGACACTGGCCCAGGGGCAGCAAGCTCGGTTCAAGTCCTGACTCTCCCAACGAGCTGGAGATCCATCTGTGGGGCAGTCATCATCCCTCACTAACTCCTTACTCCTGGGTAAACTGTAAAGCCCTGTGTGCCAATGTTTCCTCAGAGGACAAAGGCGCCTCTCAGGTCCCTGTGGAGGTCTCCAGAGGTGGCTGCACTGACCCTTGCGTCCTGCACGCCCTTCTGTCCTGTGACTTCAAGGCTCTTCCCACCAAGAGCTGGGGGCTGTCCTCCCCCGCCTTGAAGCTAGGCGGGCCTGTGACTTGCCTTGGTTCCTGGCCTAGGCTTCGAGAGACCTGGCTGTTTCCGGTGTGCGGTCATGGAGTGCTGAGCCACCATGAGGAAGTCCAGCTAGCCTGCTGGAGAGACCACACAGAAATGGAGGAGCAGGCTGGCCTCCGACCCTTCCGGCCTCCCCAGCTGAGACAGACCTGGCCAGAAGCCGCGGGGGTCTTCCGGCTCCAGTCAAGGCTCCCTGATCAACACCACACGTGGCCACGCGCTGCCTTTACCAAGCCCTGCCCAGGTTGTGCATGGGAGCAAATAAATGGTTGTTGTTATTTTGAACCACTAAGTTTTGGGGTGGTTGTCATGTAGCGATAAATAACTGATCGGGCCCCTTAGCTCTTTCCACATCTTCTTCACCCAAACTTGGCTTAGATCAGCTTGAGTTCCTCCGCCTCGCCAATTGGATAAAGCGATGAGCACCTGACTTAGGGTAGCCAATCCATTGGTTGGCAGGTGGCCAATCAGATCTTTCTCCTCTGGAGACTAGGAATGAAGAGATCCGAGATCCTAGCAAGCCTGTCTCTGAAGGAGGCTGGAGTTGGGGTTTTGGAATGGGAGCTGGGGTGACTTTTTGCCCTGTGTTATCAGAGGTTATCAAATTGGGGAGAGAAGTAGGAAAGGAACCAGGTTCTGTGAGGTCCCCAATAAATCACTTAATTCCAGATGGTCTGTGCTGCGCCTCCTCCTTGTAACTCATGAACCTTGACTGCAGGCCCTAAAAGGCTCAAGGTCCCCCAGGACTCCTAATACCAGCCAGGGTCTACACTGCTCCTCTGACCCCTTCTCCCTGGTTCCCTGTCACATCCATCCTCACAAACACACGCAGGTGGTGGCCTTGTCCTCCAGGGCCGCAGGGCATGGCCACTCTCTCTGTCCCGGGCAAACAGCAGTGATGGCCTGGGTCTACTCCCATCCTCCCACACAGCCCCAAGGCCTTCAGTGACACATCAGATGGCAGCACCAGGCTTGGCTTCTACCCCCGTCTCATTTGAAGTTCCAGCTCCCTGTTTACCACTGTCCCCCATACAGTCCCTTTCCTTACCCGTTCCTGAGTTCCCCTGTCACCTCCCCGCCAGTCCGTAAGGAGGCCACATTAACAGTGCTGGAATCATTGCACAGCAAAGAGCTGTCACACCTGAGAAGGAACCAGACCCGAGGTCGGCCTGACCCCAAAGCCCATGCCCCATCCATCACTCTGCAGTGGGCCTCTGAGTAGCTTACTTCCCCTCTCCAGGCCCCAGATTCTCACTGGTGAGGGGTCACCAGGGGTAGGGGTAGGGGTGGCCGTGATCCAGGCACTTGCTGCAGTCTGACTTTGCAGGCGATTCCCCCTTCGATCTAGCAGGACTCCTGAGTTCATAGATTGAGGTCCCACGACTAGGAAGGGGCAGCTCTAAAACCCAGGCTGCCTTTCCTTCGGCCAACCCAGCCTTCTGCCCTGGGGATTCACATTCCCTCAAAAGGACTCTCTTCCCTATCTGAAAAGAACCTCACAATTTTCTTGTGTCCCTTCCTCAGAGGTCTGGTTTCCTTGAAGTAGCCAAGAATAAATTGGCCCCTTGAACCTCTTGCTCTTACCAGAAGCTTGTGAAGCCCCAGGCCTCTCAGAGGGATAAGTAACAATCCCACAGGCTGGCTTCTAAGGGACAACAGTGCCCACCAAGTTATCTAGGGCTGGGGCCGTGGACAGCCCGTGCTCCCGTCTCTCTCTGGAGGCGAGCAGGCCTATCAGGTTCTTGGAGCCTCACATCATACCACTGGCCTCTTGTTATGTACAAGCCACCCCCTTGCCCAAGGACTCCCCTCTCTGCTCCTGTGCTCCCCAAAGTGGTCTCCTACGGGGGGGGGGGGTGCCCAGGCCTGGCTCTGAGAAGTCCCAAGACAGGCTTAGAAGTCTGTGGCTCTGGGAGTCTGGAACTCCAGGCCCTGGTCCTGTCACTTAGAAGCTATGTGGCTTTGGCCACGCCAGCACCCTCTCTGGTCCTCAGTCTCTGCATCTGTACCAAAGGTGGCCTTGACAGTAATCACCATCACCAGTGCTAGAGGGCTTACTGGGTGCCAGGTACCACACCAAACAACAGATACACCTATGCTCCTTCATTTAATGTCCTAACGTTAAATGACAGATAAGCAGACCAAGGCTCAAAGGGGTTAAGTAACAATCCCGAGCAGCTAGTAAGTGCTAGAACAGGACCTCAAACCCAGATCTGACCTCAAACCTCAGAGCCTCTAATCATCAGTCTAGGCTGCTCCCCAGGGACCATCAACCTTTTCCACACCAATGTTCCAGAGTCGTATAGGGAGAGGTTCCTGTTTGTTCCAGGGGATAAAAGCACAGTTCCGGGGGCTTGAGGCCTCCCCAAAGCCCGGGATAGACAGCTGTGGGGTGGTTGCTGAGAGAGGGGGCCAGGGTGGCGTGGCCCGGCCACAAGCTGCGTCAGCAGGAAGCCAGGAGCACAGCAGGCTCCCGGGACATCTGTAGATCGAGCGAAGGAGTGAGTGCCAATTCCGTGCCAGACTCCGCTCACGGCCCCCCCCACCAGAGGCTCGCTTCAGAAGGCACTACTGGCCCATGCCAGCTCAGGTCGGGCATGTGCGCCCCAGGAGGAGCCCCGACTGGAGATGCTACATTCTGGAAGTCTCACTGCTGCTGAGTGCTGACTTCCCTAGTGCTTTCCCTGCACGTTCAGCTAAGTCTGTGTCGGTGCATTCCTGCATCACGGGATCCTCCCGACCTGGGGACTTACAGGCAGCAGGGCTCACCCCGCCCGCCGTGGGGCTGCCGTGGGCCTGAATCCAAGTGGTCCCCGAGGAGAAACAGGAAACGTGGAGGGGAGAAGCCAGGCCTGCCTGACCCTGGCACCCTCCCTGCCCCACGGAGATGCTGGCCAGGCTGGTGCCCCAGCTTCTCGAGCCAGGGCCCATGGTGGCAGGTAAAGTTACAAGGTGACCAGACTGGCCCTTGGCACTTCTGTCATCTGGGCCAGCCCTTCCCAGGGCAGAGTTTGGAGTGGCTCGGTTTGGTGTGAGTGGGCGGGGCAGCTTCTGACCCTCCAGGTCAGCTCCAGAGCAGTGGATCCTGCTCTCAAACCCACAACTCTGCAGAGCCCGGGCTACTCTCAGCCTCCGGCGGTGGCCTGGGCCGCTGTTGTAAGGGGTGCCTCTGCAAGTCCCTGGAGCGAGCGGAGCTTCCCCAGTGTGTCCCCAACCCTGACCCCACGAACAGCCTTTCGGGAGCCCCACCCCCCACGGTGAGATAATAATGACCATAATGAGAACAGTCACCCACACATGTGCACAGCGCTTTACAGATTACAAAGTGTTTCACATACATCATCTCATCAGTTCCTCACAACAGCCCTGTGAGGTAGGCAGGGCGGGGAATCACGTTTCCATTTGTACAGATGTGGAGACTGAGGCCCAGAGAGGGTCAGTGACCTGTTTGAAGCCACACAGTAAGTCAGCGGCAGAGCTGGGACCAGAAGTTAGGCCTCGGTCCTGTCTCCAGCCCCTGGCTCTCTCCACTGACTGTGCTGTCCTCCAGGAGGACCCCAGCCCCTGTCCAGAGTCTCAGCCACACCCGAGCCAGGCCCCCAACCCCTGGCAGTAGTGCTTCCTGGCAGCTTGGCCAACAGCCCCCACCCCCATCAGGCAGCCCTGTCTCCTCCACCTGCTCCCTGCAAACAGCCAGCCCAGAGCCGGGCCCGCACCTGCCCCCCTGCCCGCTCCTGTCAGCTGCCCGGGCAGGTGGGGCTGGAGCCTCCTTTCCTGTTTTCCTGAGTGATCCCTCCCCATAGGGGAAGAGAAGAGAAAGGAGGAAGAGAAGGAGGAGGAGGAGGGGGAGGAGGAGGAAGAGAAAAACAAGAAACTGAGTTGGAAGAGGGCCCTGGAGCAATCAGGACGTCAAAAGTTTGCATTCCGACTAGCTATAGGAAATAGTTTTTTTTTCTCTTTTTATTATTTCAAGTTTTCATAAAAATCCATAATTATTGAAACCCAAGTTACAGAGGAAGTTCGTAACTTTTTTTTTATTGAATTATTGACTGTGCCGAGCGTCGGTCTGTCAGCTTCCGACTCCAGTCTGGCAACGTGTGCCCCTGTGCAGGTGGGGTCCCCAGGCCTGGACTGCGGAGGTCCTGGTAGACAGAGGGCAGGCGGTGAGGGCCGGTGGAGGGGTGGGGTGGGGGGAGCCGCAGGGAACAGGGCTGTGTGTGGAGGGCCAGGGAGGAGGCGGGAAGGACTGAGGAGCGAGCGCTCGGCGGCCAGGCCCCTTCCCCTGCCTGGCCTGCCCAGGGGTCCCTGCCCCCCGCCCCGCCCTCAGATCATCTTCATGTTGAACTTGCGGGGCGCGTCGGCAGAGCTGATGCCCGCGTCCGACTTGCGGGGCACGTACTCGATCTCGATGTTGTGCTTCGTGTTGCCCTTGCCCCGGCTCCAGAGGAACAGCAGCACCAGGCAGAAGAGGACGACGCCCAGGAAAGAGATGAAGCCCATGGTGGTGGCGATGATGAGGGTCTTGATGTCGAAGGGGAAAGGCACGGTGGCTCGGGTGCTGTTGGCCTCTCCCTCGCCCGGCTGGTTGGAGATGAAAGCGAAGGTCTTGTTGGGCTGATGGGGCCAGTCGGGCGAGTAGCTGCGCACGCGCAGGTGGGCCGGCATGGAGTCGTTGCCGCCCGCGTTGGCCGCGATGCACAGGTACGTGCCGTTGTCCTGCGCCTGGGCGTAGCGCACCTCCAGCGTGCCGTCGGGGAAGACCGTGAGCCGCCCGTTGCTCTTGGCTGAAACCAGGTGCTTGCGGGGCGAGAGCCAGAGGATGGCGGGCGGCGGGTCGCCGTCCGCCCGGCACACGAACTGCACCGTGTGGCCCTCGTCCACGAACACCTGCTGGGCTTTGCGGTCCCGGATGCGGGCGCGGCGGCAGGTGAAGTAGTTGGGCAGGAGCACGTCGGGGAAGTCCTTGAACTCCTTGCCCTGGACGAATTCGGGCGTGGCGCACGTGGGCTGCTGCCGGTTGAAGTTGAGCCGCCAGCGGCGCCGGAACACCCACAGGAGCCGACAGTCGCAGGCCAGCGGGTTGGAGTCCAGGATGAGCGTCTCCAGGTTGCCCACCGAGTGGAAGGCCGACTCCTCCAGCGTGGTCAGCTGGTTGCCCGAGACGTTGAGCACGCGCAGGTAGTTGAGGCCGCGGAAGGCGTAGGGCTCCACCACGGCCAGCTGCCCGCCCACCAGCTGGATCTCCTGCAGCCGCAGCAGCTCATGCAGCATGGAGCCCTCGATGGTGGCGATGGGGTTGTAGGAGAGGTTGAGCAAGCGGAGATAGACCAGGTGGCGCACGGCCAGGTAGGGCACGGCGGTCAGGTTGCAGTGCGTGATGGACAGGGATGTTAGGTTGAGGCCGTAGAGGCAGTTGGGGGTCATGGTGTCCAAATAGGGCCAGTGGGAGATCTCCAAGACCTTGAGCCGGTACAGCCTCTTGAAGGAGTAGTCCCGAATGGCGTTGATGTTGAGGTGCCGGAGCCTCAGGACGATGAGGCTGTGCAGGTGGGACAGCGCCTCGGTGGGGATGGAGGTCAGGTTGCATTTCTCCAGCGTCAGCTGCTCCAGGCTGTTGAGGCCGCTGAAGGCCCGGTGGGAGATGTAGACGAGGTCGTTGTCGCCGACCTCCAGCGACTTGAGGTTGTACAGGTCCTGGAACATGTAGTCCAGCAGGATGACGATCTTGTTCTCGCTGATGTCCAGCTTGGTCAGGTTGCTGAGGCCCGTGAAGACGCCCAGCGGGATGAGCTTCAGCCGGTTGCTGCGCAGCCCCAGCGTCCGCAGGCTGAAGAGGTTGTTGAAGGCGCCGGGCTCCACGGCGCTCACGACGTTCTCGTTGAGTTCCAGCTCTTCCAGGTGCGGGAAGCTGGCAAACTCGTCCTGGTTGAGCGTCTTGATGCGGTTCTTGCCCAGGTCCAGCAGGCGGGTCTCGGTGGGGATGCCCTCAGGAACCGCCACGAAGCGCTTGCGGTGGCAGAGCACAGCGCGGTCCTGCGCCGAGCACTCGCAGCGGGGCGGGCAGCCGGTGGCCGAGCCCGACAGCACCGAGCCCAGCACCAGCAGGAGGATGGGCTGCCAGCAGGCCAGGAGGGGGCTGGGCATGCTCCTCGTGCCCCCCGCCAGCATCCTCTCGCTCACCTGCAGCCAGGAGCAAGCACAGGAAGAGGGGGTGGTGAGAGCACGGTGTCTGGCTGGCCCCGCCCTGGGCCCTCCTGCCCTGTCGGGGGGTCCCTGACACAGATAGAGAGCGGGGGCCCCAAGTGGCACTGGACACGCGTCTGGGAGCCCAGAGTGAGGTCCAGATGCCCAGAGAGCCTCCTGCCACCCCATGCTGCTTCCTCCTTGCTCCTTACCCTGCCCAGAGCCCTCCCAAAGGAATTCCCCCTGCATCTCTGGGATGGGGGGGCGTGCCCTGAAGGGACAGGGTCGCCTCAGAGGAGCCTGGGATTGGCACCCCAGGCGGTGCCCACCTCCTTTACATTTTATGTTCCACAGGCAATGTGATCCAGGCATGCACCCCGTACTCCACCGCACACCCGGAGTCTCAGCTTCCCCTGGTGCTCATCAGGGATAAAGCCAGACCTGCTAAGTTGCCCTCAGGGCTCACAGAGGGAATCAAAGGGGCTCAAAGGCTGAAGCCTCCGGGAGCAGCCTGCGGAGGAGCCTGTCTTGTCCCCAGCCTGCCAGGCCAGGGTTGCTGAGGCTGCTGGGGGCTACCGTCTCAGCCTGAGCTTCCCCAGGCAGACACCACGGCGCCCTCCTCATCCGCACTGCAGCTGAGCCCCCAGCCCAAGAGCCCTGGGATATCAGCAAACCCACTGGCACCTGTCAGTGTTCCCGAATCTGCTCCCCAGTGGGGTTTCCAGATCAGTGGTGGGCACCCCAGCTAAAAAGCTGGGGCTCTGCCCTGATGCCTCCCTGTGGAGTCTCTCCGGCTCTCCCCTTTCTCCGGGTCTGCTGTGACCCTTCCAGCCGCCTGAGCTCAGGGCTCAGGGCCCAGTGAACGAGTGTTCTGGTCTTGGCTCCTGCAGTTCTCTCTTCCTGGAATGCCACTTCCCCTGTTGACACCCCATCTCCACGGCCTGATTTAATGTCCACTGCTCCAAGAAGATTTTTCTGACCCCCAGTGGGAGATGGGGGGGAGGTGAAGGACCACCAGACTTCACCTGTCAGTCTCTCCGGGTTCCAATCACGCTCCTCCTAGAGCCAGGGTTCTGTGCAGCTGCTGGTCTGAGGTGGGGGCAGTCAGAGCCACGGGCTGGGCCGGGCCGGCAGCTGGAGACCCGGTCCCCACTGTGGCACTGAGGACGCGAGGCTCATTACAGCTGGGCCCTGAGGAACATGTAGGGCTTGGGTGGCGGTGACAAGGGTAACGGCGCCAGGAGGGGGGCCCAGCTTAGTGCAGGCTGCGGGTGGAGTAAGCAAGGGGTGTGCAGGAGCTAGCCCCCCGTGACTCACTGCCAGCGGTGCTGAGAGGAACCTCGTTCACACTTGTGCACAGACTGCTGTCCCGACTCCTCCGTCCCTCCTCTGTTCCACCGCCTGGGAAACTGGCCCAGCAGGTAAGTAGGGGGCTAGGAGGGGGAGTCTGGACTTCTCCAAACTCCAGAGCATGGGCCAGATGGTCTCGGGGGGCCGAACCAGAGCCCGACGGCTGCTTGTTCACAGGCCCCACACGCACGGTGCCCAGGGGGGCTTACTGCAGGAAGGGGAAGCCCAGGCTGGGAGGGTCCCACATCTCTTCCTCAGCTCAGGCCCTCCTCCCAGCTCTCCCAGCACCACCCCTACACCTGTACAGAGCCTCTGCTTTCAAGGCCACAGGTCTCGTCACCCACCCTTCAACCCTTCAAGCAACGGGGGCTCAAGGAGTTTGTGGCTCCAGCCTGTGGAGGGGGTGGCTCTGGGACCAGAGCTGTGGTCTGCGAGACATGCCACACTCCTTCCAGTGCTCTAGCAGTCTCCCGCGCCTAACAGGTGTTCCCTGGTTGTTGATGGACTAAGTGACTGATTAACCAGAGGGGGCTCTGGGTGTCACTGCCCTGTTAAGGAATCTTCAAGGCTTTGTTATTCCCAGCGGCTATGTCCACTCCCCTCCCCTCCCCTTAGCCCCTCTCATCCTCTCTTCGGCCTCCCCCACCCCACCCCCACCAGGCCATTTTCCACAGTCACACACGCTCCAGTGACCCACCAGAAAAGCAAACATCCTGACAGGCGATCAATAAGTAATTGGGCTGGCAGCTGGGGCCGGCGCAGATGTGAGGCTGGAGACCTGGAGAGGTAAATAGGACTTTTAGTGCCCCGCTCAGGGCTGGGCTGGTGGGCAAGGTGGGGGCTGCTGGAGAGGGGGCTGAGGACCGAGAGGGGGGAGAGCCAGGCACAGGTCACCTGAGATGTCAGAATAAGGCATTCAAAGCCACCACCACCTTGCCTCACCCAAACCACGTTCACATCTCCCACCAGTCTGCCCCGTGAAGCCGCCCAGGTGTCCCCACCTTGTCCTGCCTCTGAACCATCTCCTTTTGGAGAACTCTCCCAGCCTCCTGCCCCGTCGGCCTTTCTGAGCTCCTTTCCCCAAGTCCACCTCCTCCACGAAGCCATCCGTAACCTACGCAGTCAGAAATCATCTCTTTCCCGTAACATCGATGTACGTTACACTTATTAGTAGTGACATTATGCAACCGCTGTACAGCACACACCTCATTCTAAGTCACTTGAGCCAATTGACAGAAAATATTATGCCACAAGATGATAAAAAGATAAAGCCAGCCAGCGAGGGAAGAATACCATCAAGTCCTGCAGAATGAGCTTCCTGGCAACCTGAACAAAGAGGGAAATATGCTCCAAAGCCTCAGCACTTGGCGCTGCACCTGTGTATTTAACACTGGGTCAGTCATGGCGGCTTCTGTCTCACAGAACAGCCCCCGGTGATGTTCTTGGACAGACAGAGTGCGTGCAAGGGCTTTTGCAGAGATTGAGGGCCCTCTGAGTGAGCAGTGAGAGACCCAGGGAATTCAAATCCATTGACGGAAAAGCTGACTGGCATTGCCCTCCGCCCCCAACCCCCCTCCCCCGCGATGTGGCAGTGACACCCGGAACAGGCCACGGTCCCCAGGAGCTTCAGAAGGGCATGGCCCCCAAATTGCCTCACCTTTTACATGTGGCTGTCCTGAAAGGGGGGGGGGAACTGAGGCCTGGAGAGGTTAAGACGCCTGCCCAAGCCGCACACGGGCCCGAGTCTCCCAGTCTAACACCCCCATGGGGTCCCTGTCATCTAGGGGTCACCAGCGCCACTGAGCGGGCGATGTGCCGCTGCTGCCTTGCTGGCACCGTGGATCCGGCCGGTTACCCTGCAACTGCAAACGAGAAGTGTTTTATGCACTTTAATCAGCGTTTTATTTTGGATTCCTGCCCCCTGAAGGGCTTCCCACAAGGGCAAGAGTTTAAAAATTGGACCAATAAATACAAAGGGAATAAACATCAAAGGCAGGCAGGTGGGCAGGCAAAGGGAGAGCCGTGCCCGGGGCACAATGTTCAGACCCCAAAGCAGCCTGAGTCCTCCCAGTGCTGGAGTGGTGGGGGAAGCGGAGCCATCAGACCTGCGTGCAGAGGGCCGCCTCCACCACCACACTCTCACTCATATCCCCGGGGCGTAAACGCCTGGCTCTTTCACCCCCCCCACCAGCCACTCTGCTGTGTGACCTTGGGCAAGGCCTGCCCTCTCTGGTCTAATTCTTCCACTGTGCAGTGAGGGGTGGATTCCAGGCTCCCTGAGGGAGCCCATAGCAGAAACTGACTTCCTCCAGCTAGAAAGTCGACATTCTCAAACCTTGTTAGGGGTGAAGAGGAGTGGGGGCTCAGGCCCCAAATTGCAGTTCCACTGGGGCTGGAAGGATCTATTTGAAAGGTCTCACCGTGGGGCTGTCCCCTGTGGGACTCAGGATGGGACAGGTGACTGGTGGGGACAGAAGGGGCATGGGATCACCTGGGAGTGGACTTGGGGAGGGAGGCCAGGGGTCACTCTGTCTTATCGGGCAGATTTCAAAAGAGGTCTTTTTTAGCCATTTTACAGATGAGAATCAAGCTTCCAAAAGGGAACTCATTTGCCCTCAGGCCTAGGCGCAAAATCGGGAGGCAGCAGAGCTCCCTTCCTCCTGGTCCGCCTGCCCCAAGAGCTGCGGGCTGTGGGTGCTTTCGGACACCCTGGGAGGGGCAGGCATGTCAGGGCAGTGAGTAAGGCCAAAGGGCCCGAGGCCAGCACGGGTCCTTGCATGGTGGCAAGTAGGCCCCCTGCCCTCCAAACCCCACAAAAGCCTTTCCTCAATTGTGTTTGTTAAACACACTAAATGTTTCCTCGGGTGTCCGCCACCACGGTCTATGCTAGAGTCTCATCTAATCTGGGGTCGGCTGCGGCACAGGATGGAAGGGTTAGTTATTTGAGGGTTATAGTATCAATACTTCATGGTGTTCCCACTCAGCATTCTGCAGGGAGCACAGGACTCCCCAGCACACACGGGCATGAGGTCCCGGGCAGGGAGGCGCCTGCTGCCATTGCTGGGGGTCCAGGGTCTCTGGGGGGCAGCCCGGCTGTGGGACCTAAGCACCTGCAGCGGGCTGTCGCCCCACGCGGAAATGAGGCAGGCGTGCACCACCACGCCCCGTCCTGACAGGCTCCGTGTCTAGGGTAGGTCTGCAGCAGGAGGGAGTGAGGAGGGATGGCTGAGCTGGGAAGGGGGCCGAGGGTGTCAGAATGTCTGCCTACAGCCCTATCCAGCTCTGCTCTCCAGAAATGAGCAGAAGAGCAGGAGAAAGGAAAGGTGACAGAAATAGAGAAGAAAAGACACGGTGGGCCACACAGGAAAGAAAGGGAGGAGAAGAGAGAGAGGCAGAGAAAACAGGAGAAAGACGGGTACTCGGGGCAGCGGGCGGGTAGGGGCAGCCTGGGTCCGTGGGGTGGGGGTGGGGGGAGACGGAGCGCGCTTGGCCCGCAGACTCAACTACCAGTCCCAAAACTCCTGCACGCATGTTGCCGTCACAGGCCCCAGGCCTGTTGCCACATCCTGTCCTCAATCCCAGCCCATGCGGGAGGGCTGATTATTCAGAAAGGGGAAGGCTCTCCTGCAGAGTGACCAAAGAACAGGCAGATTCCTCGTGACTCACCCTGTCCCCAAGTCCCTGCCTGCCTGAGGTCCCTTCTTTGCCTTCAGCTCCAGGGCATGGATCCCTTTCCTGAAATGATGAAGTGTGTCAGTGGGAGGGAGTGGAGCGGGGTGGACATGGGGTGGAGTGAGGCCTGCCTAGGAAGCCCTCAACGGTCACCCCAGGTCAGAGCCTTTCTCCTGAAGCCACCGTGTGCCCAGAGACCTCGCACTCAGCTTCCAGAATCTAGCTCAAGGATGGATCACTCCCCTGGGGGCCCCTCTCTGGATCTCTGTGGGGTCTGCTGTGTTTGCTTCTCTCCCTCCCCCCACCCACCCCCCTGTCGGAGTTTCTGTGGCTTCCCCTCTGTGTCTCCCAGATTGAGAGCTCTCAGGGCAGGGCCAGGGCTGATAGAACCTCACCCATCCTCATCCTCAAAAGGGCAGCGAGAGCCAAACAATGGCTGGGGCAGCTCCTGAGTACAGCCCCTCCTAGTCTAGGCTCTTCGGAGAGCTTTCTGGGGGAGGAGAATGTGTCCCCTGAGCTCAGGCTCCACAGGCCAGGAAGGGAAGAGGGGGCATTTTTGAGGGAGGGAACGGTACAAACCAAGGTGCCCACGGGAGGAGAGCATCCAGGGCCCCTAATTGCTTCTCTCCTACCCCAAACCCTGACCGGTGGGGCTCCTTCTGAAGCCAATCCATTCTGGCTTTCTAGGGCTAATCCCTGCTGAGGTGTGAATGGCTGATAATGGTTGAAGGTGAGAGCTGCTAATGGGGGAAACTCAGTCCCTGGCCAGCCTAATTGGGCAGGGGCTGCCTCCTGGCACAGGGAGTGTGGGAGGAGGACAGGGAACCCTGAGAGGAGGGGGTCCGGTGCCCGGGCTGGGCTACCGCAGGAGAAATCCAGCCTGTGTGGCCCGCGGGCGAGCAGCGCGACAGCCTCTGTCTGTCTCCTCCCGGGCTGCGCTGCCCGCCTTGGCCTGTCCTCTCCCTTCTCTTCCGCCTTCAGCCGCCCCCCACAGGGAGAAAAAAATCAACCTGGAAGAAAATTGAGGTCATGTCCTTTGTCGTGTATAATTCTTTATTTTCCTCTTGCTCTTGGTTCTGGCAGAGTTGCTGGGCCCCCAGGCGTGTGTGTGTGTGTGTGTGTGTGTGTGTGTGTGTGTGTGTGTAGGGGAGGGTGGTCCGTGTGGGTGTGTGGGCCTGCTGTCCCTCCTCCCACCACTCCACACCCTCCCTGGCCCAGTGCCTCCAGCCCCATCTCTTAGGTGTGCTTGGAAACTCAAGCCTGTCCCCACGGTGCTCACCTGGCCTCTCAGGTGCAGCCAGGTTGGCGGCTGCTGACTGGGCAGTGTGACTGCCGGCCTGTCTGCTAGGGTGGCTGCCCCTGTGTGGCCCTGGGTAAGCACCCACCCCGGGCATCTGAGGGTGGGATGCCCCTGTCCACCCCACAGCCCACCCCACGGGAGCACAGCTGCTCTCAGGAGCCACCAGCCTTCCGGCCAGCCCACAGCTCCAGGCCATTTTCAGGATAAATTATGAATTTTAATTGTCAAAGCATCTTAGTGTTTAAAGGCTTCTATATATAGGCTCTGTCCTCCAGGAGAGGCCGGCTTGGTGGAGAGGAGCAGGGGGAGGGCAAGGCCTAGAGGAAGCCACTTCTGGGTGAGCAAAGGGCATTGGGCCCACAGGTCTCACGCCTGGGCTCCAGTCAGGGCTCACTGCACACCTGCCCTGCTGTGTGACCTCGGGTGAGTCCTGGACCACTCTGGGCCCTGGCTGACCCTTCACAGGCTTGTTCTGAGGGAAGGGTCCAGCTGGGAAGCCAGGAGCTATCCTGGGGTGGGTGGGAGGGAGTCACTGGTTCTAGAAAACTTCCTTATGTCTGTGCCGAGCCCACCTGAGTGAAGAGCACTCCTCCTCGGCTCGGAGCTGTCCCAGAATTGAGGAGGGGTAGGCAAGCACCCGTGTGGTGACCTGAGGAGGCCCAAGGACAACCCGTGTCCGTACCCCTACTTCTCCCTTCCCACCTCTCTCTGGGTCTAAAACACCAACCTAGGCTCACAGGGGCAAGAAGGTACCTCTGAAGGTCTCTGGTCCATCCGCCACCCAGACCATCTTGGGAGGTGCCTGGCAGATCCCCTCCTCCCTTCCTGACCGCCGCAGTCCTCAGGGCTCCTCTACCTTGGGAACAGCTCAGGTAGGCCTGTCTCAGGCTTTGGAGGCCTGGAAACCAGCCAGTTCCCACCTGGGAGGGCCCTCAGCCTCGAGCTCAGAAGAGGAGGAGCTCATAGCCTCAGAGGCCCGGGGCAGGGGGCAGGCTGCGGGGCAGCCAGCAGGGCGCTGGAAGGACAGAGACCTGATGAACCTGATGAGGACGACGAGGGCCCTTCCCATGCCAGGCGTGGTTCCGAGCACTTTACACACGAGAGTTCATCTCTCCCACCACACCTTGTTGAGGGAGGCTGTGTCATTACCCCCATTTTGCAGATGGAAAAAACAGAAGCACAGACAGGTTCTGTAACTGCTCAAGGTCACAAAGAGGTTCTGTAACTTGCTCAAGGTCACACGGCGAGCAGGATCTGAACTCAAACATGAGCTTGTTTCCTCTTCACAACAATCTTATTAGGTTGGTATTATGATCCCCGTTTTACAGATGAAAGAACGGAGGCACAGAGAGGCGGTGCAGCCTGCCACGAATCACACAGCGATTACTGGCAGAGCCGGGCCAGGCCCTGGGCAGCTGGACCCAAGGCTGGCCTGACCGCCCCTGCATACCGCCTTTCTCGGACTCAGGTTCAAGGGCCTGCTGAGCTGTAGGGCTGTGGGCAAGTGCCTTCATGTCTCGGGGCTCGAAACTCGTCAGAGAAGGGGAGGGCAGACTCCACGGTGCCCTCTCAGGGCTGGGGGCAGACAGTTCAAAGAGAAGGAAGGAAAGAGATGTTTAGAAGGAACACACACACTGAGTGCTTTGCAGAATGACCCCACCAACCCTCACCACACACCCCACTTCACAGATGAGGAAACGGAGGCTCCAAGCCCTTCGTTCACCTGCCCACGGTCCCTGAGCTTGTCAGAGGCACAGTAACCCTAGACACCCCCACACAGGTGAGGGAAGGGAGGCCCGAGAGCATCATGGACTTGGCCTAGGTCCCAGCATCTCAGGGCTAGGGCCTCAGAAGAAGCCCGGCCTCCCGACTACAGCCCCCGTCTCCCCCAGCGTACTGCCAGGATACCGTGGTGGGGCTAGATCAGGGGCACATGAAGGTTTGAGCTGTTTCTGCCTCAAAAAGGGGAAAAGATTTAAAAACAACCCCCAGTACATCTCAAACCAAGGTCCAGTGAGTGTTTTAGAACATGGACAAGCAATTATAAATACGAATGCCCTTCTATGACCGCTGACTATTCAAAGCCCTCTCTGCTCAAGGGAAACTTGGCCAACCCCTTGCGCAAACCCATTTTCCCAACCTGCACACCGAGATCAGAATCAAGAGGCAGTGAGCCCCTCTGGTCAGACTCAGGTGGGTGCTATGTTCTGCTCGGGCACAATCGATGCCATCACCCGGCTGCCTGTTCACGAGAAGCCCAGGCTTGCGGGGGGCATCTCTGCAAATCGCTAAGGGGTGTCCCAAGGCAGAAAGTGCAAAGAGCCCGATGCAGGCAAGAGGGTGGAGTCAAAACCCACGGGAGGCCCATTCGGCTGCATGTGAGAAATCAAATGGAAGACCAGATGGCTCAGGAGGGAAGACGTGCCTTCGTAGTAGTGGGTGAGCAGCCCGCCATGAGACGCATGCAAGCGGGGACACTGCAGGGAGACCCCTCTGCTGGGTGACACACCTCAGCAGCCCCTCTGAGCTCAGAGACACCCCATCTCACCCCTGCGTAAAGGGACTTGAGATGGCCAACTCCCTGCCCTCCCCAACTGCATCTACAGCCCTACGGGGGCTGGGCCAGGCAGGCAAGCGTGCTGGCCAGGCCCCACCCCCTCTCAGAGACAAGAGCAGGTTCTCCGGAGAGGCAAGCAGAGGAGGTGGCAGAGAGAGATTAATTCCCTGAAAGGAGAAAAAATAGAAAAACACACACACACCACACACCCTAATAACATGTAATAAGAGGTTGGAGACAAGGAACAATGCCCTGGTAATGTCACCCTGGCGGCAATCAATTTGGGTGTCACATGAAATAGGCATAATTATTCCGCCAGCCCTGTCGCTCGTCTCTAACCAGCTCCAGGGGCCCAGGTCCGGGCGGGGAAAGCGGCCTGGAATCAATCGTTGGTGCACCAGGCTGGCGGAGGGAGCAGCTCCAAATTACCTCGCCAGCACCAAGCTTCTCAGCCTCTGTGGGGACGCAGGGGGCTTGAGGGCCTCCTGAGGGGCCCTGCTAATGCCCAGGAGCCGCCTTGCTCAGCCACCCTCCTCCTTCACTCAATGGGCAAGAGCAATCAGGGAGGACTCCCCAAGGAGGCGGGAATGAAGGAAGAACAAATACACATTTTTTTCATCCAGTATTCAGTCCCCAGCTCGCCAAACTTAGTAAGTACTCACCAATGCCAAGCCGCAGGCCGGCCCCAGGGTGTGGAGACAGGGTTTTCAGGGGGTTGCCCATTACTAAGATAATGAAGCAGAAGCTCTCTCCCTCTCCCAAGCCACGACCATCCCTGCCCATCCTGGGGGTGAACCGCTGGGGTTCTTTTGGCTCTAACCGTGCAGGACTTAAGCTCTCTTTGCTCCTCCTTCATCCCCCCTTCCCTGGGGAGTCCTCCTGAGTGCTCTTCCCCATCCCTGAGCTCAGGGCTTGGAGAGACAGCAGCCCCATCAACTGGGGAATGCTGAGGGACAAAAGGGACAATCGCTTCCTGAGCATCTGTTACACACTGGCTGCTGCCCATCTCAACCCCCACTTCCTACATGAGAAACCCTGAATTCTGGAAATGCAAATCAAGACCATAATGTAACACCATTTTACTCAATCAGTTGGTGAAAAGCAAGATGGCTGACCACACCGAGCATGGCGACATTGGGGAGCAATGGAGACACTCTTCTCCTGCTGCGGGAAGCATAAATGGCCCAACCAACCTGGAGAACGCTTTGGCACGTTTTCTAGGAAAGCTGAACATGAACGTGTCCTATGGCCCAGCAATTCCGCTCCTAGCTCTGTGCCCCAGAGAGATGGGACGTTGCCTCGGGAGATGGGACAAGAAGGTTCACGGCAGCATTGTTTGTAAGAACCAAAAGGGGGACAACCCGCAAAGAAGAACCATAAATACATGGTGGTAGGTTCAAATGGCAGAACATGACGTACCAGGGAAAGCGAAGGAACTACATCTACCATTATTGACAACAACATAGACGGAGCCTATGAATGTGATGTTGAAGGGAAGAAAAAGCAAACTCTAGAGGGCTGCATCCGGTTTCAGGTTCTTTTTATAAAGTTCAAAAGCAACCCAAACTGAACAATTTCCATATATTAAAATACATGATTTTAAAAAGGCAGGGGAATGCTAACTAGATAAACAGGATAGTGGCTGCCTCAGAGAAAGAGGCCAAGGACTAAAGTGAGGGAAGCACATGGAAGACGGGCACTGTTGTTAGAGCGCTAGTGTTCAGGCCGGGGGTAGCGCTGCCGTATTTGTAATTCTATTATTATCACTAATGCTAAATACATTAATCAATTACCAGGCCATGCCCAGATGAGCGAGTCCTGAGCCCCAGGGGTCAGGAGGAAGGCATTCTAGACGAAGCTTATAAGCTGGGGACTTTGGGCAAGTCATTCCACCTCTCCGGCTCTCTCCCTTTCCTCAGCTACGAAATCAAATGTCTGTACCAGCTACAGGGAAAAGACTGAGAACACATCACGGATATAAATTACGAGTAGCGAGCATTTCTTGAGAGCTTACTGTGTTCTAGGCACTACTCTAAATGCTTTGCTTATATTAATACATACTTAATCCTCCTGCTGGCCCTAGAGGTAAATACCCTTGCTACTCTCACTTTACGGATAAGAAGACTGAGGCCCAGCGAGATTAAGGAACCAGGCAGAGTTAGAGCTGAGGTCTGAACCCAGGCATCTGGCTCCAGGGTCCACACTCAACAAGTTCGCTATGAAGTGACATCAAAGGAACCCAGTATACACAAGGAGGAGATTGTTGTCAGGACGTTCATTCATTCATTCAAAGCATAAACAAAGGTCAGTACCAAGAACGTCTCAGATGCATTTGGAAATGAACCTGCCATACCACACTCGACAAAAAACCCTCCCGACTCTGGAATCCCCTATTTTTGGTGTCTCTGCAAAGTCTGCTACCACCTCAGGATCCGCTCAGTCTCTCCCTCATTCTGGAGGACCCCTGACTATCTCAACCTCCCCCAAACAAATCCCATCCTTCTCCGAGTGCCTGGGTGTCGACCAAGTACACTACCTAGGCACCCCTGACGTCACCTAGCTCTGTCTATCCCTCCAGGTGGAGGACATTGTGTCCCTTCCAGGTGGTCCTTGCCACCAGCCAACAGCTGCTCCCCGGGGCCTCCCAGCATCTTCCCTATCCTGGGGGCCAAGCAGGGGAGCCCAGCGGGTGGGTACATGATCGCCCAGGGTTCAACGTCCAAGGCAATCCATGGGAGCCCTAAGAGGGCCTAGGCCAGGGCTGAACAGACAGCTCAGGCAGGATGCGTAGAATAAACACATGCTTAATTGGCTGGTACAGTAGTAAGTGCAAACCAGTGTGGTTCTTCACTGTGGGTGCCTGGGGAAGAGGATCAGTAACTTGGAGCAGTCAGGGAGGCTTCCCTGATAGAGGCTGGGAGAAGAAGAGGGGAGGGCCTCTGGGTAGGGGTGCTGGACCAAGACAGGTGATAGGGGGACAGGTAGAGGAACTGGTGGGAAAAGAACAGAGAGCCAGCAATGGGTAACCACTGGGAAGAGGGGGAGGAGACTCTGGGGCTGGAAGATACCATCTGTCCACAGAGTGCCACACAGAGGACAGCAGGTCCAAGAGACCCTGGCTAGCAGGCTACGGCTCTGACTTTGAAATCACCATCGTCTACTCCTCCCCTCCCTAGCCTTTCACTAGCCGCACAGGACCATCTGACACACAGCCCCACGCTTCCATGGGACCCTGTGTGAATCACTCCAGTGCCTCCCTTCTCCCCAGGAATGCACCCTTGGCCCCAGCTGGGGTCCTGGGAGGCGCCCGGAGACAGCACCCAATGGGCCACCGCTGGTGTCAGGGCTCCTGTCCGGCTTTATGCCGAACAAAGGCCCACACACAAGAGGTTTGGGAGTCTTTTTTGTTTGTTTTTTTTTGTTTAGTTTCGTTTGTATTTTTGGTGTCTGTCTGAAATTCTGAGTTTTAGAAGACAGTATCTAGTAAAGGGCAACATGGGCACTCAGAGTCAGGGGATGGAGCCGCTGACCACGGGAATCAAAGAGGACTACTGCAAGGGGCAGAGTAGTCTCTCCACTTCCCTCCAGGCACACAGGGCCCTCTGCCCACAAGCCAAGATTCCTGGGCTTTGAGCACACACCCATCCCCCAAAATCTGGCCCCTTGGATCGAGGACCTTCTCTAACTCCAGGCCCTGGTGAGCACTGCAGCCTTGACCAAGCCCTACTCAAGGCCCATCTCACACTTCAATTGGCAGGGGGTGGGGGAGGGGACCGAGATAGCAAGCACAGCACAAGGGGCCTGCCCTCACCTTTGCTAAGCCCCCCTCCCGTAGGGGCATCTGGGTGTTGCCAGGAGTCCCTACCTGGATTCCAAGAAGTTCTTGGCCTCTCCCCTCTACCACTTTATCCTCTCTCTCCTGCCTTAGGCAGTGGGGAGAAAGCAGGCAAGCTATCCCAGCAGACCAGGTCCCACACAAGGACAAAGGGTCTCGGAACTGGTGACCCTCTCTTCCCTCACCGGCACTCCTGGCTGGATGTGGGGGAGCCCCCCCCCACCCCGCATTGCTCCCCGGAGAATGGGAGGCACCAGTGTTGGAGCTGTTGGCATAATGACCAGCAGGGCTGAGCCCAGAGCCGTGGCCCAGGCTAGGCTGCGCACCCTCTGACTGCCCGAGCCCAGCAGAGGAGGGCTGATGGTGGGCTGGGCTGGCCAAGAAGGAGCTAGCCCAGATGGTACTGCCCCCCATCTCAGGGCCTCCTGCACACCCAGGGCACCTCCCACATACCCCTTCTCCCCCACCCTGAGCCCAGGACCTTGGAGAACAAAGGGGATGCGTCCAGCATAACCCAGCCCCAAAGAGTCTGGGCTGGGACCCAGGGCAGGAACAGGGAGGGGGCAGCCCACTGGGCCTGCCCCCCCCCAAAGTGGAAGCCACCTGGAGGAACACATCTGGCAGCGGGGGGGGGGGGGTTTGCTTGGCCACCTCACAGAGGATGGGGGGGCAGAACAGGACGCTCCCTCCTCACCTCCCTTTTCTCAGCTGGTTCCCACCTCCCACCAGCTGCCTAAGAATGAAAAGTGGGGCAGGAGGAGGTGAGAAACCCGGGCTGGAGACAGACAAAGGGAGGCCCCTAAAGGGTTCCTGAGTCCTCCACAACCCCAACTCCCTCCCCTGCACTCTCCCCACCCCCCAATTCCCCTTTCCTCCCTCTCCTCGGGCCAAAGCAGGAAAGAGGTTGCTCCTTGTCAGGAGAGGGAGGTGGTGCCCAGGCTGGAGGCTGTGGAGAAAACTGGTCCTAGACCAGCATCCACCAGCTAGTGGGTGCCTGGTGCTGGCCAGGGCTGCCTGGGTATCTGGAATCTGTGGAGAGGTGTAGCCGACCGCTGAGCAAGGGGGTTAGCCTCCAGGATGTATAGTGCTCAGAACGGGAGGGGGCAGGGAGGGGGGCAAACAGGACTGGGACCCTGGCGGGTGCCCTTCCACAGCTCCGGTGTCCCAGCTAGCCAACGTGGAGTGGGAGGAATGGGAAAGGAAGAATCATTTCTGAGGCTTGAGGAGGGTCAGATCTGCGAACCCAAAGGGGAATCTGGGTGGCGCTGGGATGTCCCGCAGCCCCTGGAGGGCGCAGCCGGGCCAACGGCGGCCCCCACGGGAGCTCGTCGCGGGGCTGCCCGCTCGGGGCTGGGCCGCGGCCGCCGGGCTCACCTGCATCTCGGGCGCGCCGTCCGTCCGCTGGGCTCGGTCACCAATCGCATGTCTCCCCCGCCGGGCTTCAGCCCCTGCCCAGCCCCCTCCTCCGTTTCCTCCTCCTCGTCCGACACCTCCGCCCGGCAGTCCGCGCGCCCTCACGGGGCTGTCCGTCCGTCTGTCTGCCCCACGCGGGTGGGAGCCGAGCCGGGGCCGGGGCAAGGGCGCGGGAGTGGGGAGGCGGGAGGCCGCGGCCCCGGCGGGCGGAGGGGCGGGCGCGCTCAGGACGCGCGACGCGGACCCAGCGAGCCTGGTTTTGCGCCCCGGGCCGGCCTGGAGCCGCCGCCGCCGCCTCTGCCGCTGGGGCCGGGGTCGAGGCCGGGCGCGCTCCGCAGCGGGGCCGGGGCCAGGGCTGAGGCCGGCAGGCAGCGGCCCCGCATGCTGCTCGGAGCCCCGCGGCGGGAAAGGGGCCGGAGCGGCGCGGGTGGGGACTCCGCGCGCTCCGGGGCCGGGACCCGCCGCCGCTGCCGCCTGCGCTGTCGCGGGTCGCCCGCTCCGGCTCCCGCACCGGCTCCCGCCCGGGCTCCGCGCTCTGCCGCGGCGCGGGGAGGGAGCGTGAGGAGCTAGGAGCGAGGAGCTAGCCGGGAGGGAGGAGGGACCGAGGGAGGGAGGGAGGGAGGGAGCAAGGAGCGGCGGGAGCCGGGCGGGGGAGGAGAAGGCGAGGCCACAAAACTAAGGAGGGGGGAGGTGGGCCGGGGGGCTCGTCTTCTTTCAGCGGAGGGGGGGAGGGGGCGGAGAGCGAGAAGCGCCCCAACCACTGCCCTGCACCGATGGGGCAGCGAAACTGGCAGGGGGGGACGCAGGCGAGGGGCGCGCCAGGCTCGCGCCTGAGCCGGCGTCCGGCTGCGCCAGCCCTGCACCGGCCGCGCCCCTCCGAGCCCGGGCTCCCGGAGAATCCCGGGCCAGCCCGACCCTGGGGAGTGCGGGCTACGGTCCTCCCTGAGTGTGCAAGCACCCTCTTGTGTGGCCACACGCGTGTGCATGTGAGCATGTGAATGTGTTCACACGTGTTAACCAGGGTCACTGCACACTGCCGTGTGGACGGACACACGCACGTGAACGGGCAAGGCTCCCCACCCAGCCAGGGTTGTTTGGAGGACGGCGTGGGAAGGGTCAGGCCCGGAGCCTCTGTCCTGCTCCTCTTCTCCAAATGTCCGCGAATCTCTGTAGGGCCCACACCCTGGCGGCCTTGGGGCCAGGCAGGTAGAGAGGGAAGCTCCGGGGGGACCGAGAAGAAGGCGCGCCAGCTCCTCGGCTTTACCCCAAAGCGGGGTCTTGCCCCGCCCTTTGCAGCCCGGGTCCCCGCCCAACCGGGCTTCCTGTCCAGCAGAGGGCAGCAGGCCGCTACGGCGAGCTCTGGCCACGGTCACGGCACCCACCACCAGCAGAGGGCAGTGCAGAGCCTCAGTCTGGGCAAGGCCGTCCCTCACTTTGATCCCAGCGATCCAGGGGGTCCTGGGCTAGGGCCCCAAGACTTAGGTGCGCCTAGAGAATGGGACCTCTCCTCAGATCCTCCTTGATCAGCAGATGCAGAGGATAAGCTGGCCCGAGTGTCTTAGCAGTCTGCAGAGTGGACTACCACCCTTAGGATCTCCCTTCCTTCTACGTCCCTTCCATCTCCTCGAAGCCAGATGCCCTTTAACACTAAGTTTGATTACAATAACCATCAATGCTGACACCACCTGCCACATTCGACCCTTCTCCACTATTGGGAGTGTATCCCATTAGCACATCAGCGCCCCTGACACCGTGAGCGCACAGGGGTAGGGGTTCTTTCAGGCAGAGAAGGAAGCTGAGGCTGGAGAAGAGAAGACTGGCCCAAGGCCTCTCAGTCTCTGAGGCAAACCCCGGCGATCCTGCTCCCAGTGCTCCCCTCCCCCAACAGAGCCTGCCTGACATTCGTTGCAGATACCTGACTGGCGTGATGGGGCTACCAGTCTTCCCTGCCCCCCAACACCATCTCCCGTCTCCACTGCTCAGCCTCACACGCACAGCCCAAAGAGTTGCACAGACTTCTGTTCCAGCTAAACAGATTCCGGACACTTCTCAGTCTCACTGCCACACCACTAGTCTGGACAGCCCTGCCTGGAAAACCGTCCCCCACGACCATCCTTATCCTAGGCCTAGCTGGAGCCCCTCCTAGCAGATGCCGATGCCGTGCTGTGCACTCTCCCTTCATCCTCCAACAAACCTCTGAGGAGGCGCTGTTGTTCCCCCTTGACGGAGAAGGAACCCCAGGCTCTGGGAGATTACAGGACTTTGCCCGCGGTCACACGGCGAGGAAAGCCTGGAATGGGAATTTGAATCGCCTTCCAGGGCTGAGTAAACCAGTAGGGGGCAGGCTTGGCAGAGGGACTTACAGGTGGGCGGGGAAGAGGGGAGGCGGCACAGGTGTCCTCGTCCCTTTCAAGAGCCCAGCGCAGGCGGTTCCCTGGTTCCTCAACTCTCTGCTGCCTGGACCCCCTTCCCAGACTCCCCAGCTCCCCCACCCCGGCTGCTGGTGAGTTACCCGTGAGCTCCCGCCCTCCCGCGCCGTCTCCTCCCACCAGCCCGACAGGAATAGACGCTCTCTAGCTCCTGCGTAAAGGCTCCGCCAGGCGCCCGGCGGGCGCGCAGACCCGCTGGGGGGCGGGGGCGGGGGCGGGGGCTATTCCTGGTGCGGCGACTGACGCAGGCAGAGCGCGGCCACGGCATCTCCGCCCCCGACTCACCTGCTCCCAGCCTCAGTGATCTCGGAGGAGAAATGGGGGAGAGCCCACTGCCCCCACCCCCAAACCCCAGATGCTGGCTTAGGAAGTCGGCCTCGGGGGGGTGGGGCCTTCTGAGCCCACAGTTATCCCTCCGCACCTTGAGGCAGCAGGGATGACCAAAGAGCCGAGCCGTGTCTGGGAGGAACTGCCCCGCAGCCTTATTTCTCCATTATACACAGTATCCAGGCCATCCCACCTTGCCTGTCTCTCCAAAAGAAATGACTCCCTATCTTTCTTCACCAATGGAAACAATAGGGTGGGGGAGGAGTTGGGGAAGAACTGGGAGAAAAGGACTTTTTGAGGATCCAGCCTAGGCCTGGTGAGAGTGCAGGCTGCTGGCCTTGTCACTCAAAGACCCCATAAAAGGGTGGGGAGGCCTGTCACTGGGTTCTCACCCCGTCGGATGTCTCTGCATGAGCTGCGGAACAGGCATCTCTCAGCTCCTGTGTGGGGCGGTCCCCAGCAGAGCCCTCTCAGGGACCCCAGGCCCATGGAGAATGTGAAACATCGGAATGGCCTGGCCCAAGGCTTAACTGACAGAACCAGAGGACTGTATGCGGGAGCTACAGCCAAAGAATGTTCACCCACGCTCTGAGCCTTAGTCCTTGCCGGTCCACCTGCTTGGTATGCCCTCTGCCTGGTTTCCACCTGTGCTTCACGACCAAACTAAGACCATTTTCTTCTATTCCTGTCTCCCCTCCCCAAACTAAAATGGCCTTAGAAGCAAGGCCCCAGTCTCCTCTCTCTCTGTCCTCAGACTAGGAGCTCCCAAAAGCAGGCCTCAACCTACCTGTCTCACGGGTGGTCACATAGCAGATCCTGTCTTCAGGGTGAAAACTCAGCAAGTCCCAATAAAGCAGGAGCTGATGGCCAGAAGCAGCAGCCAGCCTGCGGTGGCTGAGTGGGAACAGCAAAGCAGAGAAACTGGAGCGGGTCTGCCAGGGGACTCTGGAGGAGGGGACGGGGCCCTCGAACCTTTACTCAGCATCTACTGTAAGCCAGGCTCTGAGCTACACTTCACATACTTTTCACTTCAAGACTGGTATTGCTATCCCTACTGTACAGTTGAAAACCTGAGGCTCTGGGGAGGGCTGGTATCTTGCCCAAGTTCACTATGTAAGAAGCAGAACTGGACTTTGAAGCTCAGTGTGTGTCTGATGTCACAGCCCAAGCGCTGTGCTCCCCCCACTCTGGGCGGCTGAGGATGCAGGAAGAGGGGCCGGTCCCCCAGGGCCCAGGAAGGAATGGTGGCACACCCAGGCCTGCCTGTATGCGCGCCCTATGCTGGTGCTACCCGCTTGCAGCCCAGCAGCCCGCGGGGTTTTACGATGATGATTATTTCTGAAGCCACTTGAAATTAATGACAGCTCTAAAATGGCTGGGACAGTGGAGTCATTGCTGAGACCTCTAATTAGCAAGAAAAACAGAGACCAGGGGCCGGAGAGGTGGGTGGGGGCTAGGCAGGCAGCTTGGGGCATGGAGCTGGGTTGGGGAGCAGGTTGGAGCCAGGATCCAGCAGGAGGTCCTGTGGAGCTAGTGGACCCCATGTCCCAATTTATACCACAAATTTGATTCTGAGCGCTCTTAGTAACTTGCTGTGTGACCTTGAGGGGCCGCCGTCCCTCCCTGGTGAAAGCTGCCCCAGCTAGGCAATGAGAGGTTGGTAGGGGTGGGGAGGCGGTGTCTCTGTGGCCCTAAATAGTGGGGTGAATGGGATGAGGCCTCAAGAGGGAGCTCCTCAAGGATTCTGAGTTCCTAGAAGGCGGAAGCCCAGGAACTGGGGGCACTGTAGCCTCCAGGAGCAGCAGAAGCCCCATACCCACCTCTGGCTGTGGCAGCCCTCTATGCTGGGGTTGCTCAGGCCGCGGGTATAATGAAGTCGGAAGGACTCAGGCTGGAGTGAAGTGGATTAGGACGCGGCAGAAAATCCATAGGTCAGGGCCCTACACTGGTGCAGCTGTGGAGGGGGGCGGGAGATAGGGGGCATCTGAAAGGGCTGGCAGAGAAATCCCTCCAGGAGGTAGGCCTGGAGCCATGGCCAGGGTTAGGACCTTCTTGCCCCCTCGGAAGCCCCTCCTCAAGCCGGAAGGGACTCAGGGATGCCAGGGTCCCAGTGAGGCATGTTACAGAGGGTCAGGCCCAGGAACCTGCAAGGGAAAAGACGCTCATCTGGGTGCACCCCAGCTCCTGGCCTCCACGTCCTGCATGGGGCAGCCAGCCCAGGGAAGGGCAGAGGGGCTCAGCGCAAAGGGCCTCTGCACATAGCACATGTGGAGATGTGCTGATCAACATGGAAGGACACCCACTGTGGCCAAGGCTGAAGCCAAGGCTCCAAGGGCAGTGGTGCAGAAAGCCATCACCAATTCCTTGGGGTATCCTGTTCCCTGGCAGCTCCCCACCTCAGGCATGTCTTGTCACTGACAGCTTTCTCAGACTCTCAACCCATTTCCTCCCACATTTCCCCTCTTCCCTTTCAATTCAGGGCTCTGTGTGGCCCCCTCCTTCCAGAAGCCTACTCTGAGCACCTCAGTCTCCTGCTCTGTATCCTTGGGTACCTCTCTGGACCTCAGTTTCCTTCTTTGGAAGATGGAAATCAGCAGAGCCCATTTCACGTGGATGGTGTGAGGATCTCCTGATTTAATACACACCCAGTACTTGATGCTGGGCCTGGCACACAGTAGGTGCTTGATAAATATAGGCACACAGTAGGTGCTTGATAAATGTTCTCTGTTCCCTGGCCCCCCAGCCCCTCCTCTGTAAAGACAGGTGTTGACTCTAAGGTTCCTTTCAGCATTCCCACTAGGAGAAGCCTCGACCATGTTCTTCGTCCTCTGAGAATCAGGAACACCCTGAAGGCAGGGATTGATCTTGTGTCTCCTCCAGTTTCTGCAGAGAGCCCAGAGCCCTGATTCCAGAGGGGCTGATATGTGCAAATTAAACTCAACTGAAATCCACTAATCAGGAAGGACTGGTGGGTTCCCCCCGGAGAAGGGGGGGCAGGGCATGGGGACAGGGACACTTGAGTCTTCAAATCCCATTTCCCCTTATCTTGGGGCCTCGGTCACCCACGCCTCCACTGGAGGTGTTCCAGCACCCGTGACATCACTTATCTAGCAGCAATGTAGGCAGCAGCCTCCACTACTTGGAATCACACTGAGAACTGGGGGAAACCAAAAGGCTCCTGGAGGACCCAAGGCAGGAGCCCTGCGGGGATAAGGCCTGGGGACTGGCCCTTACTCAGCCTGGCCACACAGCCCTGCTGGGTTGGGTGCCGGGTTGCTTCCCCCCTTAAGAGCTGAGAAGCAGGAAATTTGTCTGGCGTCAGTGAAGGGGCTCGTCAGCCCTGCCCACCCCAAAGTCCCTCCTGATGTTTCTGACCTTGCAGTTAGCTCTCCTTAAAACACAAGGAAGTGTGCATGACACTCAAAACAAAAACGACCCCCCCCAAAACCACAAAAATACCCAAATGATTAAATCGAGAGCAAAAACCAAAAAAGCTAATAAAAACAGCAGTTTGTAAAAAGGGACCACTCCCTGGCTCTTTGGGAATCTGGGCTCCAGGCTTGGCAAAGCAGCTTCTCCTGAGAGCCTGGGCTCGGCTGTCCCCACGGATCATGTCAGGGGGCACTTGAGCTAATGTGTGCAAACAGGCAGCACTATTAGCGAATCCATTCATTAAGCGCTTGTCTTGAGTTCCGTTGTGCAGCAGTCTTGTTTATTAACTTAAGTCGGAACCTGTTATTAAGTCAAAGGCAGCGGGTAGCGGCTCAGAAGGTATCTAGCCTTAGAGCCAAGCAGTCCTGAGTTCCAGTTCTGACTCTATCTCTAACAGCTGTGTGACCCTGGGAAAGTCACTTCCCTTCTCTGAGCCTCAGTTGCCCTGTGATAGGCAGCTCCCTAAGATGACTCCCAATGGTCCCTACCTTCTGGCATCTCCCCTACTGCATGCAATCCCCTCCCCTTCAGTGTGGGCTGAACTGATGGAGTCACTTCTAATGAAGAGAATCTGATAGGCTATCCCGTCTGAGATTAGGTTACAAAGAGACTAGCTTTCATCTTGGGTGCCCTCTCTCCATCACTTGCTTATTCGCTATGACACATAACGGATGCCATATTATTAGCTGCCCTGTTGAGAAGCCCACACAGAAGGGAACGGATGTCTAACCAGCACCCTGCGAGGCCCTGAGACCTGCCAATACCCACACGAGCAAACGTGGGCAAAGACCCTGCCCAGTTCGAGCCTTGAGATGACTGACACTCTGGCTAACACCTTGACTGCAGCCTTGTGAGAGACCTGGAGCCAGAGGCCCCCAGCTGAGCCTCACCTGGATTCCTGACACACAGAACCTGAAGATAATACACATTTGTTGTTTTAAGCCACTAAGTTTTGGGGTGATTTGTCATGCAGCCATAGAAAACTAATTCATACATACTCCATGCATGAGATGGGCAAAAAATTTCTTTCTCCCAGGGTGCCTGGGGGCATTGAGACAATGCAGGCAAAGTGCCTGCTGCTGGTCAGGGTGAGAAAGGGCATAGCAACTTGGCGGTTATCAAGTAAAGTTGAAAAGATGCGCACCCTGTAATATATCCCTTGGAGGAACGTTCATGGAAGACAAGTACAGGAATGTTCACAAGTGTTCAAAACATTTGTTCTAGTGAGGACCTGGAAACACCCTACATGCCCACCCTAGGAGAAACCATGAACAGAACGGTGCAGAATCATACTGTGGAATACTACATAGCCCTGAAGACGGACACACCGGTGCTCGGAATACCAGCGTGGGCAATCTTACAAACACAAGGTCAAGGAAAAAAACCAAAGATGTGTACAAGATGGTACCACCTCTATAAGGTTTAAAAGCAAGCCCCCAACCTTATAAGTTGTGTATGGATACCTACGTATACAGGCAAAGTCTAAAAACACACGTAAGAATGACCAGCGATTCCAGGGAGTGCTCCCTGTGGAGAGAGAGGAAGGAGAAGTGGTAGAGGCGGGCCTATCCCGAACCCCGCACTCTGCGCGGCTCACCGCGAGCAGGCTCAGTGGTTCTAAGCAACACATTTTATCCTCTCGACAGTCCCATGGGTCTATTCTATTATTATCTCCTCTTATACAGGAGGACTTTGAGGCACAGGGTCTCCAGGGAGAACTTCCCGGGCCTTCGAGTCCAGTGGGAGGCCAGGCTTGGTTCCTCACTCTGCCACCCCCTTAGGGACACCACATTACCTCCCTGGCCTCAGTCTATTCTTCTGTGACATGGGAGAGACTGGTCCTCTTCCCCCTTCCTAGGTGTGGACTGAGATGCTGAGAGTCTTGGTTCATCAATCTGAAATATTTGCAGGACTCCCATGAGCCAAGCCTGGGGCCACACAAGGAAGTACGGACAAGAGAAGGTGTGAATAAGAGGATTCAATTCAACACAATTGAGTTCAACTCATCGACTCACTTCCCAGACAGACAATGGTTGAGGTTAAGGAAGATTGTCTGAGCGCCTATGACACGCTTGGCCTTGCATTCAGTGCTTTTATAAAACATGTCATGTAAGCCTCAGCGCCACCCAGCAAAGTAGGGATGGTTATCACCTCCACGTGCCCCCTTCCATGTCCAATACGGCCAACGAGGAAATGACCAGCAACTTCCCCAGGTCACACAGCAGAGCTGAGATTGTCACAATCGGCCCTCCTCCATCCTGACCTGCCCTCTGTTTGGTGTTGGGGGCAGAGATGGAGCACACAGGCTTTGCTGCCCTTTGGGGGATTCCAACCCAGCCGAGGAGGATCTGGGGGAGTCTCAAGGAGAAGGAGGTATGTGGGGAGAGCAACCAAGACAGGTTTCCTGGAGAGGAAGGGGCAGGTGTTTCGGTGGGCTCACTGGTGGGGAGGGAGGCAGGGGATCCACCCATCCATCTACCTATCCATTCACTCCTTCACCAACAAACATTCGATACAGCTCTCTCTGTGCCCTAAAGAGCCCACGGTCTAGCATGCAAGACCTCATGTAGCATGATGCAGGGGGAGACAAGGAGAGTGTGGGAAGATGCCCACACAGGGGTCAGGATGGGTCACTGGTGGTGGTGGCTGAGCTGAAATCCAGAGACTAAGCAGGAGGCCACCAGCTGCATGAAGGGTGGGGGATGGTGTCCGAGCAGAGAGAATGGCAGGCGCAGGGGCCTGACCCTGGGCCGGTCAGGACAGACAGCTGGCCCTTGGGAAGGCCAGCGCTGGCGCAGGTGTTTCCAGCTGCCCCATGAGGGGGCGTGGCACTGAGGCTGCCACAATCTGTCTGCCAGGTATAGGGTTTGCCGGCTGCATCCTCCAGCCAGCTGGACCCCAGGGCCAGCTCAGCCCTCTTGGGCAGGCTGGGCCCTGCTCCAGAGGGACTAAGAGCAGGGGAGTTCGAACCATCACGGTGCATGTAATTATGTGCAAAAATGAAGGCTAGCTCCTTAATAATTGATGGTGGGAGAGAGTAAACATCGGCAGAGGCACCCGGCTGCATCGCCCCTTCCCGTCTGGCTGGGACCCAGGGTGGCCGCCTGGCCACTAATATGCCCATAAATTATGGAAGTTATAAAAAAGAAAGCAGGTGTCATGTCGCACCCATAAACAGCTTGTTAGCTAAGACTAACAAAGGGGCGGCTGGCCGCCAGGCATCGCATGGGCTCCCCAACACCCTGCCTGTTTGCAGAGGGAGATGGAGGAGGGTGGGTGTGGAGAGGGCCTGAGAGGCTGGCTGGCCCCGCTCCCCGCCCCCTCCCCCGGGCCCGCTGTGCAGTCAGGCTGTACTGAGGCGGTCCACTGACAGGAAGAGCCAGAGCCGGACCCCCCAGCTCTCCCTCACTGCAGTGTGCACACGGTCGCCGGACAAGCCCGCGCGGAGGGTGCTGCGGGAGCCCGAAGAGCTCTGAGGGCCCGCCTGGCCTGATGTGCTGAGGCCGATGTTGTGGAGAACCGGGTGCTGGGCCCAGCTACACATGGCGCACATCCCAGGGAAGCCACTCGCTGCTTGTGACCTTGAGCAAGTCACCTACCCTCTCAGAGCTGCTCTCGATTCATGCCACCTGGGGACCGTCATGCCTACCTGGGAGATTAGGAGGAGGGTCCCCGGAGAGTTTGTGTGCAATATTCCTGGTGCATAGGGCACTCCCTAGTCCCCCCAATCTCACAGGAGCTCCTAATTAGATCAGACCTAATGAGGCTTCCCTCTGCTAGGCTCTCTTTCCGCTCCATTAAGGCCCGCGTCCAGGACATTAGTGGGGGGGGGAGGGAAGCTGAGGAGGGGGAAGGTGTCCAGCTGCCAGGGCTTGGCCCACCCCAAGCTGCACCACACACACACACGGCATCCCCACCCCCCAGGGAGCAGAGGAGGAAGATGGAGGCAGGGCTCCGGAGATAGAGCTGCCAACAGAGAGAGGCCTCACTGGGCATGGGCAGGGATAGGAGGGCTGGATGGGAATGCTGGCATTTTGGATCCTCAGTAATAAAGAACTTGGCACCCCACTGCCTCTCAGGCTGAGGGTCTCTGGGATACTTTCTTCAGGGAAGTGGAACCAGGCAGCCCGATTTGGGCACTTGGGCGCCCCTGGTGTGCTCAGCTCTGCTGAGGGCTACACAGGGCAAGCAGTGGCAGTCCAGGCCTAAGAAGGCACCCCTTCCCCAACCTGGCCCTAAAGAGGCAGCCAGTTCACCCATAACCTGCTGGAAGCCACACAGGGAGCAAGGCTGAGCATGTCACCTGGGCTTTGGGTGGCCAAAGCTCTCTAGAACTATCCCCTGCTAGTACCTTAGTTCTGGAAGTGGTTTCCTTCTTCCAGAGAAAAGAAGGGAATCCTGAAAGTTCTTATTAGCTACACTTTGGGCTGGGCCTCTCTTCTGCACCCCTTATCTTATCTTGTGCAGCCTTGGTCTGTTTTGCACATGGACGGAGAGACATCCTAGCTTCCGGAGGCCACACAAGTCAGTGCCGGAGCCTGGAGCCTCGGCCTCCTGCCTCTCCCCACATCAGCTGGACTCCGTCCCAGGAGGAGGTGGGGAGATTCTCACGCTCCATGTTCAGCGTCATGTTGTGACAACTGGGACAAGCGCTCTGACAGCCACTGTGGTGTGGCATTCCCAGGAGCTCTCTTCCTGCCCAAAGAATTTCCTGCCCTTGGCACCTGCCTGCCCATCACCTGCCCAGTGGGGTAGGGGGCAGCAGGGGCCGGTGCCTGTAGTAGCAGCCACATGGCCTGGGCAGAGAGGGCTGGAGGCCTCTCAGAGGGCGGCTCTTGGGACTGGGTGCTCAATGGAGTCCTGAGGATACACCCTTCCTCCGAGAGGGGACATCGTTTGCCCAGGATTACATAGGTCATATGTGGGGGAGCTGGAACATGTCTGTCGGGTTTCTAAGACTGCACCAAACTGAATGGCTGCGGGTATATGGGGGGCGCATACAGATGGTGCAGGGATAAGGCCACCAGCTGCTACAAAGACCCGAGCAGGACGTGTACTTTTGGGGATGCAGTGGTCAGGTCAGGCCAGGGCCCCTCATGGCCCCCAGAATTCAGCATTAGCCCTTCTCTGACCCTTGAGGGTCTACCCCTTCCTGTCTCTGTCTCTCCCTCCATCTCTCAGGCTTACTTTCCTTCACTCAGAGGGTCAGGGGAGAGAAGGCAAGCTAGACCCCTGGACAGGTAACAGGTGGTCCTGACCAGGCCCCCTGGATGGTGCTGGAAGCTGAGAAAGAATGGGGCGCAGGCTGCCTGTGCTGGACCAAGTGGGAAAGCAGGGCTTTCCAGGGGTTCGGGAGAGAACCACGATCCTGGGAGTTGGACAACCTCAAAGGCAGGAAGGGCCCTATGTCCTCCCTTGTCTGGGTCACATCTTGATAAGGACTGCTGGAACTGTCAGCAGTGGTCAGGTTACACAGAGGGGTGAGAGGCTCACGGGGGCATGTGGAAGGGGGTATGCAGGGAGGAAAGCCCGGGAGCCTCAGGTCCCCGGGGCTTCTTCAGGGCCTCTTCAGGCTGTGTGGCCTGCACTGTCTTTCCTGCCATTCTTGGGCGTGCCACCCTGCCAGTCATAGCACAGGGGGCAGGGAGGGGAAGTACTGAAGGGGGCTCCCCAAGCTCCATGGTCTAGGGTGTGCACCCCGTGAGGAGCCACAGCGCTGGCCCAGAGGCAGCAGGCTGAGGGAAAATCTTAGGCAGGGACCTGGAAGGGAGGGATGTCCTTCCTGAGAGCCTGGTGCCACCCCCAGGCAGGACACCCAGGTTTTTGCCCTCCCACTTCATCTCCCTCTAGTATGGGGCTGGGTGGGGGGATGATATCTGCAAACAGGGAAATGAGTGAGTGTGATACATGGGAGAATCTTCAGGAATAGAGACTCCTCTGGGTAGAGGACTTGGGCAAGCCCCTTCACCTGCTCCAAAGCATCATGAGGATTACGGAGATAATCCATTCAGAGCCCTGGGACGGGCCTCAAATACGCTTAGCCCTCTAGAGGCAAGCCGTTGTGCTCATGAGTCTAGTAGGAACAGCGGTGTCTGCGTGTGTGTATCCGATTTTTGTGGTTGCTGTTGAAATATCTCTGTGTTGTGCTGGAGATGTGTGCCGTGTGCCTCGTGGTTAAACACGATGTATCGCTCGGCTGTGTGTGTCAGGGTTTGGTATCCTGAGCAGGACTCTTCTGTGTCTCCCTCCATTCTCCAAGGTCCATCAGTCCAGACGGAAAACCCAGGGCCTCATTCAGGGCTCCCAGCTGTGCTGGGGCAGCAACTGGGGTCTGTATGTGGGCAGTGCCCTCCCTCTCTATCCCTTCTCAGCCCACGCTGTTCTAGGAGCCCAGGGGTCAGGTTGGTGAGGGGTACCCTGGTTCCTGGGGTCCCGAGGACAGGGCTGAGCCCCTATCTGCTCCTTCTGGGCCCATCTGCTTGTGGCATTTCTGTTCCTGGGAAATGAGGTTGACATTAGTGGAGGTGTGAATGACAGCAGGAGGGCAAGAGAGAAGCCAGCACATGTGCCCTGAGATGACAGGAAATGGGTTCCAGAGCAGGGCTGAGCCGGGAGCAGGCTGAGCCCCAGGCAGCTTCTCACGGGCCATTCCTGCAGCTGATGGGCACAGCACTGCCTCCCTCAGTCCCTCCAGCAACATGTGCAGGAGGAGCTGCTGTGCCCATCTCACAGATGATAAAACGGAGGCTCGGAAAGGTGAGGTGACTCACCCTATTAAAGCCGGAACCAGCAGCGAGGTCTGACCCTGGTGACAGTCCTAGAGGTTTGGGGTCAGATGGAGGGCCCTCTGGTGGAGTCCTCTCCCTGGGGTAAGTGACATGAGGCTCAGGCTGACAGCCCAAGGTGGAGAGATCTGGAAGGCAGACAATGGGAGAGCCCCCACACTCTCAAACCAAAACACAGACAGTCAGGCAGTGTGTTCACACCACCTGCTGGGGCGTGAAAACCAGCCATAAATACCTGGCTCCTCAGACAAGTGGGGACAGAGGCCCGGTGTGCCCTCAGGAAATTTCCAGTGACTCACAGACTGCTTGACCTCCCTCTGCATACCCAAACACTCCTCCCCCAGGCACACCCTCCCAGAACTCACTTGTCAGGGAGCTCTAGCCGAGCCACAAAGAGAACAGGAGGAGAAGACCACCCGCCAACTCCCCAAATCAGGGGGCTGAGGCATCTGGAAGAAAGAAGCCCCCTGGCCGGCCAGCTTGCAAAGACTTCATATATCACAGCCCAGGAAGCCGGGGCCAGAGAGCCGGGGCGCGCAATGGGGTGGGTAGGATGGGGTGGATGGAGGGCTGACCCTGAGGCTGGCTCCTTCTCACCAGCTAGTTCTGTCGTCAGCCCAAGCAGTAGGCGGAAGGGCGCACCTCACTACCACCAGTGCCCAGCTCTCTCTCCACTCTTGAACTGGCAGGAGTATTTTCACAGTTAGTGAACATGCTGGAGGCTGGGGGCAGGGAGGCGTGTCCCTGCACACATCATGGCTAAAGAGAAACACCGGTAATGTCTGAAGTACGGAGAGCGTCATGAACAAATTCAGGCCCACTATGTTGGCCCCCCCATCCCCAGGCAGTTTGGCCCCTCACACTTGCCGGGCTGCTGCCTTGGTAAGCCCGTGGCTGCGTGCCGGCACTCACTTCGTGCCATCGCATGTCTTACTGGTCCCGCTAGAAAGCTGGCTCCGGACCTACTTTAGAGAGGCTGGTGGCCTTTCCTGCAGCCAGAGGTCAGCCCTGGGAACTAAAGAATAAAGAGAAGCAAAGTTAAACACTTTGCTGATAATTCTCCCCTTGTAGTGAACCTTGCCAGCCTTACTCAGGTGCGAAGAAGAGCTAGCCCAGGAAACTAAGATCCCAAATGCCCCTCTGATGCCTCTACTGCCGAGGGGAGCCCATGAAGGAGCCAGGGCATGAGCAGGCCTCCCTTTCCCCATCTGTAAATTGGGACAGCACTGCCTAGCTCGCCTGCTTCATGCAGGGGCCAGCAGCATGAGAGGGTGGTGAAGGGCCTTCTGCATGAGCCTGCTGAGGGTGTGATAGGGCAGACCCCCAGCTGCAGGGGGGACAAACACATCTATGGCCCCCATAGTCAGTAAAGACACTCACTGCTCCTGCGTGTGTCAGGGAAGTGTGTGGGGCGCTGGCCTGCGGTCCTGAAGGGACTCCACCCAAATACACAGCCCCCATCCCACCATACACCAGCTTGCAGGAGGACCTGGGCGTGAAACAGAGGCACCACCCACCCTGGGCACACATGCTGGCACACTCTGGTTCTGTCCCCAGTGCCCTGCTGTCATGGCAACCAAGAAAGTGGAGTCGGGGGCGTGGACGGGGGCGTGGACAGGGAAGGAGGAGAAGGGTGAGGGGAATGGGCCGTAGCTCACGATTCCTCAAGAGGGCTGAGCTCTCCTTCCCTCCTGTCTATGCCCCAAATTTAGGTCACAAATCTATAAGCAGGTGGAGCAGGGCAGGAACCACCGCCAGGAGAGCCAGATGGGAAGCCAGCCAGCCCTCTCCCCTGGGAGCAGATGCGCTAGAGTATAAACCCACCTTCGGGGCAGGATTTGAGGGCCAGACCCTGGCCCGGACATCCCTCCATGCTGAGCCTACCATGATTACTCTCCCATTTCCCTCCACCAGCCTGAAGTTCCAGCAGGAAAGATTTCCTCCATCGGGCCTCTGAGGCAGCTCTGTCCCCAGAATCCCCCCCAAGAAGGGTGGGGACCTTGACAGCATTAAGTGCTTGGCCAGGGATTAGCTGACTGGCCAGGGAGGGTGTGTTCCTCTAAACTTGGCCCTGAAGGGAGCCATAGACCCTGGAGAAGAATAAAAATGCCTAACACATCCTAAGCATTTACTGTGTACCAGGCACCAGGGCCCTCCCATACTCTAGGCAGGAACTTGTTCCCTACTCTCAATAGCAAAACGAACAAAGCTCTGTTAGTGTCCCATTTCACAGGTGAGGGAACAGAGGTGCAGAGAGGCACAGTGACTCACCCAGGGTCACAGAGAAGTCAGTGGCAAAGCTGGGACTGGCACCCTGGGTACATTCTAGCTGAAGAGTGTGAAGGTGCAGGGAGGGCCCCAGCTGGTTGGGTGTATGGCAGGGGGCTTAGAACTTAGAGTCTAACCGCCTATTTTATAGGTGCTGATGCTGAAGCCAAGGGGCCGTTTCCCTGGTGGGAGTCTAGGGATGGACGAATGGCCTGCGGAAAACCCAAGGCCCCTGGAGGCTCTCAGACCAGGCCCTGTTATGGTTCCCAGGCTGTCCTGCCCCTGACAGAAGGCACTAGAAAGCCAGGGCTGAAAGGGATCTGGTCCATCTGCCATAGCACAGGTCAGCGGAGAAGCAGGCCCAGCTTATAAGAGGGTCTGACATAAGGTGAGTAGTCATCAGAGCAGGAAGGGAGAAGAGAGGAACCCTGGGGGGTGGGAATGCCAGGGGGCTCCCTGGAGCAGGCGGTCTTTCAGGAGTGGTAAAGTCCTGACATGCAGAGAGGGGAACAGACCTTCTAGGAGGAAGGAACAGAAGGTACAAGGTGCAGAGGCTGGACAGCATGGGGCCCATACAAGGCCCATGGAGTGGCCACAGCTGTCCAGCATGGAGTCAGCATCAGTTTATGCCAGAGGCCAAGTGGGAGCCCGGAAATTCCTCTCCAAGGTCTCCTTCCCCAGCACGAGGCCAGTGTTTAACCCGTTGCTGAGATGCCTCCTATAGGGCCCAGGGGCCTGTTGTCCTCCCTGAGACTGAGCCAGGAAGAGTCACAAATGCACCCAATGTTAACTCTCACAGATGGCTTCTTTCATCAGCACTGCCTCTGAACGCCGGTTCTGGCGGGCGAGCAGCGGCTGGTGGCTCAGGGCAGTCTCTGGGTCAATGGCAGCCTTGCTGAATGCTGCAAGCCCAGGACAGGGCTGGTAACACCTGGGGATCCTCTCTGCTGCCACGCCCCGTGCCTTTCTCTTCCCCGTCTGCTTTGCCCCTCCTCTCTACACCCCACCCTTCCTTCCTTGTGTTTCCTATCATTGTTCCTTGATTTTATTTTCAGCCTTCAGCACTTTTCCTGAAAGGGAACAGCTGGGCTGCTGGAGTCACAGAGGAAATATTTTTTTGACTACTTTGCAGATTCCCCTTCTCTATGAAAACTGACACCACCATTGCTAACTGATGGATGGACAGTGAGCGATTTATTTCCTTAATTACTTCTTCCCTCCCTCTCTCTGTTCTAGGATATCGAGGAAAGACAAGGCCAATGGACAGCGGTTGGGGAGAGGGGATGGGAAGCTGGGAGGACTTTGGTATCAGGTGGCAGCTGGGGCCCCCGGCAGCATCATTAGCCCCATTTTACAGGTGAGGAGACTGAGCCCCAAGATCACCCAGACACGATAATAATTACAATATTAACATTAGCCATAGAGCTAGCATTTAAGGAGCACTTGCTGGGTACCAGGCACTGTGCTGGACACTTGACATGCAAGGAACCTTCTGCAGCAGACACATCACCGGCCCTGTTTTACAGAGGGGGAAACTGAGGCTCACAGAAAGGCAGCCACTAGCGCCAGGCCACGCACCTGGGCCAGGAGAGCTGGAATGCCACCCACACCACCATGAATGTGGCCATTCTGCCAGGCGCACCCCTCCCCCCACTCTAGCTGACTGGAAAGTGGGAGAGCCAAGACTTCACCCTGTGTTTATCTCCATTCTCATTCCAAGGCTGGGTTTTATTCCATGTTGATCGTTGTTGCAGAGAGAACATTAAATAGCAATTCTAATCACAGGATGACCTGGCCTGATCCTGACCCTGACCTTGATTCCTGAGGCCAAGGGGTACAGAGCTCCTGGCCCCTGAGGCTTTGCTGTCAAGTGACAATCACAGGGAAGCCAATTTGATGTCTACATGGCATGTAAGCATGGGCACAGCATGTGCACGGATGTGACAGGAGACCCGAGGCTCTCGGCGACTGCCACGGAGGACAGAAGTGAGGGGGAAGAGGAGGAAGTGAGATTTCAGGATAATCTTGAAAGTGAAAAAAAATTATTACGTGTCAAAAGGAGTCGGGAGGATTAAATGGCTCCCAGGTGGGACACAGAATAAAACAGTCTTCGCTGTTATTTTCCCATGGTCTCCACGCAGGGAAACCGGGCGAGGGTCGCCATAGCAACCCTGGGCAGCCAGCAGGGGGCGGCCAGCCCTGCAGCTCTGGGTGGAGCAGGGCCAGTCAGCGCTGCAGGCCCCACAGGGTCTGGTCCTGGGTCACCAGCTCCTCCTGCCCTGGAAGCCATCACGACAGGGAGAGGACAGACCGGAGTTGCCTGGCGGCGGGGCAGGCCAGGTGGGGCCTGGCAGCCGCAACTGAACATGGAGACGTCTCGGGCGGTGAAGGGATGAGGGGAAGGGCTGGGGGGTTGTCGGAGAAAGCAAGCAAATCCCGCAGGGTGGGCCCGGAGGGCAGAGGCCACACAGGGTCACACAGACAGCTGGGTGAGGACGGGGAGGGGGGCCAGTGGTAGGAGGGTCTGTGTGCTCCCACCTGCCCCGCGTCCGTGTTAACAGAGTGCGAGTAGACATTTTAGAGGCTGAGTCTAGACTGAATCTGGCCTCACTGGGGGGCTTCAAAGGCAGGGGTCAGGCAGGAGAGGAACACGGAGAAGGAAAATACCACCTGGAAAAAAGTAGCTATGGCCGACTCATGCATCTGGGTCCACACACGGAGGCCACTTTTGATGGAAAACTGAACTGGGGGGAAAACAGAGTCCTCCATTTGTGGAAAGAGAGCTGGGAGCTCACCCCCTCTTTCACTGTGTAACCCTAGTGCCTGACACTCAAGACAGACTTTTTGAATACATGAATGGATGACAGAAGACTGAATGAATAGTGTTTAGAAAGCTACACAGAAACTCTAAGGAGACACTTCTCTCTGATCATCTGCAGGCTGGTATTCAAAGAGCTCATCCGCTAAAGAAACCAAACCCACCAGAGAGTCTGCCTGGCTCGGTTGGTAGAGCGTGCTTGACTCGCGATCTTGGGGTCATAGGTTCAAGCCCCACGTTGGCTGTAGAAATTACTAAAAAAAAAAAAAGAAAAGAAACCAAACTGACCTAAAAATGCAAATGAGGGAGTGGCTAGACCTAGAAGCCAGAGCAATCTTCATGGGGGGGGGGGGGAGGCGGCGCCCAGAGCTTCCGGCAACCCCTATCTGGAAAATGTGCTAACAGTTCCTTCTTAAGGCCAAACAATAAAAGCCCAAATTTGTATCAAGTAGTGACTGATAACAGTCAATTTCTACCAAGAAAGGACCACATCGTGCCTAGGTGTTCAGATCTCTCTAAGTCGTGCTCTGACTTAATGAGCAGTGACCCCGGAGCCCGCGCTAGTCTCCCCGCTTGAAGCCGACTTCTCGACAGCTCAGCAGCTTCAGATACAGAGCAAGCACAGACTCGGGGGCCCCTGACGGACGAGCATTGCCAGCAAGAGGACCTACAGCCTGGGGGGCAGGGCCACGGCCGGCCGCTTGCCCCAGTGAACCGCCACACTCTTACTTTCGGGCAAAGACGCCCTGCAGGAATGTGGGGGCGTGGGGACTCTGGGTCTCGGGGAGCCTGGACTGAAGGCTGAGCAAGGGTGGCCTTGGGGAACGTCTCAAACTCGAGAACTCAAGGGAAGCCACAGAGCATCGCTTGCCATTCGGGCCGGAACCCTGCTCCACCTATTTGCCAAGGAGACGTCCCCTTGATGAAGGCCACGGGGCTCCTGAAAAGCAGGCAGGATACACAGTGGAGTCAGATGGTGTGAGCGGATGTCACGGACCCACCGGCTTTGGGTGAATCTTGCCTTCTCTGTGAATCAGGGAATCAGTGGGACAGAGCCGCCCTCCCAGGGCTGTTGTGAGGATGCAACAAGACGACAGATACAAAAGTGCTTCATTAATGGTAAAGTGCCAAAAAGAGTTACTACTGTTCTTCTTGCTGTTATTGATTCGCTGGGGAGAGAGGTCCCTTCCCACAGTTCCTGGGGGTAGGGGGCTCAGAAGCCTCCCTGGACCTTTCAGCAACATCCTTTCTCCACACTAGGAAATCCGGGCTGACAGCTCTTCTGTCCTCCTGAACAATCCCAACATCTCTTGCCTGCGGCTGCAGCTGGAAAAACCGTGTGTGTGTGTGTGTGTGTGTGTGTGTGTGTGTGTGTGTGTGTGTGTGCGCACGCGCGCGCGCGTGTGTGTGTGTGCGTGTGCGTGTGCGTGTGTGTGTGTTGCTACTAGAACATGGAAATCACATTTCCCCACGTCAGTATATCCTCCAGGTCACGTCTGTCACTCATACCCACTCCAGACACACCCTGTCTCCAAGCCATTGCTCCTGCTGTTCTCCACCCACAACCTGCTCCCCATCCTGGCCTAGTCATGTGGTTCGGGGTCTAGCTCCAATTCCTCCCTCACCAGGGAGTCCTCCCAGATTTCTCCAGCTCAGTGGTGGTCAATGGTGGGACCAAAAGATGGGAAATTGGGCTCAACCTATAGCCTGTCTGGTTTGTGCCATGGCTGCTGACCAGTGAACCTCCTTGGAGGGAGGGTGCCTCGTCACACCACCTGGTCTTTGCCTGGTACCAGTCCGTCTCCTCTGACTATGAGCTGATGCAGGTGAGGGCGGGGTCTGACAGGCAGGCTTGAGTGGAGAGCAAGGGATGGTAGATGGATAAGGCCCTCTCTCCCATACTAGCCACCTCACTTTGGGAAGGGGAAATTCGGTGGCTGGTAAAGAAGCTCTCAGAACCCTTATGTTAGGGTTGGAGATGAGGACCTAGGCCAGTCTCTTAGTGGGGGGAGACTGAAAGCCAAAGAGGGATAGGGACTTGCCCAAGGACACACAGCCTTGTGTGGCTGTGGACTCAAGTGACCCAAGTCCTAAGTCACTGTCCCTGCCCACTGTCCCTTACTCTCTCCCCCTCCCCAGGCCTTGCTCACTCATCTTGGGTTCATCTTGGACTCTAGGGCAGACTTGCAGTTTCCAGCCAGAGAGGATGGCATCTTCCAGAGGGATGCGGGAAGGTGTTGAGTGAGAGGCGGGGTCCCAGCCTGATGGGCCACCCAGACCACCCCGGGCCCTCTTGGTGTAGAACAGAACATTTGTTGAACAGAATTGAATTTACTGTTCGATTGCAGGAGATGTAATTTGATCTGGGTCTTATGAAGCCCTTAATAAAGTCAAGGTATTACTGGTATCTGCTGCTTTTTTTCCATTTGTTAAAAGCAGCACTGGGAGGGGGAGCTCAGCTGGGGGTGAGGGAATCTGTCTGCCCATCCTGGCTCTGCTGCCACCTTGCCGTGTACCGCCCTTCTCTGTCCCAGAAGCTGAGGTCTTCAACAGCAAGGTGGGGACTATCCATCAGCTCTAAGGACCCATTCAGGGAGACAGCCAGGAGAGAAACCAGGGCATAGATCTCCTGGGACCTGGGAGTGATGGGGAAGACAGCTGAACATTTATTTGGTGCCTTCTGTGTGCCAGGGTCCCCATTCCCCTCAGCACACTGTATGCTCATGGCATCCCTGTGGGGAAGGGGCCTGTGGTCACCAGGAAGGAAAGTTTGCTGAGATCCCAGTTTTCTTGCTCTCAGGCAGGTGGTAAGGGACTGTGCTTCCCCGTCCCCCTGGAGGTTGGGCATGCCACATGACTTGCTTTGGCCAATGAACTGTTGGTGAAAGTGACCCACATCACTTGTAAGAGAGAGCTTTAAGAGCCCGTGTAGCCGTGGCCAGGCCTCTTCTTGCTACTACAGTATTTGGGTTGAGAGGTGGCAGCTCCGCAGTCTGGGGTCCAAAGTGACAAGGAAGAACAGACGGACCCTCCCCCGGTGGCCACAGGGGCAAAAAATGCACTGAAGCCGTTTTAAATCTCCGAGATTTTTTAGGTTATTATTACAGCAAAACCTACTTAGTCTGACGGATACGATGCCACTCCATTCTCTGTTTTCTGGATGAGGAAAGGGAGGCTCAGAGGGGTTCAGTTAACCTGCTGGGGAAGCAGAGTGAATTAGCAGCAAAGTTCAGAGTCGGTCTCCAGATGCTTGACTGCTAGACTGTGCTCTTCCTGAGCCGGGCGCCTGGGGCTGCCCTGGCCGGCTAGGTGTGGCCAGACTGCAGCCGTTGGGGACTGGGCTCTGCTGCTTAGTGTCCGCTCCTCCTCGTTTTCCTGTCTTTGCCGAGTGCAGTGTCCCTGCAACCCCACGCAGTGGCCCATCGGGGAGGCCAGACTGGGGCCTTGGTCTGGGAGGGCTGGAGGACAGGGGCCTAGAGGGGCCATGGATAGGGTTCCAGAGCTAGGCAGACCGGGGCTCTCATCCCGGCGCTGCTGCCCTAGCTGGGCAACCTGGGACAAGTTACTCTCCTTCCCTGACCCTCGGTCTTCTCAGGTGTCGGTGGGAATAACGCTACTTCCCGAGTTACCGGAAGAATGACGCGCGATGTAAAGACCTTGGTGCCTAGGAGGGCTTGAAGCTTGGGCTCCATTATCGCTGGGGGCAGCGCCCAGAGCTGAGGTGTCCCCGCCCCCCACCTGCACCCCCCTGCCCCCAGGGGGTATGGGAATAAAGCCAGACTTGCCTCCAGTTTTCTCTAGACACATCCTAAAGGAAGCCTGCCCCTCACCTCCTGGGGCCCTCCTCAGCCCCTGGAAGAGGGAAGCATAGCAGTCTATACCCCTATTTATAGTCGGGAAAGGGCCGTCCGGGGAGCAGGGGCTTGCCCATGGTCACACATCAGGAAGTTCTGGCTGGAGTCACAGTGCTAGTCTCACTCAGTAGCCTCGTTTTCCAAGGGTCTGGAGGGGACTTCCCAAGAAGGAAGGCTGGCTGCCCCAGCCACGGCCGGCAAAGCTTCCAGGCAGAGGAGCTGGGGAAAGCTGGAGTTCAGCAGAGGTGGCCGTTCTGTTTTAGGGCTGCCCCCGTGGCCTGGGCCTGCCTGGAGCCTGGTTCTGCCCCTAGACCCCCAGCCCCCAAGTTACCACCCACTCTTCTTCCCTGTCTGGACAGCGCCTCTCTACAATGCCGCCTCCCCAGAACACGGCCATGCTGGGTCCCCCCGGCACACCTGTGCTCAGGGTGGGCGCCCCTCCACGGTGGTGAGCACCGCAGGAAACCTGCAGGTAGGTGCTATCTCCCCATTTTACAGAACGAGGAAACGGAGGCTTGAGGAGCCTCGTTTGCCAGAGGGTGCCACAGGTATGAAGAGACGGGGCCAGATTCACTCCCAGATCCGTCTGCCCCCAGAGCCTGTATTCTTAGCATATCCACCCCCCATCCCTTACCAGATGGATGGGTGGAAACAGCCCTCTCCTTTCAGCTCCCTGCATCCCCCAAGCCCCACCCCTGCATGATTCGCTGTTCTCCAGGCAGCCTTCCATGTGCGGAATCCCACTGCCGAGCTACTAAAGCCCAAGCAGTCTGTGGTGCTCTCAGGTTAGAACAGACGCCTGCCTCTGACCTCCTCTGCCCCAGTGTTGCTACCCACAGAGTGGGCACTCAGGGGACAGAGATGAGGATAAGAACCTGGAAAGGGGCCAACAAGTTGGCTAGAAACCTCCGGCAGGGCGCAGGGTTGTGTGATGAAAGGCAAAGGTTTACCAAAGGCTTGGGCAAGGGGTCAGAGGGGACACCAGGCCCCCACTTTGGCCCTGGGCTCAGCTCTAGGGAACACAGGTCCCCGATCAACCCCCACGAGCGCCAGAGAGCCCCCATCACTCCCCTCTGCCTCACTCTCTCCCTCCTTGTCTTTTCCACCCCCTTCCCCTGCCCTTTTTCCCTTCCTAAAAAACACAGAGAAATGGGATTCAGAAGCCTACACCGCCTGCGAAGTATGGTTCAGCTTCCCCAAAAGAGGAAATGCCAGCGTGCGGGTTCTCATGGCAACCCCAGCTCCTCCCCCTGCACCCACCCCGCGCCCATATGGTGAGCTTCAAATGGCACTGACTCAGCTGGGCCCTGGGGTCCGGGGTCTGGGCAGCAAAGGGGTGATGCTGGTTTACTTGGCTGCTGCCTGCCCTCGCCAGAGCCCACCATCCTAAGCAAAAGGGCCCATCTCCTGCAGGGACTCTTGTGGTGGGGGGGGCTGGCTGTCCAGTTGGCCCAGGACCTCCCCAAGGAGCAGAGAGGTGGGGGCAATATTCAGGAGATGCCTGAGCACTGACCCGGGGTGGGGGTGGGGGCTTTCTGTGGTCAGCAGTGATCTGGCACAGCCTTTGATGGGGGGAAGGGGAACAGGGACCACAGGACAGGCAATGACAACTCCTCTGCCTTTGCTCCCTGACACATGCCCTGGACTTTGGGAGCTCTGTGTTAGGTGTGGAGGGATGCAGGGTACAGGATGGAGCTGGGCAGCTTCTCTTTGCCCCTGGCAGTGGCACACCAGCTACCTGCCCCACGTCACCGCAAGCCGCAGACAGCGCAGGTGACCAGCAGCCCCGGTCTCTGAGCTGCGGAGTGAGGATATGAGGCTCGGGCCCTTGCCACGACGGAGCCACCCCAGGGCACTGCCCCTTCATACTCCTGGCAGTTCCCAGTGCCCAGGGCAGTTCCGACCAGTCTGCCGTGGGCACTCCTGCTTTTCCAGGCCACTTGACATGTACATGACTAATGAAATGGAAGCCAGTGCCAGGCAGGCTTGGGGACAGCAGGGCTGGTGGCTGAGAAGCAAATCTTCTAGGACCTGGCACCCACCCTGCTTCCTTTTCCAGGGCCCTGCAGGACAGACAAGCACAGCAGGGCAGTAGAGAGACACCTAGGTTCCTGGTACTACTACCTGGCTCCTCCTCCCTCCATCCCGCTTCTCCCTGGAGCAGCTGCTCCAGACCTTGGCCAGCCCTGGGTCACCTTTGAAGCACCACCCTGGGTGGGCGTGGTGGAGTGGGGATTAGGTTGTGAGGAACCCAAGCCCCAAACCTGAGAGGAGTGGAGGTTGGGACATACGGAGTCTGGCGTCAGGAGTATGGTTCTCTCTGCCACCTTGGGGCCATTATCCCTACATGCTCTGAACCCCAAACTTCTGTCTTCATCCCTCTAGTATTCTCCCATTTCGAATCCCTCTCCCCAGACATCTCTATGAGTGTCAGAGTCATGGAACCCCAAAGGGGATGGACCTGACCCCTTAGGAACACATGGGTGGGGGGGAGGCCCAGAGAGGGTCAGGAACCACACAAGGTCACACAGCAAGTCTGGAGTCAAGCTTAGGCCCCCAAACAGGTCCCCGGCCTCCCTGCCCAGGGTCCTCTTCGGAGTCTCCAGCTGCTTCCTCCGACACCCTCTTCCCCTCAGCTGACAGGAAGGATGGATGGATGGATAGACGGATGGATAGATGGATGGATGTGGGTGGGGGGGAGCAAGGATTCAGGAACAGATGGGCTTTGAGGCTCCGCCGCGGGGGCCTGGGGGAGGGGGAGGAGGCCCGGAGAAACTGGAGCTGTTACAAAGTTGCGAGTTAAAACATTCTCACACTCCCGCCTCCTTTACTGTTCTGATGCACCAAGACGTGACAAAAATGTGTCAGATTTTTAAAAAACCACACACATACACAAATGCCAGTCCCCGTCTCTGCCGCCCGCCCAAGCTTAGGCCATCTGTTTCCCAGGGCTGGGGGGGAGCGGGGCTTGGCAGTCAGCACCATCACTCTGGACACCTCCAACCCTGGGTCTGGACCAACTGCCTGGCCCAGAAATGGCCCTCAGGTGATGGTGCGACACCTAGGAAGGTGAGGGATGCGACGCTTGGCTCTCTCCCAGGCCCGCTGCCCCACCTACTGCCTGGCCACTGCCAGCTCTGCCGACCCAGGGGCCCAGCGCAGCTCAGCCCCTCACTGAGCTGGGTTCTGCTCCTCTTTCTCCCACCTGCTGCACGTGGGAGCCCTGGGCCTGGAGCCCTCCCTGAGACACCCAGAACCCACCCTCCCACTACAGAAAGGAAACCCAGGCCAGAGAGAAAAGAGACTTCCTCGGGTCCAAGTCCACGCCCCTTGCTCATTTATTCAACAAACCAACTGAGCACACCCTGGCACCAGCATTCTTCTGGGCACAAAGGGTTTTGCGCCGGACAGACCTGCAGGACCTGCTCTGCTCTCTGGCAGCTTAAGGCCAGTGGCAGGGACAGCTGATCAATGAGGAAAAGCACCCGGACAAGCTGATCTTCCAGCAGAAGACTGGTGAGAAAAAGAAAACAGGCAGGCTTGGCAGCAGGGACTGGGGGTAAATGAGGGTGACCAATCACTCGGATGTGTCTGGGACTGTCCCGGTTTCAGCATTAAAAGTTTTCTGGAAAAGCCTTAGTCCCAGGCAAACCAGGATGTCACCTGATGGCTACTTTCAGTTGGGCACACTTGAGCCCCATGCGGACTCAAGGGTCTGGGACTCTGAGAGAGGGGGCGAGTTCTGGGGGGAGTCGGAGGCCGATCACATAGGGCCTACCGGGCCCTGGGGAGTAGGGGGTGGTTATCTGCTCACAGAGTCAAGCTTTATCATGGTCAGAGTCAAATCAGGGAGCAGCCTGTACGGAATTAGAAAGAAACTCACCAAGGCTGGAGGCCTGGGGCAAGGGCGGAGGCCCGGGTGCGGAAGCTGGCAGGGACTCGACAGGCCAGGTCTCCGAAGCTTCCCAAGCGAGTGGGGACTTTAGGCCAAGGGCATCAGGGAGCCACTGAAGGGTATAAGCAGGGACTTGATACGGTCAAGCAAGGAAGAATTGTAAGTTAGAAACTCTAAGGCCCCAGGCTGGTCATGCCTCTGTGGACGGCTCCTTCTTGCCTCCCCCAGAAAACCATCCACCACTGTCCTCACCCTCAAACGTGGAAAGGCGGGTCAGTCTTCCAGGGCCAGCCCAAATGCCACTTCCTCTGAGCAGTCTTCCCTGACTTGCTGAGAGGCAAGTATAATCGTGCCCTACTCTGGGCTCCTCCACCCTGAGGACCCCCAAGGATGGGATTTATGGGAACCCTCATCACAGTGGCCACACTGCCAGCTCCCACACTTTGTCACACTGGATCCTCAAGGCCATCTGACCTCGATCCATGTCCTGGGTATGGACACGGAGGCTCAGAGAAGGGAAGTGGTTTGCTTGAGACCACACAGCATGGGTGGTTGAGGTCAGTTCAGAACCGTGTTACTTCTGTCTGAGTTCAGAGTCCCTAGGGCCCTGCCCTCAGGAGTGTGGGGTGGGAGAAATGGGCAATGGCCAGCTACATTCCCATGGAGGGACGCATGACTGGTCATCACCAGGACAGGCTGCATGGGATGGGCCTTGGGGCGTGGCAGCTGGCTGTATGGGAAAAGCAGGCCACGCTGGGAGATTGACAATGGAAGTCTCCCAGATCAATTACTGAACTTCCAGGCAGCCTAACCTTGAACACTGGCAGGCAGGGGAGGCTGAGGGGAGTGGTAGGGGCCAATCTAGAAGCAGCTGCACAGCCTCCTCTGACAGGGGGTGCCCGGAGGGTCCAGGAGACGGCGTGCTGGAGATGCAAAGGGACGGGGCCTGAAATGCCACAGCTGCCTCGCATTCGTGTGTTTGAAGTGGTAAGCGTCCCTGTTAGGGTGCAATACGCCTTCCTCGCCCCTCATTCAGAAGGAGTTCATGAGGCCATCCTTCTGGGTGGGAAGATTCAGCACAGTTATTTCTCTTTGAGCCTCGGTCTCCCCACCTGCAAAATGGGGATCCTTGTCCCAGCTCCACTCACCTTGTAGAGTTTATTTGAGGCTTGCATTAAATCATACTTACAGATGGGCTCTGGGGCATGTCCAGCCTGGAGCAGAGCCAATAGTATGCTCAGAAGGCCAGGCAGCTGTTCAGCCACAGGAGACTTGGAGGGGTTCAGAGACCACGGAGCACACTGCCTTCGACTCCTCAGGGGGTCTGTGTGATGACCCTTAGCACCAAAGGACTTTCTAAAGGGTGCTCAGAGACCAGGGGGCAGTGGGGGGCAGGAGGGGCAGGTTGCCTAGCCTGGGATGCCACCCTCCCAGGCATCACATGGGGGAACTGTGAGCACCAGCGTGAAGCAGAGCCTCCCCTGCCCTCCCAAGGTGACCTCAAGCAAATGCCTGACATGGTTTGCAGTGCAAACAACTGGACTCTTCTACAGCAAGTGGGAGCTGGGATGGAGGTGTGGAGGAGTGAGAGGTCTCTCTCCTGCTTCCTCATTCTCCTCCTGCCCCTCAACCTTCTTTCCTTATCTTCCTACCAATTAGAAATTCATCTGGGTTAGTGGATCAATTAAATGATTTAATGTACAGTGTTAACAATAGTACCTGACACAATGCTCCTCTGCTCAAATCCAAATACCACAGGTAGGATAAATTGCTATCAGTCACTCCCACCTTAGTATGAATTAGTTAAAAAACCACCTTGCTTCCCTGCTCACCTAATCTAAGGTCAGCTTCTCTCTGGATGAGGGCAAATTTGGAGCTTATTGTGTGTGTGGGGGGGGTGGTGGTGAAGCATAATAAGCAAGGTCTGGGCCACTTAGCATCAGATTTCAGGGTGAACCCTAGGCCTTCCTAGCCTGGGTGGATAAGGTAGAGAGAGTGGAGAAAAGTCTTCAAGGGCTTCAGAGTCTGCCCCTGGTTCTCAACCAAGCCGCATGTCTGGTTTGGGAACAGGGAAATCCACAGAGGCAGGGATGCGACAGCTACTTGGAGCACAGACCCCTTCCCAAGACAGGCAGGAGGGAGGAAGGAAGGGATCTGAGCTGTACCTGAGCCTGGCTGCCTGCTCACTGCTGCACTGGGCACTGCGGGGAGACACTGGGGAGATAGCAATGGGCCTGGGGAGTGATTATGGGCAAACAGTGGAAAATGAAGCCCTTCAGATGGCAGATGAGTTTAGCGGAAATGAGACGGGCAGAGGCTGTGATGAGGATGGCGACGCTAGGCAAAGGTGAGATGATTCTCAAATTGGCTGGCACGGGAAGGCTGCTGTGGGTCAGCTTTACCCCTCGCCCCCAGGAGCTGGCCAGGCCGCAGGGCCCAGTGCCCAAGCCCCCAGACCCACCAGCGGAACAGAGGAGAAGTCGGTGGGGCCTTGGGATTGACAAGATACCACAAGAGTGGTGGATCAATTTAAAGCACGAGGACTGTGGTCACACAGAAGAAATTCTTTGTGAGCACACGGAACAAACTGCAAGTCTGGAATCCTAAAGACAACTGTCTATCCCTCCCAGAGGAGCTCGCCCCAGCTCTGCCTTAAGGCAGTGAGCGAAGCCTTGCTGAGAGTGTTCAGCTGTGGGAGACCCCCTCGCCAGGAGCAGGTCTGTGTCCCCTTTGGGCAGGCACTGTCCCTCCCTATCCATGTGCCCCAGGAAGGCCTCACTTCGGGCCTCAGCGTGTGTACCTATGAAATGGGGATAACAGCACCTCCCTTCCCAGGCCGTGTGAGACTCCGAATGGGACCCAGCGCACCCCGCTGCGCATCCTCAGCGAGGCTGCCCCGGCTAAGCACAGGGCTGGGACAAGCCCTTGTCTGGCCGGCAGCTCAGGCAACGTTTGCTGGGTGAACAGCTGCTCACGTGCCTCACACCAGCCTAGACCCTGCATCCTCTTTTCCTGACTTTCCCAGCCTCTGCTCCTTTGTCCCATCTGCCCTTCCCGGAGGGGCCCAGCAAGCTGGGGCAGGTGGCCCTCACCACACAAAGGCAGAGGCCAGCCCTCTACATTCACTGGGCCTTGGTTTCCCCGTCTGCACAACAGCTGTGATGAACCAGAGGGTCTTACAGACCCTCCAAGGACCAATGCCAGGGAGACATTATCTCAGATTCCGCCGCAATCTTCATGGCCATCCCTGCCCAGGACACTGCCCACACCCTGCCCTGCTCACTTTCCAGTTCAGCATCCTGCGTGGCCCTCCAAATGGGGCCAAGAGGAGGCGGGGGCTCAGACAGGAACCACTTCTGGCACAGTAATTGATAACCGGGCTGACAGCTTGAATTACACCTTTTCCGGTTCCTAACCTATTGATCAGGGAGGACGCACAGATATGTGTGTCTGCGCCCCTGGCCCTGGGAGTCCCGGAGCTCCACGAACGCCCTGAGTCAGTCAGGCCAGCAGAGGGGTGATGTGCTGGCAGCTCGGATGCCCCTGGCAGGAGTCGGGCTTGCCTGGGGCCCCTGAGCACAGGGCTGCAGCCTGGCCTGGCTGGCACTCCAGGGGCCGAGGGAGAATGAGCCTAGATATGGCCAGAAGGGAAAAGGGATGGGGCGGGCAGGGGCCCCTGGGGACAGGGGAACGGGAAACTCCTTTCCAGAGGTTCTCAAGGAGGGACAGGCTGTCCAGGAGCCTTGCTAATGCAGGTCTGAGAGGGGAGTCTGAGAGGGGAGACCCAGCCCTGCTCTGGGGTCCCATCTGAGGAGGACATGACCTTGCCCTCACCTCTACCTCTGGAACACCAACGCTCTTCACCCTCTCTTCAAGGCCTTTCCTGCCCCTCCTCACCTCCTCAATGCCAGGCGGCAAAGGCAGGGAGCGGCCCCCCTCTCCAGTGTTTCCCTGAATGCCCCGGCCTGGGAGTCACCACTCCATAGTGCTGGTGAATAAGGGGAGGCGAGCCACCCTCTCCGTGGCCTAAAACGCAATCCCTTGAGCCCCTTCTAGAGTTGGCCGATCTCTGGTCCCACACTCTGAAAGAGTTTTTAAGTCTGTGAGGTGCCTCCTGAGCTGTCCTGTGCGCGTGCCTTCGCCTGCCACACGCACATACGTACACAGCACCCGCGGGGGTCAACACACATGCAGGTGACTCCAGTATTTCAACAGCCAACCCCCCCAAGGGGCACACACAGCCCATGCTCCAAAATAAATTGGGCGGTCCCAGGAGACTCCGGCCTGGAGGTTCTGGAACACGCTGGAGCCCTGCAGGCAGCAGGGACCCGCCTCTAGAGGAAGCTGGGAGGCCTGGGGTCGTCTCCCTCCACCTGACAGCCCTTCTGAGGGTCTGTCCCATCTCCATTAGCACCAAGCTGGAGGCTAAGGCTGCCCCAGTGGCATCAGGAAGTCCCTCCTTATATCTAGCTTAAAGCAAATCAATTCTCTATGCATTCATTTGACTGACACTGAGAGGTCGGCACTGAGGACCCCATGGTCACCCTGTAGAAGGACACAGAGATCTGCTAGGTCACCTGAGAACTTTGTGCTGGGGTGAGGGGCAGTGAGAAGGAAGTAGCTTTGGTGTCTCCCAGGGGTGGGGGTGGGGAGGCTGCCAGTGTCCCCAGGTGACTTAAAGCATGGCAATTCCCCATGATCTGTTTTCCCCAGAGAAACAGGAAACCCCACCACGTCCCTCCACCGCCCAGTCCGGGGAATGTCTCTCTGAAGTCACTGGCTGTGGCGGGGCCTCCCTGTGGACTTTGGGCCTGTCTCAGGCACCCACTTAACCCCTCGGGCCTTAGCTAAGGCCCCACGCCAAGCTCCATCCTAAAACAGCAGTGATATCTTTAGCTGTTTCTCTGTCCACCTTCTCTCAAGAAAACCCCTCCTGAGGCACCACCCGGACCCTGGCCCTCGCCATACTGCTTGAAATTCCGCCACTAGGGATCCCTCTTCTGGTTCCGACATTCTGTGCACGGGGTTCCTATTACATGGCCCCCAGCTCCAGAGACGGTCTGCCCCAAACAACACCCGCCCCCCCAAACCTCAGGGGCTGAAGCTGGAGGGTCCAGTAGGGGATGAGAAAGCCTCTGTCACCGTCAGCACAGCAAGCAGCAAAGCATGGCGGAAAGGACCTGTGAGTCCTGGCCGAGGGAGACACCCAGGCCACAGGGTGAGGTCACCTGGACAGGGAGGCCCAGGGAGGGCCCAGGAAGGGCAAGCCCGAGGTCCCTCTGCACGGCATCTCTGGCAGGCTAGGGCCAGTCTGCAACACTGAGCATTTGCTGGGGAAGGTGGGGAGACGCCATGGAGCTTTCTCTGGGAGACTGACCCAGATTTCTCTCCCTCTCTCAGCCACACAGAAACACTGAGTGTGTGTGTGTGCATGTGTGTGTGTGTGTATTCTCAGCCCTGGCAGGGGGAAGGGTGGGAAGGGAGGAGGCTTGCTGAAAGCTCTGGGAAATGAGAGAGAAATCCTCCCCAAATCCCTTGTTGCTGTCACTAATAGCTGAAGTATGCTCTTGACAACAAGGTAGAAGGCCCTGAATCCTCAGGCCTGCCTTTGCTGCCAGGAGCCAGAGCCCCTGCTGAGCCACGACCCTACCCTCTGACTCTCCTCACCTCTCCTTTCTGGGCCCCCTGCTGCTGCTCTGGGAGGCGCTGAGCTCCCCATCAAGGGGGCTATGTAAGTGGTGGGGGGAGGGGGAGCCTCCCTGTCAGGATCCCATGGCAGGCACTTAGAGATGGGCAGGGAACACGAAAAAGAGATGGACAACCCCTCTCAGCCAGAGCTGTCGCCTTGATGCCCACCTCCACCCACAGGGCCTGTCCCCGGGGGGCCAGACCTCAGGACTCAGGAGTAGGCCTTGTGAGTGACAGGCGGAGCAGAGCCGGGCTCGGGCAGAGCAGAGCCGGGCTCAGGCCCGGCAGCAGCTTCAGGAGCTTTCCAGCTCCAGGGGGAAGAAAAGGGTGTGTCCTATGGGGCTGCTGGCTGTGGCCAGGGGCTCTCACGCACACATACAGATGCGGCCTTGTACTCCCAGGGACACCGTCCTTCCGTCATATGGACACACAGCCGTGTGACACGCACACAGCCCTGCATGTAGACAGAAGCATGCCTGTACACGCAAGAGCCTAAGCACACACAGGTGGACACATGCGTGTACATGCTTGTACATGTGTGAACCTGGGCTAGGCGGTGCCTGGTTCCTTCATGGGCTACTCTGGGTCCCCTGAGGCAGGTGAGAGAAATTCTCCCCAGAGCCTGGCCACTAGGTGCTCAAGTCAAATCCTGGAAAACCTCCTGGCGGTCAGTCTCCAGAGGGAAGCCTCCTCCTTGGCCAGCCTTCCGGGCTCCTTGTCTGACCTCTGCCCTCCCTGAGCCCTGCATCACCTCCTGTCCAGCCACGCCTCCTCTACGCCCCACCTGGTGGCAGCCTGGCTCTAGACCCCGAGAGCAAAGGGTCACGTCCTTGCCAAGGACCCCAACATCCTTCTGAAGGGTGGGAGGTACCCTACCTCATCCACTGCTTGTGCGTGAGCCTGGGTGGGGCCCCGCCACTGTGGGGCCTCAGCGTCCCTCCTCCACTGAGGCGGCCCTGTTAGAGGGGCTGCACCGAGGGCTGGGAGCACTGACTGCCTGGAGGTGAGGCTCAGAGGAGTGCAGTCCTGGTCCGGGTTCATCCGGTTCCTGAGCGTAAGGCAGCCAGCCAGGACATGTGGTCAGGGGACCCTTGGTCCTCACACGGCCTCTCCCTGGCTGGCTCAGTCACCATGCTGGGGAACAGCACCCCCCACCCCCTGGACACTGGCCTAGCACATGTCACCCCACGCTGGGCAGGAAAGGAGAAGCGCTGAACTTCCCTGCAACATGTCTTGGGCCTGTGACCACTTGCAGACACCCTGGCCGTTAGGGACTGTCCTCGCAGGCCCCTCCAGGGATCCCAAGCACCTGCAGGGGATGCGGGTGTACCTATCCTCCCAATGGTTCCCACAGCCAGCCCTGCCCCTCAAGCAGGCCCACTCACCTGCATATTTTGTAATTTAACTTGCCTCTTTCTGAGCGCAACCTGCTCTCTCAGACTCAGTACTTTGCACAGGCTGTTCCCTTTGCCTGTGGTGCCCTTCCCTCTTCCTCAGCTTGTACCACCTTCTCCTGGTTGCCTTCCTCCTGCGCCCTGCCCACCCCACACGATGAGGGTACCGCCTCCCCTGGGTCAGTTTTAACCTGCAGTGGTCAGGTCAGGTTCTGCTTTTGCCCCACCCAGGCCGGTGCCCCCAGGGCAGGGCTGGGACCGGTCCTCTCAGCCTGCTGAAGACCCTCCCTCCGTAGGGCCTGGTGCCTAAGCACAGAGCGGCCGCCGCCCAGCTTTTGTCAAACAAAAGAATAAATGATGTGAATGTGTGGGCATCCTTGCCGAGTCCTAAAATGAGCTGAGACACACCTTCCAAGGTCTCTTGGCAGGGGTGGGGGTGCAGCTCGGCAGGCAGGGCTGCCTGTCTCTGCATTAGGGAGCCTTGCCATCAGATGCTGGGGCCTCATGTGGAAAGTGCCGCGGGCGGGGCATACAGCGCGCGAGACCCCTGTCCACAGGGAGTGCGCAGAGCTCCCTGGGCAGCAGGCGCCCTCCAGAGAACCATGAAGGGGGACCATCTGCTGAATGCGGTGCTCAGAGGACTGTGCTGTCGCCACCACGACCCTCACTTGCCGGTTATGCTGCCTGCTGTGGGCCCACACTGGGCGGGGCAGGGCGGGGGGGGGGGACACCAAGGAAGACAGGACCCCTGCCTGTCCTGGGGATCCCAGGGAGGAGACAGGCAGGTGGAGGAAATGACCTGATGGGCTATAGCTGAAGGCCGAGGAGGGGCGGCTCAGCAAGAGGGCTTGGGCACTCTCAATTTCCTTGCACCTCAGTTTTCCTCACCTCAGTTTTCCTCATCTGTAAAATAGGGATGATAAGTGTATTTATCCCGTAGGGTTGTTTTGAGGATCGGATTCTTGTAAGAAGCCTTTAACAGAACCCACCACAGGATACACAGGCCAGAAACAAGAGTGGCCACTAGAGCTTGTTCAAGGTTATGCAGAGCAGCCCTACCTAGGCATGCAGCCAACAGGCAGGCTGGTAGGTAGGGCGCTGGGGCGATGTCAAGGCTGAGTAACCTCTCCCTGGATGACGGCTGGCATAGCTTCCTCTGCTCCAGGAACCGAAGGATCTAAAGAGATGTAGGTGGTGGGACACTGAGGGAAGAAGTCCCTGGAGGGGAGGAGAGAGTGGAGTCTGAAGTGGTGGACGAGGAGACTTCTAGGCGTCTAGGCGTGCTCAGCTCGGCCCTCCTGTTTAGAAACAGCGCACGGATGAGGGGACGTGTGCAGTGCCCTGCAGGGAGGGGCTGTGCTTGCCTTGCTCTGGAGGCTGGCACCTTTGGGGGTATGCAGATCTGACTGTGGCAGGGCTGGGGGGGGATTCTCCCAGCCAGCGAAGGGCAGAGGGCTGAGGAACTGCTCTCCTACCTCTGGCTCCCTGTGAAGGCTTCCGCAGAGCCTCCCTGGGACGTGGGAGGCCTCTGGGCTGACGCCTGTGGGCTTTCCCTCGGGCTCTGGAGCGCGCTCTTTAATGGAAGCCACCCTAGCAGAACAGTGAGGGGTGAGGGGTCATGGAGCCAAGGAGCCAGCCTAGGAAGTGAGCTCCCGGGGGATGAATGGGATAGGGCAGCTCTAGAGGGCTGTGCTCAAGGACAGCGAGTCCCCTGGGGAGAAAGGGAGAGCCGCGGACCTTCTGCTCAGCCCTTCACCTCTCCTCCTCCCTACCTAAGGCCAGTCCCCCATCAGCCTTGTCAGTGTGACATTAACAGGCTGACATTAGTAAGCCGGAGCTCTTCCACTTGTCTGCCAGATCGGGCCTCAGCCGTGGAGGAATTGCTACTTACAGCCACAATAAGGAAATATCAATGATGGACGTCAATATTATAGCCTCCTGCAGCCCTGCTGTGGATGTAGAGGGCAAGAGCCCCGGCGCCACCTCTCCATGCGGAGAAGGAAGCACCCTCCGGCTGGATTCATTCATGAAACTAGGCCCTGCTTCCTCTGGGCAGGCTCCCCTCCACCAAGGGCCACAGGCTGGGGCTGAGGGCTGAAGGTCCATGTGCGGCGAGGAGGAGCTGCTGCCCTTGTTCGAAGCCCTCGTTCACCAAGTGACTTCAGCATGTCTCTTTGCCTCTCGGGACCTCAGTTTCCTCATCTGCCAAATGAGTATGATAATTCTAGTCCCACCTATCTTGTGCAACGTGGAAGAGAGAACGTACTTGCAAAAGCAAGATTTAGTAGGATGACCCTTCGTGCAAATACAAGATTTTATGGGCTGGACGAGACCGGTGGGATAGCTGAGGGGCTGGGGCGGGGGCACTGACAAAGGGACAGAGAAGTCCCAGCTCAGTGAACTCTCAGAAGCAAACGTCCTTCCCACCCTCCCGGCCCCACATCAAGCACTCAAAACTGGGTGGAAACCGAACACACACTAAGTCAGAAGAGAGGCAAAGCCTGACTCACACCTACAGCGGGCTGGCTGCCATCTGGTGTCCCCGAGCCCCTGAGCCCGTGAAGGCTTCAAGGCTGTCAAAACCCTGTTTGTGTGCCATGCCAGGCACGGGCAGAACTGAACATTAGGGCGGCACCCCCCTCCCCGAGAGGGCATCACACGCACCCTCCCAGCCCGAGAATCAGAGACCAGGGCAGAGTGGAGAAGCACCTTGAGAGGCAACCCAGGGAGCTGGCGAGCTGCACTGTCCATGCGAGAGTGTGTCTGCACACAGACACATGCATGCCCAGAACACACACATATGGCCGAGTTCATAAACCACAGGCTAGAAACAGGAAGCACGCGCAGGCCGGCGCACGCACACAGCAGCGTCTCAGGCCCAAAGCCTGGGTCCTTCCCAACCCGTGCAAACCTCTCCCCGTTGAGAAGGAAATAAAAATCCCCATGTGGCCTCCCAGGCACACGTGACCTCTCATGCTGTGGCCAAGCCAAGCAGCAGCGATGAGGCAGCTGGGAAGTGAAGTCCAGCATGGCCTGAATATTTCACGGGAGATTTTGCTTCACAGAAAATCCCTTCTTCGCCTCCGTGCATGTCAGGGTCTAATTACCCGTTAGCTAGCGGGGCAGAAACCTGGGAGGGTGCACATGCAGCTCCGGGTCGAGGCCTCTTACTCGCCTCTGCCCTGGGCCTCATCTAGCCTGGCAGGGCCCATCCCACCTCTCACCTGCCCCTGAGGAAGGGACGAGCAGATGCCATTTGGGGACATGAGGTGTCCTGGTCCACGGTCACCTCTGCCCTCGGTCCTCAGACTCTGGCCCCAGCTGAGGAAGCGCTTAAGTCCCCCATTGTTTTGCCTACCCCGCTCAGGCTCTCTCTGCAGGGGCCGCTGGCTTCTCACTCCCTCACCTTCCCCTTCTCTCAAGCTGCTTACAATTCCCTGAACAAACGGCAGAGAAGACCAAGATAGAAGACGGAGAGAAGGTAAGCACCAGAGGAAGGGAGAGAGGACATCTCGGCTGGACTCTGGAACCCCCTTGGCCTCCCAGTGTTTGCCCACCAGGATGGGGAAAGGGGGCATTTCACACCTTCCTGCTTTTGTCTCCCCCCAGGAGGACTCTTCCTCACTCTTTTTGCCCTAGAAAATGTCCACTGGGCCTAAGTTGGTATCTTCTCCAGGAAGCCCGCCAGGACCCCTCTCTGGGCAGGAGCCTTCTCTGTCTCCTACAGCCCCCCACATTTCCCGCATCACTGTTCTGTAATCAAAAGCTGAAAACTTAGACACCTACAAGGCCAGAGAGCAGACGACAGAGAGTGAAGGGGCACCGTGATGCCATCGGGAGGCAAGGGACCTGAGAGTAGAGAGCACCTGCTCTGACTGGGGCAGAGACGCCAAGTCACCTCCGGGCCCAGCAATCCCAGCCCCAGGGTAGATGCGAGAGAGCAGAAAACATATTCCCACAAGGACAGGGACACAAACACTCCTAGCGGCATCATTCATAATTGCCAGAAAAGAGGAAATAACCCGAATGTCCGTGAATGAACACATAAACAAAACATAGTGTACCTGTAACAAGGAACATTACTGGGCCATAAAAAAGAATACTGATACATGTTACTACGTGGATGAACTTAGAAAACACTATCTTAAGGGAAAGCAGTCAGACCCCACAGGCGACACGGTGTATGATTCCATCGGTATGAACTGTCCAGACCAGGAGAGTCCCAAGAGACGGAAGTAGATGAGTGGTTGCCAGGGCCTGGGGGATGGAGAGAGGGGGAGTAACCACTAATGGGTACAGGGTTCCCTTTCAGGGTGATGGAAAGGCACTGAAATTAGAACAGTGATTGTTGCACACTCTTGTGAATATACTAAAAAAAGACTGAACTGTGCATTTTAAAATGGTGAGCTTTATGGCATGTGAATTATATCTCCAATTTTAAAAAACCAAATTGTTTGAAATGGAACAAGGTTGGAGCCTCCAATTTTTCTCCTCTAGTTCACACATCGGTGTCTCCCACAAGAATGAAGAGCTGGCCCTACCCGAGGCCCCTCTGTGGTCCCCAGAGCCGGCACCCAAGGGCAGGCCCTTGAGCCACAACTGGGACCAAAGGAGCACATTAACCCAGGCCGCATTCTGTGCTGTCCAAACCTGCCTCGGGTGGCTCTGGCCCAGAGTCATAGCCGTGTCTCAGGTAGAGCCACTGAGGTCCAGTTTCAGGGCCGCCTGTCCTAACGTCACACAACCAGCTGGAGGCAGAACCGGACAGAGAAGCCAGGCCTCCTGACGGGCTGCACGACCCAGGGCAGCTGGTGGCCAGCCCCTCGTGGGCACAGAAAGCGGACGAACAGGGCAGGCGCCTCTGCTGCTGCTTCCTGCCTCAAGGCCCCCTGATCCCCGGGCCTCAGAACCAAGTCCACCTGTTCCATCCGGCCTCAGTCCTCTTTGGGGCCCCGAAGGCCATTCAGCCACAACAGTGAGGCCCCTCCCCTCCCTCCTTCATCAGCAGCCCCAGCCAGACCACATTGCTTCCCATAATCCTTAGGCATGGCCCGCGCCATGACCCGACAGTCGGTTTCTCAGATGCCCAGCACAACTTGACTGGACGCTCTGGGCTGGCCAGGGCAGAGGCTGACCTTCAGGCGCGGAGTGGCCCTCAGGTGGTAGGACCGACCATTCTGGGGACTGACATGTGCTAAAAGGGGGACAAAACAGGACAACTGGCCACCGTACTTGGGAGGGCCTCATCCCCTTTCTCTGTCCTACTGGGTGAGCCACAGGGCTGGGGTCTCCTTTCCTGAGAGGTCCTTCTCTCTCTTCTCCCACGCAACGCCTCTTTGATTCAGCCATCCTGCCTCCCAGAACCTTCCATCAGCAGAAAGAAATCTTCTCTTGCAGCATCTCCTTCAGGCCTCTTAAGGACAGCAGGTTTCTAGAACCTGCCCCAGGAGCCCCTGTGTTTGTGCAGCTGCCCCGGGGAATGGGCACTAGAGTAAGGCTTCCTTCGGCCACAGCGGCCCTATAGCTGTCAACTCCCCGAGGGCAGGGAACTGTTTCCTATTTGGTTCACAGCGGTGTCTCTGGGGCTAGAAGACTAGGTGCCCAGTAAACATTTGCAGAACGAACCGCTAAGTCTGTTTTCCACTCTAGGCTTCTGTATGGCAGGTGTGAATTGCCACAGAAGAAAACGGGGAAATGCCGGCCTTGGGAATAAGTTCTGAAGTCTCTAAGTGGCCATGGAGCCTCCTCTGTCTGACCCCTCACACTTCTCAGCTGCCCCCCAATTTACACAGGCCCCACCCCAGCACCTGCGGAGACCCCCAGCCTTTGCTCCGGCGGTGCCCTGCCTGGAGACGCTCTCAGGCCTGCAACAAGGCACCGAGCTCAGAGGTTCCTCCCCTCCTGGAAGTCTGACTTCATCACTACCTGCACCCCTCCCAAGGGGCTCCCTTCCCAGCCAAGCCCTTGCGGCACCACTGGGTACAGAGAATGTGCCAGAGAGAAGGAGGGAAGAGCTGGAGGTGTACCTGACACAGGTTACCTGGGACCTGGGCCAGCTTTGAGCTGGAAGGGTGTCTGGGAGTCTCGGGATCTGACTGCCAGCAATGGGGTGCAAGACCAGGGGAGGACAGCAGGGGAGAGGAGAGGAGGGAAAGGACAGGGAGGAAGAGGGGAGATGAGGGAGAAGCTGGTCTCAGCACCAGGATCCCAACAAGGCAGTCAGATCCACACGGTGATGAAACAGTTGGGTGGCCAGTCACGTTTAGGCACATGGACACAGATCGGTCCCCCTGAGCAGAGTGAGGTAAAGGGGGAAGGAAGCCCTTCTGGGAGAGAAAGGCCAACTTTGGACAAGCAGTCACATCCTTCTTTACCCCCTGCCCTCCTGTACCAATGGACTGGGAGGCTGTCAGCTACTATCCGGGGCCTCACACTGAGTCCTGACCCTGCTCTCACACTGAGCCCTAATCCTGGTCACACACTGAGTCCTGACCCTGCTCTCACACTGAGCCCTAATCCTGATCACTCACTGTACCCTGACCTTGGTCACACACTGAGTCCTGACCCGGATCACACAGTGAGCTCCAACACTGGTCATTCACTGAGCTCTGATCCTGGTCACACACTGAACCCCGACCTTGGTCACACACTGAGTCCTGACCCGGATCACACACTGAGCCCTTATCCTGGTCACACACTGAGTCCTGACCCTGGTTACTCACTGAGACCTGACCTTGTTCACCCCCTGAGCACTGACCCTGGTCACACATTGAGCCCTGACCCTGGTCACACACTGAGCCCTGACCCTGCTCACACCTAGCCCTGACCCTAGCAGAGTAGACTGGCCCTCAAAGAACTAGAAGAGGTTCCAGACACCTCAGCCTCTCTCCTATGACTACTCCTCAGGGCTAGGTGACAGATTTGGTCTGTGGGTGTCAGAGGCAAGTCCCAGCTCTGAGCGACTGCTGGCAACTGGTGCCCAAGGTAGCTAATGTGTGGCTGATTTCCTGACGTTCTCAAGGCCAAGACTGAGAATGCGACAATCCTCTGATACCAGGACACAGCAAGTGTCCAACAGATGTCAGCTCCTCTATGAGCCCTAGCCCCAGGCTCCACAGAGTAGCTGCCACTCCCCTGCCCCCTCCACCACCACCTGGATCCAGCACCACCTCCCTCTCTTTCCCAAGGGCCCAGAAGAAAGCTGTGAATTGCTGGGTACATGCCTCCTCCTCTATCACCCCTCCCCCTTCCTGGCCTTTCCCAGCCCAGATACACATCACACCGGCCCCCATTCAGTGTCCTCAGCTGGCTGTCAGCTAATCCCTGCAGAGGTGTTAACTGATAATTAAGATGTTAGCTGTAAACTTAACGTGTGATTCCCTGCCAGGAGTGTTCTGGTTTTAACAGGTTCCTCTTCAAAATGGGAAAACCTTCAAGACCCAGCCAAATGGCAGACAGGGAAGCAGAGTGGGGTGGGGGGTGTATTTTGTGCCTGGAGCCCTTCCAGCCTTCCTGGAAACCGCTCCCCTTTGCCTCTCCCTTCACCTGGGTGGACAGATCACAGGCGTGGTTGCAGAGAGCTGCCTCCCAGTCTCAGCTCCACCTCCTAAGAGCTGATGCCATTGGACATGTGATGAACGCTCACAGAGCCTCAGTTTCCTCATCTGCAAATGGGTATACAGAATACCACCCTTGCAGAAGTGTGAGGGCACACAGGAGGCCCTCCATACTTGAGAGCTCCCATCCTCCCTAACTTCCCTTTGCCTCTTCCCTCACGGAAGGCAAGCATGTCAGCTTCCCCTCCTGCTCCCCACACTCCACCCCCCATCAATGACCAAGCCTCCATTCTCTCCACTTCCCAAATGTCTCCTCAGGCACAGATCAGTGGGATCGAATGATGGCCACGGAGCTGCAGAGCAGGGAGGAAAGCTTACTCAGTGAGGTGTCAGAGCAACTGGCTGGTCACTTGGGGAAAAACACTTGGATCCCTACCTCAAACCACATACATAAAAACATTCCAGATGAACTACAGATTTAAATATTTTTTTTTAAGATTTTTTATTTATTTATGTGACAGAGAGACAGGCAGCGAGAGAGGGAACACAGCAGGGGGAGTGGGAGAGGAAGAAGCAGGCTCACAGCAGAGGAGCCCGATGTGGGACTCGATCCCAGGACGCCGGGATCACGCCCTGAGCCGAAGGCAGACGCTTTAACGACCGCGCTACCCAGGCGCCCCCAGATTTAAATATTTTTAAATCTCATAAACAACTAGAAAACAATGTAAGACACCATTTTCAATACTTCGCAGTTGGGGAAGGCCAGAAACGGTAAAGGTCAGGAGTGGCCAACCTGGCCACGGGACAGTTTTCAACACGTAAGGGGTTAAAAAAAGCTCTATAAACTTAAATGACAAAAACCCCCACAAAACTGTGAAAAAAGATTTGTAACATATGACAGATAAAGGGTTAAATCCCTTAACCTCTTATAAATCAATTCGTTCCTGCAAGTCAGTGAGATGCATTTCACACATCCGCCCCCTCCCCCAATCACTGAAAACAAGGTCGTCTGTGATTCCCGTGGCTAATGCGTGATCAATGTTCGCTCTGCGTTTACTCGACCTCATGCTTGAAGCATGTCTTGCCTTTGGCTTCCAGGACCTCATACCTGCCTGGTTCTCCTCCACCTCTCTGGTCGCTCTTTCTTACTCACCTTTTTGGTTCCTCCTCAGCTCCCAAACTTCTAGCTGAACGAGGCGCCAGGACCAAGTCTTTGGTGCCACTACCTTGATGCTCTCAACCAATCTCAAGGCTTGAAATACTCCTTTTATGCTGATAATCCCAGATTTGTGTCTCTAGCGCAGACCAATCCCCTGAACTCCAGCCTCACACATCCGACTCTCAACTCCACCCTTCTTGGACATCTGGGGGCATGTCACACTTTGCATGTCCCCAGCCAGGGCCTGCTCACTGGTGTGCCCACTGGGCAGTCACACAAGGCCCCTGAGTGTGGTTTCATGCTCTTGGTTTAATGCCCTACTGTTACCACTTTGCAATTCTTAATAATTTTTTTAAACAGAGGGCCACCCGTTTTCATTTTGCTCCAGGCCCCACACATTATGTGGCCAGTCCTGTCCACAGGTGAGCTCCTCTCGTCCCCTACACCAAACTCACTCCTCCTTATTCTCTGTCCAGTCTCTGTTGCTGGCAGCCCCAGCCCTCTAGCTACTTGGGCCCAAACCCTTGGAGTCACTGTTATGGACTGAACGTGCCCCTCAAGATTCATCAGCTGAAGCCCTAACCCCTAATGTGGTCCTGGGAGGTGGGGCCTTTGGGAGGTGATTAGGATGAGATGAGGTCATGAGGGTGGGGCCTCTTGATGAGATTAGAGTCCTTCTAAGAAGAGGAAGAGACACCAGGGCTCGCTGTGGGTGAAGAAGTTAGAGGTCGTGGGAGCACAGGGTGAGATGGTGGCAGCGTGTAAGCCAAGCAGAGGGTCCTCGCAGAACGGAGTCTGCCAGCACCCTGATCTTGGACGTCCCGGTCTCCGGAAGTGTGAGGAATACGTGTGTGTTGTTTAAACCACTCAAGCCTATGGTGTTTGGTTATGGCAGCCCGAGATGACTAAGGCAGTCATCCTTGGCTCCCTCTCTGTCTCACACACTCACTCCACCTCATCCAATCTGTCAGCAAGTCCTACTGGCTCTACCATTAGCACGCACCCAGAACCTACCCACTTCTCCCCACCGCCATCAAGCCCCCCTGCTCCAAGCCTGCACTGTCTCTTCCCTGGATCATTACAACAGCCTACTGACTGATCTCCCTGCTTCCCTGGCCCCCTTCACAGCAGCCAGGGGGCTCTGGTTAAAATGAAATTCAGATCACATCATGTCACTACTCAGAACCTTCCATGGCTCCCTGCTTCATCCTGAGTGAAAACCAAGTCTTCAGGGTGGCCCATGTGGCCCTGTGTGATTGTGATCTGCTCCTGAGCCCTCTCTGGCCATACCTCCCACTCTCTCTCACTCCCCATGTCCCAGCCACTCTGACCTTCTCACTGAGCCCCAAGCAGACCCCGCCCGCCTGACACCCAGGCTCCCATGCCTGTGCCTCACCCCCTCGCTTCTGGCCAGTGCTTGCTGCAACACCATGTCCCAGTGAGGCCGTCCTGACTACCACATCCCAACACTTCTTCTTTTTTTTTTTTTTTTAAGATTTTATTTATTTATTTTTAACAGAGATAGAGACAGCCAGCGAGAGAGGGAACACAAGCAGGGGGAGTGGGAGAGGAAGAAGCAAGCTCATAGCGGAGGAGCCTGATGCGGGGCTCGATCCCATAACACCAGGATCACGCCCTGAGCCGAAGGCAGATGCTCAACGACTGCGCCACCCAGGCGCCCCAGATCCCAACACTTCTCATCCCCTGCCCTGCTTAATTTTTCCCTCCTTCGCGCTTACCACTCAACACACACACACACACACACACACACACACACACACACACACACACGATTTTACTCGTTGTTCCCTTTCTCTTGGCTAATTCTCCACTAGAGCCCAAGTTCCAGGGAGCAGGTCTTTGAGGTCGGTTTCGTTCACTGTTGGGTCCCTGACCAAAGCAGTGCCCCACACATCGTAGGTGCTCGATAAATGCCTGCTGAATGCATGGACAGATGAACAGACAAACGAGCTGAGGACGTGACATCAACAGGCAATTCGCAAGCGAAGAAATGAAAACGGCCAGCAAACATGTACAGGTATGCTCAACCTCCTTCGTCATCAAAGAAATGCAGAAGAAAAGCCATTGTACCTAACAGATCAGCGGAGATGTACGTGACTGCTAACGCCCACGGCTGGCAAGGATGAGGGCACGCGGCCTCCTGCGCGTGGGAAGTCGACACAACCTTCTGGAGGCTGACCTGGCTGTACAGACCACACCTGGAAAGGTGTGTGCCCTCTGACCCAGCCGGTCCACTCTCAGAAACATTCCCGAAGGACCCATAACGCAAGTGCACACAGAGGTAGCAGTGGGGAGGGTCCCCGAGGGAGGTTTAGAAACAGCCACCCATTCGCAACAATCTGAATGGCCACCAATAGGATTGACCACTGACACATAATTTAAAGACCCCCCCCCAAACAATGGGCATAAAAGGGTAGGGAAGAACTGCAATGATCTTTACAGTATGTTAGGTGAAAGCTCGTGACAGAGCGCTGTAACTAGGAGGAGACCATGCTTTTTGCTTTTAAAATATGTTTCTAAGTGTACAGAAAAAGAGTCTGGAGGGAGATATATTGAACTAGTTAGCAGTGTTTAGTTCTGGGGAGGAAGAGATTATGGGAAGTGTTCAAACTGCATGCTTTAAATACTTTTGGGTTATTAGATAGACAGATAGGTAGAGGACATATAGAGAACACTACCTTACTGGTCAGAAAAAAATGACTCCACTTGCCATGAAAACACTTCCCCTGTCTCCCCAGTGTGGCAAGATGCAGAAATAGGACAGTCCAAGCCCTCCATTGTCTGTCCTGTCTTATCCCTGTTACCCCCCACCTACCCCCCGCACCCCAAGCACTCTGGGTTCCAAGCTCGTGAAACAATTTTCTATTCTTGGCTCTTTTCACAGTTTCAGGCCTGTCTCACAGCTCTGTTCATGGGCACAGAGGCCCATCCGGCCCCACCCCATGACCTCCTCAGCCCAGACTCTGCTGTCAGAGAGCCACACGGGGGAGGGCAGGGACCCTAAGAACACTCTCAACAGCCTGCAGTGGGAACCTCCAGGGCTCTGCCCCAGGGTTGGCCTTTGGGACCTGGGAGATCAGGAGATGTCCACTGATTGTGACCTGAGCAGGCCTGCCCCCCCCCCCCCAGCTCCAGGACATCCATCATAGGGACTAGAGGCAGCTGATCTAAGGGGGCCAAGGTGGGCCCAGCAGGGAGGACTTGTCAGGAGAAGAGGGGGACTAGGGCTTCAGACTTAGCAAAAATTGTATATCCGAGGCAGTATTGGAGATATACTTATGCTAAAAAATGATTTGTTATCTGTCTGAAGCTCTAATTTAACTGGACATCCTGTAAATTTTTCTGGCAAGCCTAGCCCACAACCCCACCTTTGGGGCACTTGGCCCTAAGCAGAAAGCCTCTACCTGGGGTGCCCAGGAGCAGCAGAGAAACGCCGAATGGATTTAAAGTGAGCTGGGCTGCTCCTGGTGCCCGGAGGAGCACGTCTGCCCCGGGGGAGGCCTGCAGAGAGCAGGGGCCTTCCAGAGTAAGAGCCGTCCCTTATGGAAGCACACACATAAGGCTGTGCAGGGACTCTGGCAGAGAAAAGCCAGAGTGACAGCAAAGGGAGCCCCAGAGTTGCAGAAGCTACCACAGCCCGAGTACGTAGCAAGTGTGCGCAGGGAGAGGGTGCCGGACAGACCGCAGATAGCGAGCATGTCAGAGAACAACTGCGCTGGCAGAATTATATGTCCTCGGGCCTCTCGGTGCCCCCAGAACCCCCAGGAGGCCCCGCTGTGGCCAGAGCCTTCAAACCCCACCTGTGTCTCACACCATCATCCCTGGCAGGGGCTCATTCACGGAGGCCCATCCTCCTCCTGGCTCCCAGAGCCCTCCCACCCAAAGCAGAGGCAAGAGGCAGTGGGAGCCCCCTTGCTCTTCCCCTACCTGGGTCAGACGGCGCCGGGAGGCAAACAGATCAGCCTCTGGGGGCCCGGGGAGCAGCTGCCTGTCGGTCGCGGTCCCAGCATGCACTGCAGTGGAAGAGCAGGAAGGTTAGTGCAACTAAGATGGGCTTCTGCTATTCAACCCAGGATGTCTGGCTTCTACCTCCCCACCACCCACAACACCCCCTGCAAGGTCCCAGAAGGACCCCCCCACCATCCATGCCAGTCCCCTGGCCCAGCCTGCGGGTCTCTGGCTGGCTGACCACGCCTCCCTGTGAAGGCTCTCTGACCCCTCTCCTCATTTTCAGGGCACCCCTCCATCACACGGTCCTCCTCCTACACGTGGTCACAAGCTGCTGTTTCCCGTCCTCCCCTCCTCTCTCTGCCTGGGCTGCCTGACCCACATGAGAGTTTCCAACACCCTCTATATACGCACCCCAGGGGTGTCCCCCCTCCACCCCCCCGCCCCGGCCTCCTCCCTCACTCAGCACCAGCCACACTGGCCCCCCGCTGCTCCCTCTGCCCAGCCCCCACCTCCTCTTGATCCTCACAGGCCTGGCTCCTTCTCTTGATCCAGGTTCAGCTCAAGCCACCTCAGAAAGCCCTCCTTGACCTCCGTGTGCAGGAGGCCCTCCTTACCCATGTGACACGACCCTGATTGACTGATCTGTCATTCAGGTTTCCCTGTCTCAACAATCTCACCGAGAGCTTTTTTTCCAGGCAGGTTAATTGAGCTACGATTTACCTAGAGTAAAATTCACCCTTTCTAGTGCACAGTTCTAGGAGTTTTGACAGTTGCACACAGCCGTGTAACCACTACCACAATCAAGACAGAGAACAATTCTATCAGAAATCTCCACGTGCTGTCCCTTTGTAGCCAACTCGCCGCCAACCCCAGTGCCTAAGAACCACTGATCTCTTTTCTGTCTCTATAGCTTTGCCTTTTCCAGAATGTCAGACAAATGAAATCATCTACATGTAGCCTTTTGAGTCTGGTTTTATTCATTTAGCATATAATGCATTTGCAATTTACCTTCCTTGTTTCTTTGTTGTTCCCAGTTTCATTCTTTCTTTATTGCTGAGTAGTAGTCAATTGTTCATCTATTTACTAGCTGAAGGACATTTGGGCTGTTTCCAGGTTGTGGCGACTAAGAATACGTGAACATAAGCTGTTACTTCTCTTGGGTAAATACCTAGCGGTAGGATTGATGGGTTACATGGTAAACATATTTTTAACTTTATAAGAAACTGCCAAAGTGGTTTGGGGCTTTTTTGTTTGTTTTCGTTTGTTTGCTTTTTGCCAAACTGTTTTCTAAAGCGGCTGCGCCATCTTGCATTCCCACCAGCAACACACGAGAGTTCCAACTGCTCTGTGTCCTGACCTGGACTTGGTATTGCCAGTTTTGTAGATGTCAGTGTAATCAACATGCAGTGGTGGCTCCCCGGTTTTAATTTTTCATGTACCTGATTTATTGTTTTCGTACCATCTCTATTTGAAATTATCATCATAATTTAATTATTTATCTGTTCATTTGCCATTTCCCCAATCATATGTGAAAGCAGGGACCTTGACATCTACTCCCCCAACGCCTAGCACAGTATCTGGTACTGGATGATGGTGGCGACGACGATGGCGTTGATGGCGATGGTGATGATGGTGACGATGGTGGTGGCAGCTGCAGTGGTGATACTTAACATTTATAGAGTACTTATCACGTGCCCAGCACTGTTTTGAGTACTTCATAAATACTAACTCATTTAATGTTCACACGTACCCTGAGAGAGATAGATACATCAATATCCCCATTTTAAGAGGAGAAAGCTGAGGCAGAGGGAAGTACTAGCCCAAGGTCACATCGCTGATAAGGGGCCAAGTCAAACTTCAATCCTAGGTGTTCTGGAATCAGACCCCACAGTTGTAATCAGTACGTCCCATGGCCCACAGCAGCCACACTGGCTGAAGGAATGAAAGCCTCTGGAAGAAAGGCAGTATCTTCCGGCTCTCTCTCACGGTGAGGGCACGCTCTTGGGCTTGGGCTCACACCCAATGTGAGACTGTTTGTGTCCCCTCTGCCCCGAAATTCGTATGTTGAAACCGAAGCCCAAAGTAATGGTATTTGGAGGTGAGGCTCTGGGGGAGGGTAGTAGGTCATAAAGGTTTCATGAGTCTCATGATTGGGATTAGCACCCTTACAAAAGAGGCCCCGGAGAGATCCGTCATCCATCGTGCCATATGAGGGCACTGCGAAAAGATGGCGGTCTGTGAACCAGGAAGTGAGCCCTCACTACACACCAAATCTGCCGGCACCTTGATCGTGGACTTCCCAGCCTCCAGAACTGTGAGAGATAAACTTCTGCTGTTTATCAGCCACCCAGCCTGTGGGATTTTGTTAGGACAGCCCAACGGACTGACACAGGGGCTTCAGGATGTCTCCTCTTGGATTTTCTCCCTCCAAAACCGAACTCATCCTCACTCTCATTCCTGCTTCTCCTCTTGAGAAATTCATTTTTGGGGATGGTATTGGTACTGGAAGCAGTCAGTGGGGTCGGCGGGGAGAGGCTGAGTCAAACCCAAGCCTGGTGGGTGGAGGCCCTGGACCTGGGCCTGCCACAGGGCCCATTTATCTGTACAGACTCTTCTTCAGAGCTTCTCCCATCAGGCCCTCCCAGACACTGTGAGCTTCCCCAACCTCAGCCACCGCAGGCAGAGACAATGAACAGCAAGTCATGGCCTTGGCTCTTCTGAAACCCTGGCTGTGAGAGTAGTCCCATAACACCCCTTGGACAGAGGACTTTACGTGTCGCTGAATGTCTGGGCGCATTTCATCCATGCCCTCCCCATCCCAGCACGATGTCTCCTTTCCTAAGCCCCCTTACAGTTAGTTGAGGCTCTATGAGAAGTTACGGCCAACGGACTGTGAACAAAAGTGACGTGTGTCATCACTGGTCCAAGGCATTTAACAGCAGAGTGTGACTCTACCATTTCCTCTTCTTTGCCACAGTGACTGAAGGAGACCACGTGCTCCAGATGGGGCAGCTACAAGATGGTGGAGCTTCTGGGAGCCTGGGTCCCTGCATGACTGTATGGACCAGAGTCCACCACCCTCCCTACTTCTGACATTGGACACATAATGTGAGGTCATACTGTAAATAAAGGAAGAAAGTACACGGGAATCTTCATTATACTAAATCACCAAGAGTTCCCAGAGGACCTGTTAGTGCAGCACAACCCTGCCTACCCTGCTGCACTCCCATTGGCCACTGGGGCACGTGACCTGGCCGTATTTGGTTTGAGAGCATGTTTGGATGACTTTCTGAGTGAGAGAACCAAGCTCCATTTGGGAGCCCTTAAATAACTGGGATTCCAGTGGGAGACAAACTATATCAATCCCCATTTCAAGGGTTCCCTACACAAAAGGAAAAGGGGGAAGTTTCAGGCTCTGTAGCATGATCCATCAGCAGGACAATTCCCACCTGGAGAAGGGAGGCGTGAGTAGAGGCAAGTGGTAGCATCTCCATGACAGTTGTGGCCTTGGCCTACGTTCAAGGGCTTGAAATTGACTTTGGAACAAAGGCCGGGGCATCCTCAGAGCTTTACCCATGGCTCAGGTCTGGGATCAGCTTTAGAAAGGCCCCAGGGCCCCCTACTTGTCTGCCCTGGATTGACAACTGGGAGGTGGGGGGCTCCAACAGGGCCTCGGAGCCACAAATGAGAGCAAGCTGCAAGCTGAATTATACATTTATATTTTGAACTTATTGGCACTTTACTTTGGCAATTATCACCTTAAATGTCGTGCGCTCCTGTGGGACAACACAGGGAACAGGGAGAAGAGGCAGCCCCTCAAGATAACAGCAGGCTCTGGCAGGCGACCAGAGGGGAAAGCCCCTAATGTCCATAAATGCCCCTGTGATTCCTCATTTTTTCCAAGAATTAAGATTTGGCTGTAGTGGATTATACCACCTCCCCTCCACCCCCTCCTGCAAAAATCTGGGTACCACACAGCTTCCCTGAGGCTGTTAGAAAGACTTCTATCGTACGGGCAAACTTGGGAAGTTCCTCGTGTACAAGGGCTGATGCTGGTTTCAGTCCCTGTCCACGTGCACCCTAAGGCTCGGCTGGCTTTGAACCATGGCCAGGTTCGCTGGAAGTCAGAGCGCGGCGCAGCACCCTGCAGAGGTACCGGGTGTAGTGGGGGAGGGGGCTTGGTTGGAGGTGGGGGGAGATGTTGAAGACACCCCTGGGACAAAGCCAGGCTTGGTGGAACCCTGGGAACCAGGGGACCAGGCTTCCCAAAGCAGTCACAGAGAATCCTCTCTCAGAGGCTTTGGGGTGGGGGATCTGCTGTGTCCTCAGGGGTAACTGTCCCCTGGGAAGCACTGAGGCAAGTTCTGCCAACCTTTGGGTTAAAAATAAACAGGTGTGACTGATAACCGTGCAACTGAAAACAAAGTCCTACGAGCAACAGGCAGTAACGACTCCATTCTTTACCACCAGGATTTATTTACCTGGGAGTTTATTTTGATGATGAGAAATCCATGATGCTGAGTTGGGTGAGTTCGGCGAGAAATGTTGAACTGGCTGCAGACCTGAAGTTTTAACCCAGTTTGAACCCCTTGCGCTGACCCTCACGGCCACGGGAGTTGCTTAGATATGCTCGTGGGAAGCAACTGTGCTCTCAAGCTGCTGTGCTTTCTGCTCTTGTGTCCCGTGCGCGAGCTTCCCGGCCCGCGACGCTGACAGTGACTCATGACACGGTCAGGGGTCCAGGGGTGGCTGTGGCCAGAGGGGAGAGCCAGCTGGGCTGGGGTCAGTGCAGACCCCGCGCTCAGAAGTACACCTGCCATCCCCACTCGGGGAGGAGGGAGTTTTAGGCCTGGCTGTTATGGTCTGGTTCTCAGAGACCAGATAACGCTGGGACGAATGCCTGCGCCTGCAGAAAATGCCTGACTAGAATTGCCGGGGGAGGATTCCCAGAGTGCAACATGAATCGTTCTCCCCTGAATGGTTTTTGCTGACTGACTGGGCTTTAATTCACTGTCTGCCCAGGGCTTGGGGGCTGAAAACAGGACAGAAGTTCAAAGGCAAGTGTTAGAAGAAGCTCCCAGGGGTGAGGTGACAGGTGGAGGGAAGATGGAGGGGGAGGAGAAGGGAAAGAGGCATAGACACAGGTGAAGGTGAACACCTTGCCATCATCGTCATCAGACTCATCACAGAGTGTCAAGGAGCCCTCGTGGGCTAAGCACGTCCTAGGCGCTAACACATTTAATCTCCACCAACACCCTTCGAGCTAGGTATTGTGATTGTCTACATTTTCAGAATGGGGAAACTGAGGCACAGAGAGGTGAAGTAACTTGCCTTGTAAGGAATGGGGCTGCATGTCCAACCCAGGCAGTCTGGTTCCTGCACTTATCCTAAGAGTCCCTGATGAAACTGGGGTGGTCAGGTTAGAAGTGAGTGAAAGGCTCCTCAATGCTGTTGGTGGGAAGTCCGTCTGGGTGAGTCAGATCGAAGTTGTCGAAAAAATCCCCTTTCTGTCACTTACTGCTGTGTCACCTTGAGCAAGTTACTTAACCTCTCTGAGTCTGGTTCCTTGTCCGTAAGACATACTTCATACGGTAGTCGAGATGACAGAGGGCGCATGCGTGGTGCCACGTACGGTACCTGGCACTCCACACCCCCTCCGTGCAGCCACAGTACAGACGGCCCATCTCCAGAACTGGAAGCATGTACGTGTGTGCACACCCGTATTCATCTGTGCCGCGCCCCTGCTCGGGTGATCACTCACACGCACCTGCGTGCATTTTCCCTCCCTTATCCTGTCCCCAACTCAGGTGGCAGCGGCACCAGCTACACAGTCCCCCAGCCACACACCCAGGCATTGCTCCAAAGTCAGAGCTCTCTCCCCCTCTCTCATCCTCATATCCAATCACCATGGGCAGCCCATCCTTGAATATTTCCCAAACTCACCTTCTCCCTCATTTTACCCTCCCCCCACCCTCTCCCCTTCCTCCCCAGCGCAAAGGTCTCAGCTGCCTCCTATCCTCAGGCTTGGCTTGCAGTCCCCCTCCCCCCACCCTCCACACAGTGGCAATCAGAGCGACCTTTCCCAGTCCCCAATCTGACCTCCACTTAAAACCCTTCCAGGAAGCCTGGCCAAGCAGGATGTGAAACTCAGAAGCTCTGAGGACAGATTTGACTAAACAAAGATATAAAGATATAAAGCGTCTATATGGCCAAAGAGACCATAAACCAAGTTAAAAAGACAAACAGCAGACTAGGGAGAATATTTCCAACACACACAACAGACAAAAAGTTTGAAAATTCCTAATACGCTAAAAGCTCCTTTATATTAATAAGAAAAAGGGGGAAAAATGAAAAAGAAAGAAAGAAAGAAAAATGGGCAAAGGATATGAACAGTCAAGTCACAGGAGGAAGTACAAATGGCCCACAACCGCATGAGATGCGCAGCCTCGCTGCGGAGAAGCCAAGTGAGTGTGGAAACCACAGCAAGACGCTTTCCTGGATGAGCACAAATTAAAGAGCTTGATAACGTCCAGTGCAGAGGACGGTGTGGGGAATGGCCAGTCACAGATACCAAGGGCGGGAGCGTAAACTGGCCAATCTTTTGGAAGAGCACTCCGGCAGTGCCTATCAAAATGTAATAAACGCACCCTTCAGCCGGGCAATTCCATGTCTAGAAATCTATCCTACACAAATGCTTACACATGTCAGCAAGATATATATACAAGGATGGTCACCGAAGCATCACTTGCAAGAGTGAAAGATTGGAGACAATCTAAGTATCCATCAACCCAGGACTAGTTACATAAATTACACTCCGGCCAAACAAGGGAATATTAGGCAACCATTAAAAAGGACACCACTGACCTGTGTGCCGTGACACTGACAGGTGCCCACAACACACGGGACAGTGAAAAAGGGAAGTTGTAGAGTAATGTGCATAATATGACTCTACTTCTTTTTTTATAAAGTAATATACAGGGGCGCCTGGCTGCCTCAGTCAGTAGAGCATGTGACTTTTTTTTTTTTTAAGATTTTATTTATTTATTTGTCAGAAAGAGAGAGAGGAAGAGCCCAAGCAGGGGGAGCAGCAGGCAGAGGGAGAAGCAGGCTCCCCACTGAG